>NC_072858.1:33008328-33311359 GCF_028858705.1 Grus americana
GAATATGCATTCTGTACACTTGTTTTCTGTAGGTTCATGATGGATATGCAAATGCATAATGCATAAGCTTTTGGTTTAAGCACAATGAATCTACAGAATTGTTGCTTAAATTAATGTGGTCCCAATAAATAAATTTTAAACATTAGGATTTTGGTTAAGGGCATATTGGAAGACATTATCATTTTCCCTGCAGCCTCAACAGGTCTTTATTTAAAGAAATGCAGCTCATCTCTTAATACTGTTAGAGATCATAAAAATCACTCAGCTGCCTGCTTACTTCACCAAGGTGTTGCACAAAAGAATGTTGAGCTCGGTTTATAAAGGGGTCCAGAGCTGACTGGAAACATCAACTCTATCAATAAAAGTTAATTTGGAAGAAAAACAATGCACCAATATATTGATGGATCTTTTCAGATCTTTCCATGATGAATAATTCAGCAGAGGATGATTCGGGCCTCTTATAAATTTAGAAAGCTATGATGATAAAGGTACAATATATAGAAACCCCAAAACCCAAATCCTATATTTATACACGCCTTAGAAACAGCTTTAAGGAATACATTGCACAGCCAACATATCTGTCCTCTAAGCTAAGAAATCCTCTTTGGAGGAAAAGACAGTTCAAGACTTGGGTCTAATTAGTCTGTGGCCTTTTTGCCAAAACTACTAACATACATAACATTCAACTTCATAGAATAAAGAGCACATGGTCACAAGACAGAAATGTAGATAAGCACTGAGAATACCAGTTTTCACTGGAATTTTGATCATTGAGGTCTAGACTAGGACTATCAAACTTTCTCTGTTGCTCTTTTAAAAGCCATCAGACCATATCATCTGTCAGAAATAATACATCATCTTCACTGAGATGTGACCCAGTTGGTGACATGAATTGAATCTCACTATATTCCCTTTACTACTCCTTTGAGATAAAGACTCTATTATCTATTACCTCTGCCTTTGTAGAGCATGTAATTTCTTATGAAATTTACTCATTCAAAAGCTAATAATATGTTTAAAGCTCTGTATTAGATGGTCTTCAGTCACTGCCAAGAGGGAATGAAGTTAACACTCAAAGGTCATCAATGCGTGCAGTAAACAGAAAGAATAAAAACAGATTAGGGAGAGTGGTTTTTACATTTGTCTTGCAACACTGAGTTCTGTCAAAGAATATATACAAGTCAGAATAAATTTCCATACCAAAATGCAGTCAGCAGCAGGAGACTGTATTAGCACAGTAAATTCTGTATTGGTCGGCTTACAAATAAACTGGGGGGAAGAATGAGAAGGAAGGAATATACCGGAGATCTTCTGTCTAAAAAGATCTTTCTTTTCTTACTGAGGGGAAAAAATCATCATTATTGCAAGTCTGGTGCTTCCTTGTTTGCATTCAACTTTAAGAATATAAACTAGATCCATATTTTGGGTTTATGCTTATTTTTCTCATTCATTCTCCTGCCTTGATTTTTTACCTCTATTTTTTTATATATATATATGTAAGACCCCTGCCATATATATATTTATATATAAACCTTGCCAGCCTGTTGCTAGAGGAATGAATTCAAGCACTCAGACCCATTGGCTACTGGGAGACTTGGCAAATACACTTGGCCATGGCTGAGCCATTTCACTCCTTGCTTTGAACTGCTGTACAGGCCGTCAGCTGAGGGAAGTACTGCGACAGGGCAAGTCGTGTCTCGCTAAGGCCGATTTTTTAAGAGTAAAAGATGAGAGAAGAAAAATGAGGCGGATAAGGAAAAAGCGGTCTTCCCAGCTCTTGTTTGCTGGGGAAGATGAGACCGCAACCTCAATATTCCTTATCTCTGGCTTCTCTAATCAGCGTGGATCCCTGGAGCAGGCCCAGTAATGATGCAGTTTTGAGGAGGGTGTGGGGGGAAGCAGGTGGACTTCTCCAAATCCCAGGGATACTAAAGATGGCAGAGATGACAGTAAAATTCCTTCCATCCTCCCAGCCTTTCTCCACAGCCACTTCCCACACTTTTTAATGACTTCAAAAAAACATAAGGAGCAGAGTCATCCCCCCATTACCCCGCCTGCTAATTAGTTCTAATTGCCAGCACGTCAATTATGATCCATTAATTTCTGGTTCCATTCTTCCCTTGTTTACCAGACATGATGTCAACCCAACATCCTTGGGCTGGATCAGTAGATGTTTTTGGTTTCGTTAGTTCAGTAAGCCGCCTTCTGCACCGTCTCTCTCAGCAACCGTTGTTACGCGCAAAGAGGGCGTTTCATGAAATGTCTCTCACTTAAAAATCCACCTTACAGTTTGGTTCTGCCTGATAAGATCTCAGCGATTACAAGAGAAAATCTAGTATGCAAATGTCTCCTAAGAATTTATCATCTTTGCTCTATTCAAAAGTTAAAGCTAATGCCATTACAGATTCAAATTATCCTGCCCTCTAGACCCGTAATAGCATTTAAGTAGGAAAAGAATTGTGCTCTGTGTTCACTTTGACAACTGTGTCACTCCTGAGCGCTCCTGGTACCGAGAGCGTTTCCACAAGGGCAGCATTGCTGCTTTTGTTCACCCGCTACGTGCAGCATGTCGAGTCATTCTGTTCACATTATGCACTAATTAAAAAATAAACATGTAGTATGACAAGTTAGGTTCAAAAAATCTCTGAAGGACAGACCCGCAAACAGCAAATCAGCCGATACTTTGTGCCCTCAACTATGACTTAGTGCTATTCTCTTAAATTACATCGTACCGGCTGATCAGTTCATAAAGTAAATGGACAGCTGCAGTAGAGAGCAGACATTTTAATAGTAGAGCGCTGTAGATGTGGCTGGCTGCCAAAGAACACATTGTTAAAGCAAGCAGCATAAAATAAAAATTAAGATATTGGCACCAAGACCTACTGGTAAGAGCTGAAGGTCAGTAAAGGACATGGCGATAATCTAGAAGATTTTTTTCCACTAGATTAAATTTAGGACAGGCAAAGCATCCTTGCTTTGGAGAAGTGTTCTGCAGTGCTGGGAACCGTCTCAAAACAAACATAAAAGACCCTGTTGGCTTTCCTGGCCACCGCAGCTTCTCCCCTTGGCCAATTAGCAATTTGGTACAATCCTTCTTTATAGCACAACTGTCGCAGCTGGACATCACACCGCTCAGATCAGTTCTGAAATCTACTGTGTCAGCAATCAATGCGTATTTTAATGTCTGCGTTTTATTTGATACTCTGTTTTGTTTTCTTTATTTGGAAAACATCAACAATTTCTTGAAATTGCCTTTTGCCTGAAACAGATGCAGAATAACAGCAGCAAGGCAAAAGAACATACTCAGATGCTCCTTCCTCAGTAGCTGCCGCCGTTATCAGCAGTTAACTTACAATGCACGTGGAAATGGTTCTCTAGTTAAATGGCTGAGCATTCATTATTCAGGAAACTCCAAACACGATTGCACATCCCTTCCTCTGGGTGCGTACATCGTGCTCCAGTCTTTACTTACGTATCGTCATGTACTGTTACTCAAATAGTATCATGATTGTTTTATTGCTGACCTATACGATGACTACGGTATAGCCTGTGATGTGTCTTTATTCCCCTCGGTAATCCTATTGTCACTGTGACCTACTGCCTCTCTACTGGCTCTGGCTTCTTTACCTAAGTTGTATTTTACTCCACAGCTGCATTTAAATAGTTTGTCAGTATCTGTATACCATCCCATTTATTTCTGTGCCTGAGAGTACTCCTTCCCTCGGAGCAATTTAGAGCTGAAGCAATTAAGCAGACAGCTGCAAATTGAGATGGTGAGACTCCAACAATGTCTTACAGGACCTGTGACTTAATATTACAGTATAATCCTACACATTTCTTGGCTCGTTTGTTTCTGTGGAGTCCGTCTAGCAGTATTGCCAGCGGTCCCTGGAGAGCACAGCTAAGAATTAGGAGAAGACTTCTCGACCCGTGGCTGTTCACAAGCAACAGGCAATCATAGCTACAGATTTCATTATTTGGAATCGTTTAGCCAAAACCAAAGGTATGAAATGCAGCCTGTGTGTACGCCTGGAAGTCTTGTCTGCTCAATGCAGTGAGATTTTCTCTCTCAAAGCTGAGCAGCTCTGAAATTTCTAAGGTGAGTCATGGAGAGTGTCCTTTTGTGAGTGTTTATTATAAAGCAGGAGCATTACTAACTCTTCCAGTGATTTACAAAGTGTACAGGGATTGAGCCTGAACACAGTATTCATTATTCATCCGTGTTAGTCAAGCGTAGCTCAGCCTTCCCTGTGCTGTATTGGGCAAGAGAGCAATGTGTTCGTGATGATCCGCAAAGACAGAGCCACCCCTGCCACGTGAGGGGATGAGAAGAGGGAGAGACGAGGGGAGATCTGCTCAACCACATGATGGCAAACGCATCACAGCACGTGGGAGCTTTTGTGCCACATCCAGCCGTGCTCACATGGGAGAAGGGGAGGCGTATGCCTCCCTTGGGTATTTTTCTTTCCTCTTCACCCCACCTAAATCCAGCATATTTACTCTCCTATTGGTTCAGACTGTAATTGCTATCTCGTTGGACGGATTGCAATTCTTACGCTTTCAGGTTAGGGCTTTAATGTTAGGTATTTGTCTGGCCTTGCTCCAGATTAGTTTTAAACATCAGGAATGAATTAGTTATGAATAATGGTGCTGTCAGACATTTTGGGTTAGGAAACTATACAGAGAAGCTTGGGAAACATTACTGATTTCTTTTCAGCAGCTTAATACAAGCAGATGAAACCAATGGAAAAAAATCAGCCTTTTTCACATTACACATTCTAACAGGAAAGCGTGTGACATTTGTACTGTCATCTAATTTCTCTTATGCAAATCATCCCAACAGGGTATGAAATGAAAAGTCATAGACTCGTTCTCCTAAGCTTCCTCCATAAAAGTTTCAGCTTGGATAACCCTGTGTCTGACATCCTAATCAAAAGGTGTTTAAAAACGCAAGCCTCTGAGACACATAACCAGATATAGATGTTTTATAACTGCATCCATGTGGATTTTTTTGGGCTTAATCCATACTGGCCCTAGCCGATGGTGACTGTCCACTCACTTTATTTTAGAGCAGTCGGAGCGCCCGGGCCAGTTTCTCGTTAGAAAATTGAATTGCATTTGCGTTGTGTTAATACAGGACAAAGAAACAGTCTGAATATAAGGTTAAAATCTGGCACGGAATAGTCAATCCGACTCTGCTTATGCACGCCTTCCTTGTCTCAGGCTGTACCGATCAGGGCTGATACAAATGCAGATATTAAGCTTCCTTCCATCTGAAGCAGCGTTATTAAAAAGACCTGAAAAGTGGGACAACTTAGCAGCTTAATATCACTCTAACACAATGTGGAGACTAATCTCTAATACCTTTATTGAGGCCACTCCTTCTCCGGGTTCTCTGCCGACCCCCTTTCCCTCAGCCCTGTCTCAGCACGGGAAGATCTAGGTCCCGGAGTGATTGAGGTCACCGGGGCAGCCAGCCCCACTGATATAATCACGGGGCTGCAAACCACAAACGTAGCCGACAGAATCATCACAGCCGCTGGCTGACCCACATCGGGAGGAGCGAGGAGACGCAGACAGACTCGCAGCTGAGCCAGCCGTCAGTACAGATGGCCCAAGGGCCCCAAACAGAATTTCTCGGTGAGCCTCAGTCTCTTGGAGAGCAGGAGGCATTTAGGCATCGTTTGTCACTAGGATCTCTGAACAGAAAAAGGCTACAGCGACAGATTCTTTTCTGAGGGTCGTATGGAATAGGCTAAGTCTAATCAGGGGCTGAAGACTGAAGGCTAATACGAATAATCTTTATCCTAATACCTCCTACACGTATTATTGCTGATAAAGTCGAGCTATCAATAACAAAGACAATTTTAAGGAACCAAATTGAAACACGGGCATAAATTAGTGAAGCTGGAGTAAAATGTAACAGTTACAACAATAATGAGAGCAATAAAGAATATCAATTTGTTGTATCTTCTAGAGATGAGACTCTCAGAGTAATAAAATTAATGTACGTACCAAGTATGTTCAAGGTTAAAGTACCGCCAAGGCTCGCTTGTTCCAGTTCCTCTGCCTTCTGAAATCCCCTCTTAAATTCTAAGGCTTCGGTGGCATCTGCTATTGAAGACCTATTTAATTAATTAGTTGCAATTTAACAGTTTTTCCCTCTAAGTGAACATGTCTTCCACAGAGTTTCTGATATTCAATTCTATTTGTAAAGTTCCCTACCACCATGGAAACCCTTTCCTCTGATCAGAAGACCTCCAAGTCTGAGCTCTTTTGTTGTTCAGTTCATCTGATAAGCTGTTAAAACACTCCTGTATTTTTAACAGCAACAGAAAATTTCTCTCTGCCTTGCTCCTGCCCTCCCTTCAAACTTTCATCTGTGGCAACTGCATGAGCACATGTTGAACTGCCGGTGAAGCTGCTCACTGTGCATTCAGAGCCATCGGTAGAATACCAAGATGGAGTTCATGATCAAAAAGCAACCACAACAAAAGGCTCTGTGTAAAATCATCCCAAAACTTAGAAAATTAATGCTTCTGTGCTCTCACAATAGCCTTTAAGGAGGATAGCAGAAAAAGAGTACACTGAAGATTACCCTCATTAATTAATCTGTGGTTCCCTTTCATGTGCGAGCTTAATGCTCCCGAGAGCAGAACAGAAAAGCCCCTAGTCCAAAGCGGTTCAAGAAACACTCAAAGTAAGGCTGAAAGTTTGATTCTTCAGCTCCGAGCAGAGCCAGAAGAATTCAGAATTAAACGCGCTGCATTGCTCAGTTGACACCACCAGCTGTGTGATATGGCGATGACTGTCCTGGATAAAAGGTGGTGTGTCAACATTACACTCCATTAACAAGATACGGTCAAGCAGTACGCAGAATACTGCTGTTTAGTTGCACTTCTTTCTTCTCACTCTGGAAAAAAAAAAATAATCTTTTCACATTAAAGCTAATAGCCCACACTCCTGTGGTGCATTGGAATTAAGGCTGCAGAGTTGGGGTCCAGAATTTTGCATCCTGGTTCTGCTATAAAATTGCTGGATGAACTTGAGTAAGCCACAAAGTCCAATCTTCAAAAGCATTCTACATTTCTGGGTGGTCAACTTTAGACACCAGATTTTTCTCGCAGAAGCGCCTGGTACACCCATGGCGATAATGGAAGTGACTGGGACATGGGAGTCTGGTTTTTGGGTTTTGCACCCAAGAAGCCCTAGACCGAGGTCTACCAAGCTGCTCACCCAGAAATGGAAGCATTGGGCATTAAAGCACCTCTTGGAAATACAGATCTTATGTCTTATTTCACAGGGGGTTTGTGGTTGATACCCAGTGGTTTTAGCCCTATTTATTAGTATTACTGAGGCATCGATGAATTAAAAGGAAAATGTGCTGTAAAACCTAAACTACTGAAATCCTGACTCCTCTCTTCTGTTGTTACCGAATATTAGACACATATTAATAGTGTGTTGTCTGAGTTGCTTGCAGACCTATAAAAAGATACAGATCTGTGTGACATTTTTATTTTAACACCTGAAGCCCATAGCAGGCAGTGACTTTTTCATTGTATTGCATTAAAACACTCAGCACGTTAGAAGTCAGAGGTGAAGGAGTGAAGTAAAGAAGCCGAGGGGAAACCTGCTATTGCCCCATCAAATTTTCAGTCCTCCACCTCATCGTAAGCCAATGGGATTTTAACGCTTACCAAACATAAGATTGCAATATTTCTTTCTAATCCTTTTTAAACTGTGGCTCTGACTGAAACATCCCTTGTGTCGAGCATTTTGACCTCGGGTACAGCTGTAGTAAAGAGAACCCGTTCAATTTAATGGTTTTTCCTCACTGGAAGGGATCCAGATCCAACTTTAGCAAATGTTTGTAGGTTCTTAAGAGCTTCTGTACAGCTGCCTAGGCAGGGCAGGGTCCAAAATATAATTGGTTGAGGAAGAGAGACCTCTCTCTACCAAAAAGAGGGAAGCATCAGCAATCCATAGGTTGAAAGAAGTAAACTAAGTGGTAAGGAAAAAAAACCAAGAAAAAAATGCCTTTCCAAAATGTGTTTACAATGTACTTTGAAGCTGGATACGTTATGCGTTGCTATATGTTATTCTTAAAAATTTGATTGTCATAAAACTTTTTTGCCAATATTTATCAGCTGAAGAAAGCTGCTTATTCCAAGGGTATTTCCCTATTTTTGGACTCAAAGCCACACGCCTGTTGTACCAGTGAGAGGTTCCTCTGGCACGGAATAAGCAAATATTGTTCAATTAGCGTTTTGGACCTTGCCACTTCTTTAATGGAGTACTGGTTGTATTTTTACTTGTTTGGATTTGTTAGATTTCTTGAACTAGAAAAAAGCAGAAATAAAGTTGGCATATTTAAAAAATTTAAATGTGATATTCTTTTACTAAGATGTAAAGTCTAATTGGTAATATTCTATTAGTGATATTAGGAAGTCTCTTAGTAATATTTAATATTCTGGTAAGTCATATGATACATTATCTGAAAAATTTGGTTTTTTCCATTCCACCACAAGCTGGATATGGATAATAACATATACCGATTTTAAAAATCAGTTTTCAGGAGAGATGTTGCTAGACGTTTCAATTTTATTTGGAATACAGCGCTGATATTTTGCATAAGTCCTCACTGGACAATTGCAATGCAAACACAATATACCCAGAAATCCAAAGCTATACTGAAAGCAAGAAGATCTGAATTTATAAATGAGAAGTTTTACAGTTCAAGCACCGGAAGAAGCAGAAGAATCGCACGCTGCTGGAGCTCGCTCTCAGTGTGACGCTGATGTTGTGGCAAACCTCCTGCACCAACGCAGCTTTCCTTAGGGGTGTCTCGCTTCCTCCGTGGGTCAAGTCGCACGGGGGGAGCTGTGTTTGCGCAAAAGGGTTGCTGCTGTGAATAAAGGCTCTGCAGCCTTCACAGGGGATTTGTCTTCTGCTACTTGGAATGCCAAGACTCTGAAAGAATGACAAGAACTGAAATAATTAGAGGGTTGGGGTTTTTTTTTTCAGGACAGATGGTAATTAGGCTGCTATATTTACTCAGGTAAAATTATGTTTTTACTAATTGAATTAACATCATTTTTTGAGTGAAGTAGGTGCGGGATTGATCTTTTTTGAGCTTCCTGATACTCCAAACCAGCATACAAATTGGAAAAAAACCCCATATTTCAGTTTATACGAAAGCAGGGCTTCATTATCAAATAATTTACAGTAAGTTTAAGTCAGGCTTTTGTATATATATTCTTCCTGAAATAACTTCCATTAGAAATGAAGGACTTGATCCCTAAGTGAAGTATTTTAAACACAAAGGCTATGATTATCTCTAAGACCTCGACTGCTAAGTGCACATTTTAATAAAAGAAAGTTAAATACTCTAAGCTCGACTTGCCAAAGCCACTGCAAGACTGTACCGCGCTGTAATACCCACTTTCACTTTTTCAGGCCCCTCCGGCACTCAAGCTGTGAAGACCCAGTGACAGTTCATCATCGCGTACCTGATCTGACGTCCTCTCGCAGACTGGACACGAAAATCCCCAGGCTGCTTTATTCCTTGCTACAAATTAGTGGAACCAGAGCACAAATCGGACGCATTCCCCTGAAAGCTGTGAAGGGCTGAACATGGAGCTGGGTAACACTTTACATACCCCGTTTTCTCAGGTCTGTTGCGAACCCTTTCCCTTGTTTATCCAGCTGTTTTAGACATGCCTTCTCCCTTTCTGCATCTGCTGGTGTTGATGTGAAAAGCCTCCATTCACTTTTCCATTGCTTTGAAATTATGCTCCAAAGCCTAAGCATCTCCTTTTAAATGGCTTAAACACGCTTTTCCAGTCCTTTGACTTGCAAAAATGACTAAAAATATGAGATCAAAGGGGAAGCTAATATGTTGATACTCATCCAAGTCTGAGACCACCCAAAACGATCAATTAGAGATTTGAGAAATGAAAACTGGTGCATTCAATCTGAATGAACTGTTTGTTCTATTACTTGCAAGTGACTATAAAATACTGCTGAGCTAAAGTTTCCAGCTAACGCATTTATGACAATTCTGAGCTGCCTGCCCCACATTTGCAGATATCCAAAACGCTGCGTCCTACTCAGATAATTCCACTATATTTGAGTGTTCTTAGTATAAAAATATGTAGTTCATAGGTAGCGATGGCTAGATAGCAACCCAAATTCCATCATAGTGCTGGGAAACATGCTTGGATATCTTTTATTATTAATGTTTTATTAAATCAGTTTGAGTTTCATTTGAGCTATGTAAGAGTCTTAGAAACACAGTAAAACCAACAACAGCCAGTAACCCGATTGCTTGTTAGCTCTTTGTACTATGATTTGCAAATCCATGGGCATCCCTAAAGTAAGGCTGACCAGGAGATGCAGCTCATATTTTAATGGATAATCTGCGAGTGTCAGGCCAGACGCAGGCAGCAGGTAGGCATCATCTTGGCACCAGTTCTGCCAGCGTGCTAAAATTTTCCCAAACACCACAATGACTTAAGTAAGAATTGAAGTGATTGCCCTCAAGAAGCCCAACTCACTCCAATTTGCATGAGAAGACCAAAGTTTGAAATGCAAGAGTCCTAGAAACACCCTTGAGCTCATTTCTTTGAAAGCCTGGAAGGAACAGATGGCTTTTGAACCCTGATGCTATTGGCGCTGTCTGCATGATGAAGCGCTGTATCCTCATTTGTACTGATTGGGGTCAAATCAGCTCTAGCCTTTAATTCACCCTAACCACTGAGTATTTTTTCTAATTAGAATATATGTCATTACCTATTCCTACAGTAATGATAACCTACTGAACTCTAATGAATCAATCCCATCTGCCTTGCTGCGCATATACTCAGCTATTTCACCGCTCAGAAGCAAAAGAATTCAGCACGGCACACAGGCTAGGAGTCAGAAGCGCTGCTCCATGTATTGCAATGTAAATTGAGCAGTTATTCTGGGTGGCACTGTGATTTTCTGCAGAATTTTATTACCAGAGAGTTTGTAAGGTCACTCCCATGAGAACCTTTGACAGCCTGCAGAGCCGAACATGAAATACAAAAGCACGGACTCTGCTCTTCAGCTGAGAATTGATGGTCTTTTGTGAAGGACAGAGATAAAGGGCACTGAACAGATGCATTCCATCTAAACATCAAATTTTAAACTCCGGTAGGAGTTCATACATTATAGATTGAATTCTGCTGACTTTGACACCTGGTTTAGATCGGAGGCATTTGAGCATCACCCCAACAGGTAACAGATGTGATCCTGGCAGCTACTACAAAGCGATATTCGGCGCCCTCGCGGATCTGCTGATGTCCTGGAATGCCGGTGCAACAGTTCATTTTATCCTACCAAAGATGCCTTCCAGGCAGGAGAGCCGGGCAAGGCCCACGCGCCATGTGTTAAGCTCAAAAACAATTTAGAAACTGCTGCTTATTTAAAGAGGATTTAACTACTGATTCCAGCTCATTCTGCCATAGAGAGGAATGTTTCACAGGAAAAAGAGGACAACAGCAGTTAGATTACTAACATTGCACCAAGTTTAAAACAGTTTTCAGAGGTCTACCTTTTGGGGAAGAATAGATTTGCTATTTCCCCCCCCGCCGTCACACACACACACATAATTGTGCACACTCAATAGATTTTATTGCCTTACTTTTTTTCTCTTCATGCTTTTCTTCTTGCTTTCATGCCCAGCTGACTGTTACTTTAGTAAGACAATGCATGGAAAAAAGCTCAGGAACTAGCAAAACCAACTCAAAATTGCTAGAAACAATTGTGATACGTGAACTGACTACAATACTGTGCTGGTTTTGGCTGGGATAGAGTGAATTTTCTTCACAGTAGCTAGTATGGGGCTGTGTTTTGGATTTGTGCTGAAAACAGTGTTGAATAATTGAGGGATGTTTTAGTTACTGCTGAGCAGTGCTCACACAGAGCCAAGGCCTTTTCTGCTTCTCACCCCACCCCACCAGTGAGCAGGCTGGGGGTGCACAAGGAGCTGGGAGGGGGACACAGCCGGGACAGCTGTCCCCAGCTGACCAAAGGGATATTCCATACCATAAGGCATCATGCTCAGCATATAAAGTTGGGGGAAGGAGGAGGAGGTGGGGGGACACAACATTCAGAGAGCGATGGCGTTTGTCTTCCCAAGTAACTGTTGTGTGTGATGGAGCCCTGCTGTCCTGGAGATGGCTGAACTCCTGCCTGCCCATGGGCAGCGCTGAATGAAATCCTTGTTTTGCTCTGCTTGTTTGTGTGGCTTTTGCTTTCCCTATTGAACTGTCTTTATCTCAGCACACAAGTTTTCTGACTTTTACTCTGCCAATTCTCTCCCCCATCCTACCAGGGGAGAGCGAGCGAGTGAGCGGCTGCGTGGGGCTGAGCTGCCAGCTGGGGTTAAACCACAACAAGTGCAGGCGGCCGAATTCACCGGGGAGGTCAGACTCCCTGTGCAGAGGAGGTCTGCTTGCCCCTGCTATTTTGAATTAGAACATTATCAGCAGCCAGCAATGACAGAGTTTTAGGGAATATGGAGACCACGGCCATGCTTCTTCAACGCAAGCCACTGGCCCTGCATTTGCGTGGCTATAGGATGGCAAAGGAAGCATGCGCATCCTTCAAACAGACACTTTTTATGGTTAAACTGTACAGCAGCCATAGTTCAGCAGAGAAGCAACCTGAACTGGGAAAAGGATTCATAGGTTGGGAAAATTTAGCTGGCAAATAGTAATCCTTATCCATTAACTTACAACAGATCCCAGGTGTCTGGATGAGTTACAGCCGAGCAGCAGAGAAGTTGCTTAGTTGTGCATATCAACGGTGGCAGAAAAAATCTGCTTTGATCAGCCCCGTAAGACCTTTGTGGGAATATTCTCTTTCCTCACGAGGGTGTTCCTTGACACGCAGCCTAGTTATGCTGGCAGAAAGATTTGGTCTCTCAAGACTGGCTGCTCTGAGTTGGCCTGCAATTCTATCAGTGGCTGAGAGGGAGGACTGATTAAATTGTTACATTCTTTTGGCTAAAACACATTTGTACTTACTTTACACGCAGCTTAAAAGTGAAAAAGAGATGCTTCTAGCTTTTCATGTCCAGCATAATCCACCCTAGATATATCTTTCATTTCCCAAAGGAAAGGCTTAGGAACACTTGGCTCAACATTGCAAGACATTTTCCGATCAAATTTGTATTGCTAGATTTTGGCAAGGAACTCAGATTTAATTTCCAGATTCAGATATTTGCTGCTGGAGCACGAAGAACAAAAGGCTTGTTTCTGGATTTCTCCACTGGCAGGCAGCGATCTGCCCATAAAATACAGACGCAGCAGCAAACCCCAGAGATTTTGTCAGCATAAAAGTGACGCAGAACAACTGGAAATCTGTAATGACAGATTCCATACCACGTTCTCACAGAAGGGATGCACCAGGGATGAATTTCTACAGGGAGAGACGTTCGATCGGCATTGTCCATCTACCTAATGTCAGCTGGCCTAGAGGGTCTCCTCTGTCCTCCAAGCCCAACGGCACCAGGAACACCAGTGTCCCAGTAGTATTAATTATCAAAATAACAGCTTGCTTTCTAACAGCTTGGTATATATACTATTTTCTTTCTAGTCTGGAATTAGCACAAAGAATAGACGACAACTGCCAGCTTGGGCAGAAAAGCAAGATGACGTGCTGTGTATCTGTGGAGCTGTATCGGTTCAGGAGGAGGATTACACGACACGTCTGCCTGCCGTACCAGGGGAATAGACAGAATGGCCGAAAAGATCAGTTCGACCCTCATGGTCTCTTTTGGCCTGAAATACCGTACTCTGTTAGCAAGTTTTTGACTGATCAAAGAAAGAATTAAATGGGTGTAACAGCCCATCAATGCAAGTGTTTCATTGTTCCATCTGCATGTAGGAGGCGTAAGAGCGGAGACCGTATGAGAGAGCATAAGCGGTCTTCGCTTGGCAACGTAAGCACAGACCTACAGCTTCACAGAAAACCAGTCTAGAAAGGATTTTAAAGGTCATTTAGCAGGTGTTTGAGGGTTAGCAGGAAAGGCTATCTAAGCTACTCCTGACAGCGCCTGGGTCTGTGGAATTTGGAGCAGGACCACAGCAGCTGTATTAGGACACAAGTGATGGTATCTGGGACAACCTTACTCCATGTGAACTGATGGATCCCCGGAGCCAGCGCTCACCTACAGGGTGAGCCTGCTAAATGGAAAAGCGCGATGTCACATCTAATTATCACCTTACGTCCCACAATACAACTTCAGGCCAGGATTTGGTGATGTCTGTTTGCTTCTTACAGGACTGAAAAGCGAGCTTAGCCTGAGACTTGAATAGTATGTTACTTCTTCTTTGAGATTTTTAAATAGTTATGCACAGATTCTTATTTTAGCTATGTTAAAAACCAGTTCTGTTAAGTGCACCTTAAGGAAGTACATTCATGTTCACAGAATAATTATCGTATGATTTAAAATAAAATTTGACCTGTACTCAGTTAATCATATAAAGTAAATCTCATTGTATTTGTACATTCATGTATTTATATTTCTCATACATAAAATCAACCCTTTGTATAGGGCTGAAATCTTTTTTCATATTGACTATTTGATACCATAATTTGGACAAATTCAAGCAGAGAATTACCACATGGTACCAATACCATCTAAAAAAAAAAACAAACCCACAAAACCAAAAATCCAATCAAGATCTGAGCTTCTGTGGTGGGTTGACCCTGGCTGGACACCAGGTGCCCACCAAAGCTGCTCTATCACTGCCCTCCTCAGCTGGTCAGGGGAGAGAAAATGTAATGAAAGGCTCATGAGTCGAGATAAGGACAGGGAGATCACTCACCAATTACTGTCATGGGCAAATCAGACTTGACTTGGGAAAATTAATTTAATTTATTGCCAATCAAATCAGAGTCGAGTAATGAGAAATGAAACCAATTCTTAAAAACACCTTCCCCCTACCCCTCCCTTCTTTCCGGGCTCAACTTCATCTCCGATTTCTCTCCCTCCTCCCCCCCAGCGGCACAGGGGGACAGGGAATGAGGGTTGTGGTCAGTTCATCACACGTTGTCTCTGCCGCTTCTTCCTCCTCAGGGGGAGGACTCCTCACATTCTTCCCCTGCTCCAGCATGTGGTCCCTCCCACGGGAGACAGTCCTCCATGAACTTCTCCAACGTGAGTCCTTGCCGGAGGCTGCAGTTCTTCCTGAGCTGCTCCAGCGTGAGCTCCTTCCACAGGGTGCAGACCTTCAGGAGCAGACTGCTCCAGCGTGGGTCCCCCACGGGGTCACAAGTCCTGCCAGGAGCCTGCTCCAGCATGGGCTTCCCATGGGAACGCAGCCTCCTTCGGGTGCATCCACCTGCTCTGGTGTGGCATCCTCCACGGGCTGCAGGTGGATATCAGCTCCACCATGGACCTCCATGTGCTGCAGGGGGACAGCCTGCCTCACCATGGCCTTCTCCATGGGCTGCAGGGGGATCTCTGCTCCGGCGCCTGGAGCACCTCCTCTCCCTGACCTTGGTGTCTGCAGGGTTGTTGTTCTCACATCTTCTCACTCCTCTCTGGCTACAATTGCTCCTGGGTTTTTTTTTCTTTGCAGAAAGCCTGAGTTGAAAAGCATTCACCCACCTTCAGAGGTAGGGAAGTTTAGGTGCAAAGATGACAAGCAGTGGAACATTTATACTAAGAGATATTTGGCCAGGACTTGCTCTCTCTTATCCTAGTGTAAAGACCCGTTTCTCTCTCTCACAGTGGTATTGAAAACATTTAAATCAACAGCGCTACTTGTTAGAGTACTCCTAGTACACGTTAGTCAACTGGCAGCGGGGTTACCTGATGCCCACATGGGTGATGCAGAAGCCAACCTGACACTGGTCCCATTTCTGAAGTATATGTCCTTTTTACTTTCATGGGACAACAACATTTTACATACGTGCTAGTGGAAAAATTGATCCCACGTGCCACGGCCCACCATCCGGCTCCACAGTTCTGCCTGTGCGCTGTTCACCATCGTTACGTCATTTCCTTAGCAGAAAGCTCCTCCTGTACTGCCCTGAGAAGGGGAAAAAATTCTCCACGTGCTAAGGAAGAGCTAGGTATTAGAGCCACGTGGGTTAACTGAATGGGCCAGGGAATTGATTTGTCTGCAGTGATGCAGCAGAACGATGTGTCACAGGATGACACTGCAAAATGAGGGACTCATACCCCAAGGGATTCAAGAGGAATTTTCCTGGCATCTGAGCACCGTAGATAGGTGTCTAAAATACATTTTAATGTGCTCATGAGACTGAAATGGACCCGTGTAAGGGCAAATTCTGCATCACTAAACAAAACGTTTACTACACAAGTGATATACAAGCTTAACTTGCAAACTCTACAGAATTTTCCTTCTGTTTAATACAAGGGACAACAGTTACAGGACCTTGATGGAAAATTAATCAAGCCTATTTCATTTTTTTTCCCCCTTCAGTCCAGGACAGCTTTCCCGGCTGCAGGCTGGAATGCATTCAGCTCAACTCCTACCCCATCCAATTCATAAACCAGCTTCTCTTTTTCACTCTAACTTTTGCCTCCTGTATATAAATAGCTTGAAAATTCGAGAAACTACCTAGACTTGTATCAGAGTTAATCTCTCAGGCTTTCAGCTCTTACTGTCATTCTAATTATGACAGTAATAAGAACAATCAGAACAGTAATAACAGTAATTTCTTCAAAGCCTTTATCCTGTGGCATCTAAAAATCTCCTTGGCCTCCAAAGAGAGTACCCACCAGGCAGGCTGCGGAAAGGCAAGGGCACGGCCATCCTCCAGGGACCCGGCCAGCTGCGCCGAACGTGCGTGTCAGCCAAATAGCAAGGGTCTTTTTTTTGTCTTAGTCATTTGTTATCAGTCTGGCAGCTTCCAAGCCAGCACGGAAACAGGCTGCTTCTGCTAGAAGCCTAATCCTAGCCACTTCAGAATATTATATATATTACTTTCTTCATATTGCTGCTGGGGGGGTGGGGGTGTCCTTTATGAGGTACCACGTTCAGAAGATCACAAGGTGGATGCTGAAGTTTCCTCCTGGCATCTAAACAAAGAGCAAGGAGGGCAGTAGCCCGAAGAGCTGCGTGTATATCAAATACAGTTACCCTGTGAAGGTACTCAGCCTCTCAGACATCGCCTCCCAAGAGCATGGTGCAGCCCTGGAGGACTAGAGGAGCACAGAGCATTAGTGTTGCTTCAGCCTAGGTTACAAAGCAGATTAATGCTGCAGCTAACCTATTTCTTCATAGCACCATTTATTAGTTTCAGCCTGGCTACATGCAGTATGGTAAATACCTTGCAGGGTTAATTCCACCCAGATGTATGACAGTTTGTGAGAGTTGCTTTTACATTCCCAGTAACAAAATCAGGCCCAAATAAAAGGGGAGAAAAAAAAAATCCAGAAGAAAAGGAAATAACCAAGTTTCAGGAGTTAGCACATTGAACAGAGCATGCTGTGCATCTGCTCTTGAGTTACTCCAATGACATTTGTAGATAAATTGTCGTATCTAAATGGTGATGCTATAATTATAGTTTAGGTGCTTTTTCTATTCAGAATAGCCATTTTCTTCCTTTTATAACTGTCTCAAGCTGTATAATAGTCTGAAGCAGATCACATAAGTTCTAGCCCAGAAATACTAGGTGAACAGCATAACCATTTTTAATTAGGTGAGTAAAACAACCCTGAAGTACCCCATGCCACAGACTCCTGTTGGTATGCACACCCCCCTAATCCAACTCTGCTTCTTCCCAGGTCACAAGCCTATTCATGTCGGCACCTAGAGATGCGAGATTAACGCTTCCCATTGCATCCAAACCCTCTCCCCTCGTGCCGAGGCAGCCGTTAGTGCCATCTTATTGACCATCTGGATCTCAAACAGCGGGAGCCAGTGTAGGGTGGTTTATGGACTGCCTCACAAACACGGGAACACCGCAGAGGTGTCGCAGTGCTCTACCCTTGTTTTCTAGTGTATTTGCTGGGGTAGTGATGGGACGTGTCAGGTTTTGGAGATTTTTGGATGAGTCACTTCTTTCTATTCCCATTGCAAGCGCCTCAGTGGCAGGGATTTTTGCCTTGAGTAACAACAGACAAATTGCATCAATAACCTGGCACTGTCACGGGCTTCACCTGCAGAGGGATGCTTGAGCGTGTAAACCCTTGGCACACAGACGACATTAGAGTGCCAGAGCAGTCTCACAGTCTGCCCACCCTGAAACAGAGCCTGCACCTGCAGCAGCGGGGCAGATCCTGGGCTACGTTTCACAGACACTGCACGCTGCGGGCACACGGGACTCACGGCTGGTGCATGGACAGTTTTGCCCTGCGGGAGCTGGGAGAGCCCTGGGGGTCAGGGCAAGGTGGCCCAATAACAGCTTAGTGCTTGCCAGGCCCCTGGTTAATCCGACGTTACCCTGACGCTATAAAGGCCTGTAATTTATAGGAGCTCTGCCCGCTGGTGCACAGACTTGCAGTCAGTCTCCTTCCCGCCTTGGATGGCTCGCAGCTCTTCCTTGTGCTAGAAGCTGCTGTGGGGCTCGGCGGAGGGCCCAGCACATCAGCCGCACGTAGCCCTCGTGCTGCGACACTTGTAGAGGCGGCCGTGCAGCCACTGCACAAACAGAACAACATCTGGAGCCCATTCCCACGTTACGCTCGTGACACCTACTCCTTGAGACGTACACACCGAGGTACTCCTCTATTGCTCGGCTTTTTTTTCAGTCATTTCTTACAGCTCTGCTATAATTACAAACCCTACCCATGCCTCCTGAAGTCACCAGAAAATTCCCATTGGAGCAGTTCCTTTGAAGGCTTTTTTTTCCATAGTCAATTTAGATTTGAATTGACATTACAAATTTTCTACTGTGTTAATTTCATCATAAGTCCTTTAATGCAGTTGAGTAATTAATTTCAATTCTCAATAAGGGCTTTCATGAAAGTATTGCTATTGTTGAAACCCTATTTTCAAAAAAGAATGGGGTGTTCTTCTCTGGAAAGATATTTAAATGGTTCCTCAATTTTAGATAAAGTTACAGTGTGATTGAAATTACGCATTATAAACTATTCAATTTAAGTTTTATTATGTTTCCAGGCCCATATCTAAAATTAAAGTGAAAGCTAGCTTTTTTCACAAGCTTATACAGAAAGTGCATTGTTTCTGGCTCCTCAGTAGCCAGTTGTTTTGATTTTACTTCATATTGTACATGGATATCTATAATAAAATCATTTAACAAACTGATATGCTCTATTTAATAATTTCACATTTTAAAATAAATGTAAAGTACAGGCGACAGCCTACATTTTTTATTTATACATTGCCTCAGCAGCATGGGATTTAATTATTCTATTGAGTTTGACACAGAATTGAAATCTCTTTTTGTTCCCTTTTTCTGACATGCCCATGAGGCACCAGCCAGCACTACAGCATTTTATGTACACGTATCAAAGACTGTAGGAAAACAGCACGCGAGATCCCAGTTCTCCAGGCCCCACATGGGGAAAGGAGCAGGAGAAGAGGTTGCCACGTAAAACCTTTGTGCTTTGAAGTTGTTTTTACAAACCTGGCTGTAACCTAGATTCTGCACAGCCAGTACAAGCTGGAAACAGCTTGGGGCATCTCAGCATCGACTCTGCTCCTTATATCCACTGAGGGGGTGAAGAACAGCAGTGGTTCAAGGTACTGACCTCCATCCTCCCCCTGTATCTCCCACCCCACCTTGCCGAGGCCAGGCTCGGAGATGCCCAGCGCCTTAGTTGCAGCTCCAGGATGTCTCCCCCATAGCATTGTTTCTGTGTTATTTCCAGATCCTCTATCTGCTGCTAGATCAACAAGAGGGAGCTATTAAAAAAAAAAAAAAAGCGCCAGCTACAACCCTACCCTAATGTATGGAGTGGTTGACAGCAAGGAATTTAACTGTCCCTGAGGGGGTAAAAAGACCCATTCCTAACAGGCACTGCTGGGTGCTGTGAAGACCAACCTCAGCTGCAGCACCATCTCGGTTGCTCTGCTATGGGTGCTGGCTCTGACCGGAGGCCTCGGAGCCCAGGGCTCTTCTGTGAGGGGCTGGGGAAGAAATACAGCGTGGTATGGGGTGCTGTATTGTACGGACAGACACGATGTCTGAGTACTGACTCCCTACCCCGAAGGCTGAGAACAGCGCTTGGCCTCTCCCTGCACACATGGTGGTTGCTTTGTCCAGGCTCAAAATTAGGATAAGGAGCACATGCTTATTATTTGACTTCCTGCATTGCTTTTCAGAAGCAAGCAATTTTTTTTTTCTTAGAGACATAGCGGCACAGGTATTTATTCTGTCAGAACAAACATGATTTTTCTGTCTGTGTTTTGAGAAGGAATAAAAGGGCAGCAGTAAACAGCAAAGCTTCAGATTCAATAAGCTACTTAAAGCAGCTGTGCTGATGCCTCCAGCCAGCAATGTGCTCATTTCAACAGCTGCATGACATAAATAGAAGCTGCTCACTCTTATCTCAGCTAAATACAGGCCTAGGGGCTTTAACCCCTGTAAAAATCCTGTACCCTTCCTTCAGGGGAAAGCAATTGTTTCCTAACTGAGATGCCTCTAACCACATAAACAACAAGTTAAATCACCAGGAGACCTGCTATAGCTTCCTCTTGTGCGCATACTGAGGGTCCCCGAGGTCTCTGCTGGGGGCTGAGCTAAGGGAATCTGACCTGCTTACTTATCCCAGTATGGACATTGTCCATACTGTTAAAAATAAAAGTTACACTTATTTAACTGAACACTTAGCACGTTTCCTAAGCATCCACAAAAAATATTTCAACAAGATACTGTTATGATGAAGACGTGCCCGTATTTACACTCTCTTGTTGTTGTAAGAGCACATCCAAGTGTCCCAGAGGCGGGCTCCTAGTCCATTAGCCGCCCGGACGCCGCAGTGGCCTCGCACGTTTCTGCTGTCTGTGAAGCTTCTGACTTGGGCGAAATAAGTAATTCCAATGCCTCTCCATGCTGCGAAGCTCTTACGTTGGCCTTGTTGCAATGTGGCTCGTTAAGGGAAGCCTCGCCAGCCCCCTCCCGCCCCCCAGTTTGTACCACGGTAGCACAGAGCCCTGTTATACCAAGCACCAAGCAGAAACCTGGTTTTTGCTCACCATCAGCAAAGGCAGTACATCGAAAGGACGACATCACGAAAATCACGATGCAGGTCAGCAGCCCAGTGTGTGGCTCTTGTTAAACACAGTGTTTGATACACGTTTGAGCAGCCTGTGATCCCTAGGCAGGGAACTGTGGGCCACGGGTTGGCCATGTCCCGTCCCCCCCCCAGCTGCTGCCTCAAACAGTCAGTGCCAGGTTTAGGGTTTGAAGGAAAGGGACCTTGACTCGATATTTCAGAAGCAACTAAAACTCCAGTATAAGTTGTTTTACAGAGTCTTTAGCATTACACTAACAAAGTAAAAAGCAAAACATTGCTTCTAACACTTGCTTATTAAATATTCCAGCTGCAAAGCAAATATGGTCTAGAATTGTTTGCCTTTCTTAAGTTTATGTTAAATAAAATATTTTAGACATAAAAAACCATTTTCTAAATATAATTTACACTGTCATCTCCTATGTCTCTCAAATTGCTTTTCGGTTTTTGTTAAAAGAAAGACTCATAGCTTATTGCATACCCAAATTTGTATGAACTGTTTTTGAGAGTTTCCTAGTGAGGTGCACAGAAAATAATAGATGTAAAATGTGCAAGTGTTTATTGTGGAGTAATTGCCATTTCTTCCTAATGAAGGGAGCTGTTTAACAGCATGGACTGTAATAGAATTTTAGTGCATGTATGAACAGGGGTGTTAAGTAGTACCTTAAGAGGACAGAGTCTGCAGTGCACTGACACCACAACTTCAATATAGGAATAAGTTACCCATATTATACAAAAGATATATTCCAGGATGAGGAATTTTACATGAGAAAAATGAAAATATGGTTTGGGTGAGTTTTATTTCTGCTACCTGCTGAATGAATGATATTTCACAGTATTTAATAATGCCTTGCAATCAAAAGTTGAGGCATGAACTATGAAAGTTTCTTTTAATAGAAAAATCCCAAGGGGCTGTTCATACATTCTTTTCTCAGGGCTGAAAAATGTTGATATATCTATTGCTCTAAAAACCAATTATGTTTTTCAAATTGAAAAATCATAGCAAAAATAGATGTTACAAGTATTTCCAGATGCAGTCTTGTAATTAGCATCAACAGCTGAGTGCATTATGCTAATTATGTTACCCAAATACATGCAAATAATATGACAGGGGCGGGGTGCATTCTTAGCTGCCTTTACAGTATTGGACAATTATTCAATTAGACTAAAAGATGCCTCTAGGCTAATCCCTGCCGGGATGTTCAAGACAGCCAGGCATTTTTAGAAGCCTTACTGATTGTCTGGAAATGTAACTTATTTGTAAGACTGCATGAATTTCAAGGCCGGAGCTGTAAGACCTCCCCGCCCAGACAGGATGCGAGAGGTAGCTGCTAAAGAGAAAGCTTTACCAGTAAGGAGAGCTGGTGAAACAGAAGTTTCAGGGGGATTTGTAACAGGATAGCAAGCTTTTTACCCTTATGTCCCTGGTTCAAATCCCGTCCAGATGGGAAATGAAAGTAACTAGATGCCTTAGCAGCTGGCTAAATGGGTTTGTGTTCTCAAACCAGTTTTAATGGGTGAAGTCTCTCCTTCAGACTCCGGGCGTTACTGCAGGCGTGAGCACCTGCTTCGAGCGGGTATTCTTCCTTGAAGCGCTGCAGTTGCAATTTCTAATTACCTGGGCAAAGCCCTTTAAGATACCGAAAGGTGTTTTGCAGTGCATGGAATAGGTGCTCTATGGACCTCACCACACTAAGCTGCTCCGTTTACTTTTTTCCCCACGTTAGCTCAGGATTTGAAGTCACAACTGAGGCAAAACTGACTAACTGCTGTCTTTGCCACCATTTTGATTGATTATAACGGGAGCAGGACAGGACTGCTTCATGTTTCGGCTCCACCTCCTCAGACAGCAGCGTGGCTGTAAAGTCTAGCCCAAACTGAAAAAACAAGATTGGAGTGGCAGTACCAATTACGGGGCTGTCTGTGATTACGTGGCACTAGGCAGGATACCATTTCTCCCTTCTTGCCCTGTGCTCCTGGCACATAAAAGCTTCTAGTGTTAGGAGCTGAACTTTGCTGACATACCGGGCATACACCATGACCCTTGGAGTGCTTCACAATGAATCTTTATTTTGTATGTAGCTGTATCACAGCGCACGTGAGAACAAATGGCACAGCTGTTAAGATTTATGGCAGACTATGCGTGGCTTCACGTTGCTGTTTCCTGAACGTACAGATACACAGTATAGAAAAGGGTCTTTTTCACTAGCCTTACTAATCCTGAAGAAATAACGATGATAATCACCTACTGCAAGCTCAGTTTAATTAACCTGCATCTGCTACCAAGAATCAAAGGCAGAAAAACATTGTTGAAGTTTTAAACGATACCTACCGTTACAGTTTCAGGGCATTAGACAGAATTGCAGTCATACAGCTCTTACTGATTTTAGAGAAAATCATGTGGCTTAAATGCTATGTAAGGCTTTGAAAATCTAGGAATTAAAAGAATCCATCTGCCTTGCTCAGCACGCTGAGCATTCAAGAGCAGTAGTGAACACTTAGAGCAAATAACTGAGGGAAAACAGGTTTAAATGTTATTAAAGCTCCTAATATGTATTTAAAGATTTGAGTTGTATAGACATCTCCAGAGATACCTCTGAAAGAGGGAAATAAAACTAGGAAATTCAAGAATTATTCTAGAAAACAGTACAAGTCCTCAAGGAGGTATGTCACAGCTTAATACATACACAGCAGTACTATTAAGCAATATCTAAACATCACTCAGTGACCCAAGGCTCTAATTCTGCACGTGGGTTTATTCATAAGCTAAGCCCTGCTGTTTTCAGAGTCAGAACATGGCATAATGGTGCTGTTTTCTAAAGCACTTTTCACTTTGTAAACCCACCTCAAACGCAGGGCTGTTCTGTCCCCAGGCGGTAACGTGGTGTAGAAAATCTTCCCAGCTGATACCTTGAGGTAGTATCTCCAGGGAGGTCACGCTGCAAACAAGCAAAGGCAGTTATGGCTATAGAGTTTTAAGTGGCAAACTCCCCTATTCCTGTTTAGACGTTCATTTTATAATCAGTAGTGGTGTTCGTTATGTCCATTACTGTTGTGTTTTCTGGCTATCCATTAGAAGGAGATATAATGCAGCCAAAAGCCATTAAGCCTTTCTGTTTGCCAGAGGCTTAAATCTAGTACAAAACAGGACATAAGTGACGGAGGTAAGAAGTACAAACCCCATAAACCAGCATTGCTCGTTGTTACAGGCAGCAATCTCAGCCCACCAGCAGCATTATCTAACTCAAACCTCTTCAGTTGTTGTTGGGACAGAGGGCAGTTGGGAAGAGATTCAGACAGAGATTCACATGGACATTTTTAGTAGAATTTTTACTAATGTTTGTTATGGAAAGCCCAGAGGAATTGAAGAAATCCGTTGTACTGGAATAAAACATAACAAGATGGTTTGCAGCCAAAGGAATGGTGCAAGTTGTTGTTGTGGGCCAGTCAGAAGCAAGGTTTGACATCTCACTGCAAAGGCGTCAGAGGCACTAGACTATGAAAGCCGTTGAAGGAGAGATCAATAACAGCTCGAGAGGAGTGAAAGATGAGAAACTCAAAACAGACTTAAACCAAGACAAAGTCCTCGCCTTGCCATGCTCGGAAGATGCAGGAGGGTTTGCTAAGGATGGAGAGGGGCATACTACAGCAACAGGGATGTGAAAGGGTTACAGGCTGAGCAGGAGGGTTAGTGTGGAGGGAAAGAAAGAACTATGTCCTTCACAGCTTTCACTCAAGGCCAGCTTGTGACATATAGACCACTTTTGGACACAAGGACGCTTGCGGAGGTCTAGGTGATATCCACACAGTGGATCCTGCCCCGAGTCACAGCAGGGCGGTGGTGATGCCTGCAGTAGACGGAAAGGAAAAGTTCAAAAGCTGCGCTAAGGTGGACACTGACACGGTGCCAGCAGGACTGGGCAAGGCTTTCATTTGGAGGGAGGGGATAACAGAAGGAGAAGGATGCTGACATGTGCACATAAAGACAGCGGTTACTTGCTGGCAAGATTTCCCACAGCCAAGCTGTAGATGAGGACGAAAATGGGATCAAAACTCCTGTGATCTTTCCAGCAGCCTCTCAGATCATTAGAGAAAGATCTTCCAGCAGACCTTGCTGAAGGGCAGACAGAGGGCTAGACAATGACAGTGTCACAGAAAGCAGAGGATAGGTTTTGGGAGGAAGGGCATAGGGAGGGATGTGGAAGGCAGCTGACCGTCCCAGAACGATGAAGAGGGTGTGCTTGCTATGAGCTCTGTAGAGTCTGAGAGGCTTTAGCAGCATGGGGAGAATTACTGGGAAAAAACAGAGCCCCGGGGCCAGGCTGGGAGGAAAGGGACTCCAGACAGCAAGGACAGACAGCAGTCACATCACAGCAGTAAGGGGAAAGGCAGGCAGAAATTGGAGCAGGTGGAGGTCATGGGTAGGTTTCTAAAGAACATTCTTTCACATTTTACGTTACCGGATAGCAGCACACATTTCACATTGTGAAGGTTGAATTCCAGCTTCCATTATAACATCTCTTTCACTCCCTCATCACTTTCTGAAACAAATTCCTTAAGGATTATGATTTTCCACATTTGGTTACAGCTTAGAGGCTGAGAGGTGCAGGGTACTGAGGCTCAGCAAACGCAGGCAACGCTTGTGGCCTGCCCTCCCCGCCCCACGTTTCCGCAGATGCATACACACATTCATAATTTAACACACTCCATACACTACTGATAGTATATTGTTTGACAGATAACATGCAATAGAGAGATGGTATCAAGTCGTGAGAGAAATGACGGCGTCCATCTGGGCTTTGAACCTCAGTTCTGCATTTTTGCACATTTGATTTCAATCTTAAATTGCATTTCCTGATAAATGATTATCAGTTTTACTATTCATATTAGCATTATATGTACAAAACATGAAGACAAAAGGATAAATACATTTATATATGAAATATACCTACAAAATATCATTCTAACACTAGATGGAAGAAAGTATTTCCCAGATGTAACGTAAAATTGTTTTAGAATTCAAGCTGAAAAATGCCACCATTATTTCTTCCTAACATGTTTTTTCTAACAATATATTCTGAAAGTCCCGGGTTTTTTTTCCTTGGTAACAGCTGTATTTCACTTTTCCACATGTAGTTCCTCCCAGATAGGAACACAAGGTTGGACTGGAGAAGTTAACAAAATAGCAGTAACATTTTTTCTTGAAAATATGAATGCAGGTCACAACTTTGCAGTGAAATATTAAAGTATTAACCTTGTTTTGCAGAGGGGGAAAAACTAAAATCCCCGGGGATGTCACAGAATGAGCCGAAATGGGCAGATTTGTTGCCTGCAGCCTTGCGTTCAGCCCCCGCTGTCACGGTGCTCCAGACCCCGTCTGAGCCGCTTGCTGCAACAGCCGTGCACGGCGAGGGAGCTCAGAGGGGGTGCAGTACCGCTGGCACAGAAGCCCAGCAGCCCTTCTCACGCGCTCTGATAACAACTCCAGAGCCGCACAAGTTCACTAGTTGCAACGCTTTGCATAACCACTGTATCAGACTTCATAAATCTCACATCAACTGGCCACTACTTCTATCCTCAGATCCGGGACAGCAGAGTAGGGACAGATGTCCCTGCTACACGAAGCTGGCAAGGACCTCCAAGAGTTCAGCAGCATTAGCCTGCACCTCCTCCCAGACGGGGACCTCGGAAGCATTTATTTGTTCAAACAGTGACCAACACGGTGAGGCCATGCCCAGGGCTTACAGAAATCAGCAGCAATAAGCTAGCGAGTGCGGAGCGTGATCTTTATCCAAGCCTGTGCAAAAAGCCTGTCTGAAAAGAGGTGGAGAAAGGGGGTCTAACACCCCTCCCGAGGCAGGACAGGCAACATCTGGCAGTGAGAGATGGATTACACTAGCTGCGACATAAGACAAAGTGAAGTGGCAAGAGGATAAAAATAGTGGGTGAAAATTCCATGTTAATCTTAGAGGATAAACACTTTACACTGATGCTTTCAAGCACTAGCTTTAGATATACATTCTGTAAAGTAATATTTTTTTAAATAACGAAATCACTTCATGACTGCTTTTATGGCTTTGTTTTTGCTAAAAGCTTAATCATTAGCATTTATACATTTCTACAAAAGATGTCATCAAGGATGTGAAATAACATACATTTCTAACTGAATAAAAACGGCAATCATTTACATGAATGACAAGTTTTAAATTCAAATGTTTTAATCATAAAACAAAGCAAATTTGCATAGAAAGGCAATCTGAGGGTATAAGCATTTCTAATTGTTTTTTGTTTTTTGTTTTTTTTTTCTGTTGTAACCTCTCCGGTATCAGAAGTGCAGCTTTTATCATCAACTTTGAGCTCAGCCTGACAGCAAAACAAAAAACTTTTTTCAATATTAACCTTTCATTTAGTACCCTCTGCTGGCCAAAGCAAGCACAGACAGGGAAGCCAAAACCCCAACCTCCAGTAATGAAAAAGATGCTGGAAAACCATCAGTGACCTTCAGCAGAGATGACCTAATCTGTCACAGGGGAGAAAGCTAACAAGCACACTCAACCCTCAGTAGAAAAATCAATACAACGCGATGCAATGCATCTCTCAAAGCCTAAGCAGATTTTCACAATGCAGGAAGTGTCACAAGTGCTCTCAGATTTATCATCAGCTCTATTCACTTTCCTAGCATTAGCCTTTGTTAAAAATAAAATTGCTGCTTAGTCACCTGGAAGGAATGGTGAAAGCCTTAGGTATTTGTCTGCTCCTTCCTCCTCCTAGGAATGCATATGAATCACATTATAATCTGATCTTCCCCCCTTCTCCCTTTCCACCGTGAAACCTTTAAGCGAGACATTTTTCAGTAGCTCTTATGTACGAAGATTTCCTGCCACGAACTGTACCGTCTACCGCTGCAGACGATCACCGAGCAGGCAGGCAGGCAGCACCTCGCCACTCGTGCAGGCTCTCCCTGCAGCCCGCGAAGCGCTTTGCCTAGAGCAGGCTCTCAGGCACGGGCCCCCTTTGAGCAGCGCCCCGCTTTGCACAGGGATTTGCAGCCCAGGCTGCTCTCTCGGAGGCACGCTGCTTTGCCTTCCCGGTAAGGGGCTGTTCCTTGGCTGTACTCAGATTCAGCACACGCCTGGCTGGCACACGGGGTGACTCCAGAGCGTATGCCTGCTCCGGGTTTTGCCATCAGGTGACAGGAACGGTCCCCTCTATACATAGCTGACTACAAGCAGACCAAATAGTTATCCCTGATCCAGCAGGCTTTAATGTAGCACAAAATATGATCAAGGTAAACTCTAAGCAATTGCTCTCAGCCTGTGCTCTGCTCCAAGTTCACTGCTGCTTTTCAAGCCCAGCAAAAAGCCTTCCTGCAGCTTGTATTGACCCACCTATCCTAGGCTTAACTTCTCCCTACAAACTGCTAGGATGACTGGCTTGACTCGTGAGAGAGTCACCGACCGAGCAACGCGTTTGTCAGGCTCAGCTCCTGATCCAGGGCTCCAGTGCAACCCCACTGCTGGCCCTGGCTGCCGAAACGGCAAAGGTACCTGCTTTCCTCTTGAAATTACCATCCCCAGCACACACGTGCGACGGCACAGGCAGAGCTCTCCTCTTGCTGTTTCCTTCCTGTTTCAGATAAAAGCTCTGCAGGCTCACAAAAAGCAGCAAAAGCTGTTGGACACTCGTCTCAAATAATGAAAGCTGAGCAGGAGTCTGAAGCGTATGTGTGTGTTCGCAGGCCTGCCCCAGGTCAGGATGCAGCGTGCAATCCGAACGCCCCGGGGAAACCTGTCACTGTGCAGCAATACCAAAACACTCTGCCTACTTGGTGCTATGACATGCGATTCATTTTTGCCTACAACTTGTAAAAGCAAAGCCAAAACATTTCACCGAGAGTTAACCGTCAGCACAAAGATGGGGAAAGGGGAAGAGGAAAGCGTCATAGGGAGATTTAACACAAAGACAACCAGCCTTGCTTACTGCTTCATGACCACATCAGGGAAGCACGTTGCTGCCAAGTACATTACACCATGGTCTAACCTTGTCAGACAGTGGTTTTTAACTATGTCCTCAGGATTATCGTAAAACCCCAAAGATCTGGCTTCGGTTCCGTGTATAATCTCGTGAACCATGCTGTAAACAGTCACGGGACTGGGATTTTGTTACAAAGTCATGACCTTAGCAATTGCTGAAGTCCAAAGCAACCGCTGGCTGAACTGGGCTCTTCGGTGGCACCTTGAAAAGGAGATGCCTTTACCGGGATCCGCAGGGACCCCTGAGCTGTGCTGCCAAAGCCAGCAACATGCCCGAAACAAGTCTCCATCAGCAGGGGAGAAGCTCCGGCAAGCAGCAAGGTGGAGGTCTTGTCACACCCTTTGCCGGATAGACATCTATTCTTTTTTTTTTTTTTAACCCTTTATCCCCAAATGATGGAAAGCTTCCTGACGACCACAGGTAACTGTTAGCTTTCCAGAACTCATGTGATCCTCTACCAGAATGATTTTGTTTTTTCCCCTCCCGGCACGTCTATGCCAGAATTTGGAAGGATAAGGCCCTGCAAGCAGAAGTGCCTCTTAACCTATGTCGTCTTTGAGGGTGGCAGGGAAAGCAGGAGAAACAGAAGGCAGGTACTGGGCATCACCTGTCTGGAAGTGCCAAGAAAGACTGCCGGCAGGAATAAGGTTAAGGCAGCTCGAGAAGCATCAGCCCAGACAAGCGGTTCCCTATCTTTCTGCTACTGCTGTGTCCGAGAGGAGGTGGGCACCTCCTGACCAAGCCTGGCTCAGCCGGGGCAACGCACCAGCTCTCCTCATGCCTTCTGGGGTGGCCCTGCCCCAGGCACGTAACGGGGACCGGGGGGCAGACAAGGACTGCAGGGCAGGCCTGCGTGAGCCCAGCCAAAATACAGCAGGGGCTCAGACAGGGAAGCTGTGTTCATCCTTCTCTGGGCTACTTGATCTAATACTTGCTTTAATAGCAACGTATTCACTTTAACTTCCCAGCCCCAAGTCACATCTGTGCTGTACTCCAGGGTATTCAGGCGAGGAACCAGATTATAATAAAGTAAAAACACAAGAGGGGTAGAAAAACGTTCTTCCCAACTATAGTTCACCTGCTTAAAAATACCCGTTTCAGTAACAGGCTCATTGAGAGAGCTTCTGGAGTTCCTTTCCAGTTCAAGTCCCTGGTTTCTAATGCACCTCCCAGGCCATTGAGGGCCAACCATGGCATCAGGCGAGAGCTCTCGTGCTGTACCACACATTCAGTCCTGTTTTCTGTCCTGTAGATGCTAGTCGTCTGTCTTTTTTCTTTTGACCTGTCACACAAAGTTTGCTGAGCAGCACACAGCAACAACCAAGTCTGTTCCCGAGTAATTTGTTAAACAGTTAATAACTCTTCAGTACTCTTGCGTGGTTTAAATTTATTCTTCTCATTGGCATTATATAGCATTTATCATTTCTGTATTTAATCTTCCATTGGAAAGCACTGAAGTATGAAAGCTCCTTGGAGTGCCCATCATCTCCATCTCGTTTAACCTCAAAAAACACTGTTCCTTGCCTATTGTGTAATTTAACCTGGGTCTTAACAAAATCTTGAGGTACGTCATAATTAACCCAGCTTTGTGCCAACATTTAACTAAAAAGCTTTTCATCACTTTGTCTTTTAACCCGTGTGTAAACCAGGACATTGTTTTAATCCATAATAGCTTAGTGCTTCAATAAGCCCTTAAGAGTGGTGTTGGTAACAGATTTTATTGGGTTTTTTGAGATCACAAGCAAAGTATGCCTTTGTCCACTGTTTTGTTGGTGCACTTGAAGTTCAGCAAATTAGAGGAACATGATTTCCTTTGAAGCAGCCATTATCCAACCAAGTTATAGAAGTACTTTTTAAAAAACCTATTTAACTACTACTGCAGCCAAAATGCACAACAGTTGAAGTTAGACTTATAGCTCTGCACCTTTGTATTGCTCTTGCTTTCTCACATTTTTAAAAATAGAAAGAATATACCTAAACTTCCAGTATTACAAATATGCTTTGATTGTCTAAGTTTATTCCTTCCTTTTGGGAATATTGCAGTGGAGAGTCCACACCTCAGAACATAACAGAAACCACAGATGTGGCCAGCAAGAGCTGAGAAAGCTTCATTATCTACACATTCCCCTGGCATAGTGTGCTGAAGCATTTTTCCACTAAATCTTAAAGTGAAAATCCCCTCCTGTTAAATAACAACACATCATTCCTATAAATTGGGCAGGCAGAAAGTTCTGCTTCCTTTTCCAGATGTGCTTCACTTGTTTCCACTCCTCTTAAGTGCAATGCATTTCATTTCCAGGTGCATTACCTGAGGCCCAGGGGATGGGAAGGTACCTCCCGAAGGCTGCATCTCTGGAGAACTCCCCCAGCCTTCTCTAAGTCTAGTCAAAGCCTGAAATAAAGAGCTGATGTGTTGAGCGGAGCAGTACCTCCTGGAGCTCCAAGTGTAACTAAAAATACGACAGCATGGAGCCTGCAGCTACACATTTCATACTTCCCAGAGGCTTTTACACCAGTTAGGTGCACACTGCTGGTGAACTAGACTCCGGTTACCCATCCTGCCAGCACTGTACGGCGACTTTAAGTTTACGGACTAGATTCTCATCTCACTGAGCTGATTTTTACAGTAACTTTGGGACAATGTAAGTTATAGTACGAGATACGAAGAAGGTAGTGAGTTGCTTGTTCGGGTGGTGACATGCAGGTGCCCCACAGAAGAGCCTGCTAAAAAATCCTGGCTGGTTCTAGCACGGATAACATTACTGGCAAACATTTGACACAGCCCAATTTAGGCTCACAGCTTATATTACTATTGCTTCATATGAAAACTAAGCAGACTTCAGCCGTGCTCATTTAAAGCAATTCACAAGTTATTAGCTACCATACACTAAATAGGGATGGTATTTCCAATTTACAGCTCTAGAAGTTTGCCTGTCTCTGTAGGTATTTGCATGCTCCTCGTTCCTCGGAAACGCTCAGACGCTAAAACATTAATGACTTAGCTCTCCCACTCCTGGGAGAGGCGTACCGTTTCTGTTGAACAGATGCACCGAGATCAGATTTGCCCAAGGTCATTCAGAGGGACAGCGGAGAACTGAAATATTTTTCAAGTCTTAGTTCAGCCTCAACTAGGAAGCTTTTTAGCCTACACCAGAGGGGACAAACTGAAAGATTAAACCTTGAGAACTATTCCAATCAAAGACTAAGGCAAAGTATCATGTTTAGCACAGATGACCTCCTTTTTGGCCCTGTTGCACCAGATTCATGAACTTTAAGACCAACTTCAACAGCGGAAGAGCCAATATTATATTCTTAGCCAAACTTGTGTACTGTTAATCTATTTTAGTCACACAAAATCCAGCCCAGAACTGAGGTCCCTTAAACTCTAATCTCTTCTGCACATTTCTGCAGATAAAAAGCAGGACCAATGTTTTCTAGCACTATGTATTATTTGAACCTAAGCAGGTGAGAAGCAGACAAGGAGAGCAGAGGAAGGAGTGGGAAGGGAATCAAGGAAACATATGAAAAAGAAATACCAATTGAAAAGAAAAGTATGAATGGCATAAGAATACTGTGCTTTTTTTCTCCTCCCATCTATTTCTCCTCCATCACTTAGTTGCCTTCCAAACACCAATTCTGTTACTTTCTGCTTCATTCCTGACACTGGCAAGCCTAAGCATTCCTAAATTGAAAGTCAGGCTGTCAGAATTACTTGATTGACTTACAGATCACACAGCTCTTGAAAGCAGCACCCCTGCGGTGTGCCTGCAGAGTTCATTTCTTCACACAGAGCCTGTGCCCACGAGGAGCTTACTGTAACAGCTGATACACTAAATACTAATAGAGAAGAGAGTTTCTTACTAGCTCTCCTTGGCCCTGACGGAGCAGAGCGAGGCCAGCTATCTAAACCACCACGTTCTAGAGAGTTTTGCATTTAAACTCAGACCTTAAAAGGACATGCATGCTTACCTATGCTAAGCCCTTTACTCTGCTTTCTGATTTTTAAGTTATTAGGATTTGCTCAGATACCTTTTTTTTTTTTTTACGCAGAAGCCGTAAATAAAACTCATGAGAATTAAAAAGAAAGCCAGAGTTAGCAATACTCTGGCTTTCTTTCAAAAGTAAGCTTACTTTAATTGATATTTAGCTCAGAGGCATGTTGCAAACACTCGGGGCATTGCAGCGTTCCCACAATTCTTCAAAGACAGCAAGTCTGTTATTTGCAATCCACTTTCCATCCTCTGAGTCCTGTGACACAGATGGAAACAAGAAGGTTAACCTGGATGAGTGGATCAGCTGTTTGGTAGATGGCTCCAAAACCTGGTACGGGGATTTCACATAAGTAGCAAATCCCTAAAACATTCTGTTAGCAAATAAATAACCCCTGCTGGGACTCCTAGGTCAACCAAGCCCACACTTGGAAATTTGGTCTACAGGGTAGATTTGTTACACATATATTTAATTATCTCATAGCCAGAAGGCTATAAAATTACCTGGTTGATACGCTACAGTTAAAACACACAGCAGCCCATGGGCTCCCAGAAACCAGTTATTTTAAGTGCCAGCAGCACAAAGCAAAGACAAACCACATGGAACAAAAGAGTTATTTAGTAGCCAGGAAACAAGCAGGTTATTAAAATTGTGAAGGAGACCTTTAATTACTTGCAGCAGTTGTGGGAAACATTACCAGTTACATCTCTATAATAGATTTGAATTTACAAGTCATCACTGGAAGGCTGTAATCTATCCTGAATTTGTTTTGCAAACCAGTTCAAAGAAAAGTTTAAATATGGAAACAAATACTACGCCTTCTCCGTGGAAAGGAGAGAATATTTATTTCTACTGCCTTCACATTTCCAGCAGATTATCTTTAAAAAAAAAAAAGCTTTTAAAATACAGCTGCAATCATCAGGCTTGAGAGGCATTACAGAACATGGAACCACGCAAAGGGATTAACTCCTAATATCATCCAGCTGAACAGCATGAGCTCATCTAGGCTTAACCTTCTGAGTCCATTCCATTTGTAGGACCGAAGCAAAAACAATAAATCACAGCTAACAAGCAGGCAATTTTTATTTTAAGCATTAAGAAGGATGGACAACTTCCCTTGCTTCTTCATTAAGGAACCAAATTTTTCCTGGAGAGGGCATATTTGTTCATTCATGGCTGCTATGGTCCCATTAGTGCCAGACAAATAATTCATAAGGTATCATCTGACACAGCACACCCCTCTGAGCTCACGGATTGACCATTGGTGCTGTATTTCTCTCCAATTCATTTGTTAACACAGAAGAAGGAGCACAGGGCTAGCAGTTGGTGTGCGATTGCCAGTTGGCACACGGGTTTGGGGAGACGGCATCGCACAGGGCACAGACCCTTGCCTGGCCCAAATGAGAGACAAGCTCACCAAATTGGTTGCAGCATGAAACCTGCCTCCCATCTCTCACTTGTAGTTTGGCTTTTCTATTCATAATTGTATTGCTGGAGCCAAAACCACCCTGGAGACCTGCTCCAGGTAGGCCTGCTCAGAGCAGATAGATGGGAACAGCCCTTGGGCTGCAAGGAACCCCAAACAGGGAGGAAGAGGCCCTGCAGGAATCAGTCTGTGTGGAGAAGTTGCCAGTGAAGGGCAGGTGGAATAGCAGGTAAGAGGCAATTCCAGTGCCTCAGGGTATGAATTTCCTCAGTGAATCTCTAACTAGAAAGTGTAAGGAATTTAAAAAGGTCCAAACTGTTCCCTCTTTATCCTGCCTGAAACCAAGCTGATGAAGTGAAAGAAAAAAATTGGGACAGTGGGGCTTAAGAAAGCTTTGTGTTTGGTAGAGAAGCAGGGTGTTACCAGTGGAACATCTAAGACAGCTCTTTGCGGTTTTTCCTGTGGCTGTTGACCATAACCTCTACCCATGATCCATGCTTGCAATGTCTCGGTCCTCGTCATCCAACCAGAGTCAAGCAGGAGCTTCACAGAAGTGAGACTCAAGACCGTGTGAAGCAGGACGTGCCAATACTCACTGCTGTGCGCGGTTGGGCATCCCATCCCCTCAGGTAGCTGCACTGCCACCCTGGGAGGGCACGGAGGGAGACGCTTTGAAATGCTTTGCCATCCATCCTACAGGAAGGGGTAACAGGACTGACCCAGCAGAATGGATTTCTCCATGCCCCCTCCCAAAATCCCCCACCTCCGCATGCGAGCGCAGCCTTCCCGCTGCCCTCCAGTAATCCCTGCCCATACAACCGCAGCAGTAACAGCAAGTCCAGGCTGCGGTTCCCCATCTCGGCACCGCGCTGCTGCTCAACCGCCTGGCATTACCCTGGCTGCACAACCACCTTCCTAAGGCCGGGGAGGGCTGGCAGGCAGCAGGCACCCTTCCGGGCCCTCTGGTACCTAAGAAGATTTTAGCAAATGAGCATAATGATGTCAGTGGGGAAAGGGAATTAGTGCTCGGAGCTAAGCGCAGACTTAGCACACAATTTCATTGCTTTCGGTAGCGGTAAGCCAGCTGGCTGCCAGGCTCTGAAGGAAGCAAGCTACAAGTCTGTCCCTTTAATCCCCTTCGCCCTTTCAAAGAGCTGGTTCCAGAAAACTTAGTGGTCACTGCAGTCAAACACTGAGTGAAGGGAAGGCTGTCAGAAGGGCAAGACATACCACAGGCTTTGTGGGAGCTTCTTTCAAACGTTTATCCTTTAATTATAAACCACACTGAATAATTATGCAATCTCTACTGATTAAGCCAATTTGATTGTTTGGGATGGTTCAAATAGCCCACATGATGTTAGTTCTCATGAGGGATGAATGCACAAACACTTTTGATATGAATATCCATCCCATGGCATTTGAATGGCAAATATTCATGTGTGACTATGACAGTCATTGTTCAAAAGCGTTTTCTAGAAAGAACAGCTATAATTTTATAGAAGAAATTCTGGAGCAGTCTGAACAAGCCTGAAATTAAAAAAAAGAAAAAAATAAAGAAGAAATTAACTTAAGAGTCCAGTTAGAGATGTTATTACACTCACAGCTGATATGTGGCAGTATTCTCCTCCCTTTCAAACAACACGGAATAGCTCCATACAGAAACACTATCCCACTTCAAGAAAATTTCAAAAGGCAACAACCGAAAGGGGCATCTGCCTTCAGTTAAGAGCAATGACTCTGGCCCTTCACTCCCAATTACAAAGTACACACCCAAAATAAGAAGCATACAACCAACAGAGTGAGGCAATTTGGGAATAAGATTCCCAAAAAAACCCCAGATAGAGAGACTTGTCAAGCACTTATCAAGTAATTCAAATTCACCTGCAGGAGCACTGCTTGCTGAGCTTGTGCACAGTTGCTGCAAAATTACTTTCAGCTGAGGTAATTTGGCAAGTTGAATATCAAATTTAACTGTTATTTTGCTCTGACCAAGGCAGTGCATCTGCTATGTGGAACTCTTCCTTACTGTTAGTTTTCAGTGTTGATCCCACTGGAACCGTTGAGTGCCTGAGAGCAGAGGCTGGCTCCGGGCCTTTTGGGAAAACAGCCTGCCAAGGTCATTGCCCTCGTCTGCATCCCTCCTGCCTGTTATTTATGTCCCCTGCCACCGCGACAAGGAACGCTAACACACAGAGACCAAGCAGCAGACTGCAGATTAGTTCTCACTGTGCTGCTCACTGTGCGTGTGTGCCAAGTTGTAGGTGACAGAGGAGACCAGCAGCGTTCACGCACCTGCTAGGCTGGCTCACGAAGCACGTGCAGGGATGCTGCTGAACAGAAAGACTTTCAGGAGTTAGCTGTAAAGGCAGATTCAAAGTGAGTGCCTCTAGCTACTTCCACACACTCGCAGGTGGACACCTTTTCCATGCCTGAGCTGGAAGGGAGCCCAGCACAGCTGTAGTCATGAAGGTAGAACTACATTTTTGGATTTTGTTTTCTTGCTTTACCTAAAGAATTGTTAAATGCCTGTATTTTTCCTCAGCTGTCAAACTGGGATCCAGCAGTCTGCCAAATAACAGACAGCCAGCAATGAGAAACTGTGAATCCACAGAAGCACAATCCCTTTCCTCTTTACCATAAAGAGGAGTCAAACCAAAAGTTGACCACAACTGCTGAGACACATGGGTCATGGCTCCTGGCCACGGAATACATTACAGAGCCTCACCTTTCCCTGCTGCTCCACATCGACAGCTCTCCAAAGTCACGTGCAGTGCTCCTGGACAGTGCCTGGTTGATTGCAAGTGCAAAGGATGCTGCAATGATAAACCTGGTTCCACTCTACAAGTCTTCCTGGAGGCATTACAATAAGTCAGCACAAAATCCACCTTTCAGAGTGCAGAAACCCAAACCGCATATGCCAGCCTTAGAATCCAGATGTGGCATGGGGGGGTGTGTGGGGGGGGTGGTCACAACTCCAGGCAGCCTCCAGAGGGAAGGAGTACCCATAAGATACCTCTTCAAAGACAAGCACCTCTTCCACCAGTGCATGAGGCACTTAGACTAGTTAATAAAGCAGTTAGCACTTGAGTGACAGAAACTATGTTGCTCCAACAGCTACATGCATCCTCAGCTTGCAATGATTTGGGAGCAGGGGGGAGTCATCTGAATATTTAATGCCATCCTCACATTTATACTTCATTAACAGAGAGGAATTTCTTTCCAGAGCTTTCATTTGTAAAAATGTAACTCTCAGCACTAAAGACTTCCCCAGATGGCCCTTTAGCACTTCTGCTAGAATGAGGAAGCAGCAAGAGCCAGCTGCTCCCCAAGCGAACAGGGATGGAGGCAGGCACAGGGACAGGGCTGGCAGGACAGGTGCCTTACCAGCCAGGGCCCCGTCCCACCATACCTGAGCAAGGCAAGCTGGAGGTAGCAGCCTCAATCAGACAACTTCACAATGACAAGGAAGGTCCTCCATTAAGTCAGCCCACAGGTCTGGAACAGGATGATCCACAGCCAGGCACAAGCATGGCTAAGCTGGAGACCAACACTTCTGCAACACAGCTCTAGCCAAAACCCCAGGTCCAGGGCTGAGCTTAAATAGAGCTCCTGAGCCCATGGGCAGGGGCTGTGGGTGGCACCCCAGGTGAGGCTGCTCAGGGCTGTTAAGGCCCATTAGTGGGACATGTAAGCACTAGTTGCTCTACAAAAGGTGGCAGTTTGGTATCCAGCAGAAAAAGTGAACTATCCAGAGACTTGTGTGTCTTTCTAGAATATAGATGGTACTGGCTTGAGCTCATTGGAGCGCCTCAGGACAGCACTGATAGAGAGATAATAGCAAAAGATACCAAGCTATCTAACACGCTGACTTGTCCTTATCTTTTGGTGCAGGGTGATTGTTCTCTACTCTAAGAATTAAGTGAATATTGATGAAAGTCATTGATTGGTGGCTCTGCAGATAGATATCCTGCGTCCACCCTCAGAGCAGCCACTGCAAATAAAGACATGACAAATATAATGTCAACAGATGCAGCAAGACAGTGACAATTCTTCCCCCACGCTGTCAGGAAGAGACTGCCCTGCAGAGTGGTTTCATCTCCACACCGAGGGTAAGCAGTGTGCTCGATTAGGTTTTAGTCGCTCAGTGCAATGAGACTGCATAACCTTAGTATTTAAAAGGCACTTTCAAAACTATTTAAAGTGTTTATACAAGGTGATCCTTTCGGATCTCTCAGGGTAAGAAAGATTTCCATGCAGTTTGCATAACCTCCTTGTGCCCTTCCCTGTTCCTGGTATGGCGGCAGGTTCTGCACGGCCTCTGACTGTGCTGGTGAGGCATTTGTGTACTCTCCTGATCAAAAGTACCCAAACCTCATTATAATGAGAGGTATATTGGGGGAGAAAGGAAGAGACAGAGAGACCTCTCACCTGGAGAATAAGACTCACACCATTTCACAGAGGACAGTCAATCACATTAGCAGATCCCAAAGTTTCCTAGAGTTGAAAAGCTCCATATTCCCTTACCAGAAATCAGGAATGTGAGATGCCCTGTAATTTAACCCCTCACACAGTGGCATTTTGTCTCCTACTTGAATACTCTGGATGCTTTGAAAAGTGCTATTAAGTCTTTGGAGTGATGCTAAACTACTGGCATTTTGCAGTTTCAAATACGTATTGATTTTTTAATGATACTGTAATTCACTTTGTAGATCAATGTTTCCACTTGTGCATTTATACTTTTATTAACTTGCATTCTTTTGGAGAGATTATTTTGTCATAGTTCTTCACGGTATTATAAAAAAAACCAACAGCCGTTATTGTCAGCTATTACTACTGAGGACAAGTACCCATCTGACTGTCTGCATCTCCATCTGTTACCAAAACTGCCCAGAGGCCCATCAACTTGTCCTGAGCTAAATGAATGCCTTTCAGCTGCTCACCAGGAGCTCTGTGAACCCCAGGAAACACTCAACCATTCCTCTCCTGCTCATTTCAGAATCAGGGGGAAGAATGAAGTATTGGTAACTTAAGGCCTGCGTTTAAGACTTACAGTGCAATGTGCACCTCCTGCCCAAAATAGGGATCTATCTTGTGATCAGGTTGCTTATCTGAGATCAGAAAAAAGACCTGAGCTGAGGACCTGTTTGGAAACACACAGCAAAGAAACCTGGGACTTCGGTAGAGGTCAGAAAATTGAGGAACCTTTTTTTTTTTTTTTCGGCACCATCTGACTTTTGAATGGCAGCAGTGTGGTGTAACAGTGAATCAATAAAGAGAATAAATGATGAAATCGTAAATGGACTCTCAACATCAAACTGTGCCGTACAAATCTGTCCACCAGTCCATCTCAGATAACACTGCATCTCAGATAACATTGATAAATGCCCTCAGACAAACCGTAGGTAGGAGTAGATTAACTGATTATCATTCATTTCAGAACACATCCATCTACTTGTAAATGTCAGTCTGAAGGAAACAGTCTTGCCTCCCACTTAATCTGCTCTCGTCTGAAAATCAGATCAGCGACTGAATTTCCCCAGTTGTGACTCCCCACAAAATGCACCACTCACAGTACTCAAGGTCCCAGCTGAATCCTCACCCCACCCTGCTCCATTTAGCAATGCAGAAAGGACAAGAGGGTCACGATCTGCAAACAGAAAATGGTTGACTTAAATGTAGGAGGAGCTGCAAACTCACATGCTTGAATTCTCAAGACTAATTCATAAGGGAGACAGGCAACCTGTGCTCTTATTTATGTCCACTCTGTGAAACAAGTGGCGTCACTAAGTGTGCAAGTTCTTATTCCTGTCTAGAGATGGGATTTTTTTTCCCTCAGTGGAGAAAAGAGCGTGCTTACCAAAGGCTCCGAGGTTAGAGACACAAGTATGAGGAATTCCTCCCTGAACTCCATAGTACAGAATCATATGTTGCATACCATGTATTTTCTGAGGGGTGTCTGGATGGAGCTGATATCCCTGTTTAAACTGGAAGTATTATTATTTCATTATACTAAATTTATTCTTGTTTCTAATTATGATAATGTATCTCATTCCTAGCATGGCTCCTTTCCAGCATTATAAATACACCTGTTCTACAATCTACAAAAGTGCTGGATGGGTAGATCACATATTACAAATTAAATTTCCATGAATAAAGGTTCCCTCTTTCCTCATACCTGTGACAGAGAGGCACAAGAGTCATGCTGTCTGTTATTTTGCCTTTTGGTTAATGGCAGTTCTGCAAGGGGGGAATCTCTTCTTCCTAAAATACAAAGACACAGTGGGTGAGGCAAGAACCTAGGCTAAAATCTTTAGAATGACAGGCTACAGGAGCAAGTACCACACTTGTCACCAAGTAGTACTGCTGGTGTCCAAAAAGCCTATATGCCCTTTTCTTCTATTTTAGTCTAAAGAGCTGCTCGAGTTTAAAGAGATTTCCCACATAGAAAGGGTTTCCCTCTGGCCACCTCCCTGTGTCTTACAGGTACTTCTCCCCATGTGGGTGACCTCCGCAGCTGGTGCAATACTGGCTTGAGGTAAGTCCTACATCTGACGTTGCCCCCCACCACCCACGTTCCCATCACTACGCTGTATGTCCCGTTCCTCCGAACAGAAAATGCTTGGAGAGCTCTGGTGGGAGCTGAGAGAAGGGCGCAGCTGCAAATAGCCCCGCTGGAAGGGCTCACACCGCAGGGAAGGGAATGGTCTGTCCAGTGCCACGGGAGAAGCAAAAGGGTTGTCACTGAAGAAATGAGCGTGTCACAGAGTGATTTCGCTCCTAAAGTAAAAGAAGTCGTTCAAGCTGACATAGCGAATAGATCTGATCATAGTCTTTACTCACTGTTACAGCTCTTTAACTGCATGTTAAATACAAAGTCTCCACAGTAAAATGCAGAGGATTGTATGTATGGGCTCACCCTGCAGAGCACCCAGAGCCACCGCAGCTTGGGCCTTCTCCCCAAAAACACTTCTCCTCGCTTCAGGCCAGAGTGTTACATCCAAGGCTTGCCAGTCAAGCCCTCATCATTGCCTGTCTGTCTTAAAGTGCCATTAGGGGCTGATGTAAAGTGTTAAAGCTGAGTCTGATTGTATCACCTCCTGCCACAAGTAGTAGAGAAACAGAGCCCTAATCCGTGCTGCAGAAACTATAGACGTTACAATACGATTAAGCTGATATACCATCTCTCACAGGTGCCTGCTGCCCATTACTGACAGACAGAAACAGAGGTAATGTCACCACACAGGAGTCATCAATTGGCTTTTTAAGATATGTTTGATGGCAAAATTTTCAGGGGCAGCACAAGCTGTCAGATTGCAGCCTAACCTCTCTACATATGGTTCATAAATTGGTATTTTAATATAGGGAAAATATAAGCAGCTTCAGTCATGTTATGACTATCATAAGTTATGCTTTTATGTTGCTGAGAAACTATTGCTATTATTTCCAGATGGTTATTGAGTTGTTTTCATTTCTGGCACCTAGAACAGTTTGTGGTTTTGCCAGGGTTTGCAAACCTTTCTCAAACTTTCTTTAATCTTCCTGACACTGGGTTTAGTAAGAAGGCAAGAGTATTTCCCACTGAACAGAAAGGGCAGACCAAAGACACACACCTGCCCAGAGCAATAGTCTGAGTTTGTAGCGGAGACAAAATTAGAAATAGGGAGAAGACTGGAAACCCCAGTACTCTACTAAACGTTCTTCACGGAGAAGTGTCATCTTCACCCATGGCATTGCAGGGAACCACGGTCCGGACTGACCGAGGCTGCGTGTTCCCGTGTGCCAGGCACAGGGCCCACCCAAAGCACACTCAACTCAGTGAAAAGTCTCCCAGTGGTGAGTACGAAATTAAACTAATTGGGGTGGGAACATGTAGAGAGAATAGGAAAGTGTAGAGTAAGAGACAGGGCTCAAAGGAAACATAGCCAACAAAATACTAGATGTAATTTGTCTTCCCCTGTTTTGACCAGCTAACATTATGCCATCCCATTTTTTATGTCCGGTTGACCGTGGAAGGAAAAGCCTGGGGAGGACAGCTAGGAGAAAGTAGGCTTTTTCTCTTTTTAACAAATAAAACACGACCAGCAACAAAAGCCAAAACAGATTTTAATTAGACAGAGGACCTCTATAAGAGGACCTTAAAAGCATGCATGGTTTGAAGCCTTGGCATCTACGTATTTAAATGCTGATATCTATTGTTGCTTGTGTGGCACTTCCCTCACAAGTGCTTGGACTGCATCAGCTAAAAGACCTAGAGAACAACTGAGCTCTGGACCCGCAGCAGCACAGCCAGGGTTGGTGACTTTACAGAGTACCTCCAGGAAGAAGAAGAGTTTTATCCTCTACTTTCAGAGAAGGTTCTTAGCATGTCTTGCAAACCACATTTGATGTTCAACCTACCCTACAAGGAAAGAGCAGCTTCCAACACTGTTTCCTGCCAGCTTCCACTCTTTTTCCTCCCTGTGTAGCTGGAAGGAGTGTGGACACATCTGCAAAGTGCAGACCATTAGCTAGTAGGGATGGTTAGGGAGGTAAGTCAAGACTACTGAGCCGCTCTTTGCCACCAAAACCCTCTTTGCAGTATGGTTTACAGTGGGGCAGCTGAGAGGAGCAGGTTTTTCACCAAGGTATCATAGCAATCTCTTTCTCTAAGCATGAACATAATCCACACCTGTGCTGCCTCTGCGTAGCTTTTAGGCATCTCTGGCCAAGAACAAAGCCGTTCCCCAGGGTCGAGCTCAGCCTCTGCGAAAACACTCAGCCTGCTCCTCAGGCTCCTCACGATGCCATGAGCAGTTTGCTGGTGATCACCCAGCGTGCCGGCCTGGCGCCTCTCCACTGCACCAAGGTACGCAGTGCGGGCTTGCGTCCCTCGGGCTTTCCAAATAATGAAGACAGCTGCAGTCTTAGATCCTCCTGTGGGAGCTGCCAACATGGAAAAGGGGTTTTTGAGAAGTGGAAAATCTCAGGGAAATCTCTTATGTGGAAAGTTAATAGGTAGATACTCCTGAAGCAGCTTGAAGAAATGGTCGCACACATTTCATTTTAATAAGTGGAAAATATGTGGTCAGACTGCCAGATTTGTCAGCCTCTTTTGTGCATTAAGCAGTTATATAGAGATGACAAAATTGTGGGGGGGTTTCTATCTCAAAAATGAGGGGCCTATCTCTGGTTAAGCTGCGTTGTTTGCGGCATTAATCATTTTTTAATTGGCTTTTTTAACTGTGCAATTACAAGCACATTCTTAGCACCTTTCTAAGCCAGAATGGTTTCTCTGGGCCAACGGCTCAGCTTCGTTACGAAGCTCACCCCTGTGCATAACTTCACTGGCAGGAGAAGCCTTGTTAATAATTCATGAGTAGCGCTTGCAGATTGAGGCCCTCCAGCACTTTCACTGTTGTTGTGAAGAAAGGAAAAAAAAAAAAAAGGGTTTGCTCTGTAAAGGTGTGACATTTATAATTAAAAAAAGCAACAAAATTTTGAAAAGACTTTGTTGGCTTGTTCATAAGAGCACAATGCAGCTAACAATCATCTGCTCTAAAGGTCAGAGAGCTCATGTGTGGGCTTCTGAAACCCAGGAATAAAGCCAACTTGGCCCAAACAATGTCTCATTTGTCTTGACAATTCAGACCACTGACTTTCCTTAGCTGCCTGTTAGATTTCACATCTTCATATGAGCGCAGCGTGCATTCCCTGCTTTAGCTTCCCTCTATGGTTGGATCAGATTGGCATGTTGGAGTGTGAAGGTGAACTGCATTTCCTTGCGGTCTTGTAGTTGAGATATGATGGTGGAGAGACATTATTCCTTTGAATTTATTTCTCTGACAACCTGCTTTGTATTTCTGAGAAGATCCTTTGAGGAAAATATTCTTTCTTTCCCCACCTTTCTCCCCTAACTCTCTTTTAGCATCTTTCTCTGAGCCAAGATGCTTTATCAAATTTTTTTCCCCTCCATCAGATAAATAAGTCAGGTGTATACTGCAGTGAAAAAAACATTCTTAATCAATTAAGAGAAGTCCCCTGCTGACAGCAGTGCAATCACTCAGCTAGTATGATAAAGATGCTCATCAGAGGTGATTATGAAGAGATTAATTCCTTTAGGAATTGGCTCTAGCTTCCCTGACAATAGTGCTTAGAGCAGTTTTGCTTAGAAAGGTATTCTCCCAGAGTAGACATTTATCAACGATTGGTTTGCCAGCAGTTTCTTCTTCATTAAAAGTTCCACTTCTCTGATTCTTCCCCTATTCCCCTGTGAAAAGGGAATTTATTAGCATAAATCAGAAATACAAATCTGGGATACCATATGTCAGATAAACTCACCCCAGGAGCCAGGTGAGGGGACACACATTTTTATTCTTTAGCCTATGTAGTGCCAGGTTGTGGAAACTAATAAAACAGATCACACGTTCACGCATGTTGCTCCAGCCAAGAAAATCTGATAAAGTTGCATTGTAAAAATGGAAATAGAAGAGCAACTCCCCCCACCCGTCAGCACCCAGCCTTTAGAGGCAATGACCTGGAGCTAAAATGGTGTGGCTGTTCCTGCTCCCTCCTCTGCCTGACCTCCTGGCTCTCTATTCACCAACTCATTCCCTTTGCTCCTCAGATGGCAGCTCCTCTCCCTTCCCCACTGCTCCTCTCTGTGTAGCAGGGAGTAGATACTGCTCTCGTGCTGCCCCTGCCATCTGGAGCAGCATCCCTACTGCTCTGCGCCTAATTGAATTTGAAGAGAAGCAGGGAGTCGGTCTCAGGAAGAGACATTTCCTGACCCTGCCTTATGACTCCTCCAAACGCAGAGTCTGCTGGGAGAATTAAACATCTCCTGAAGCTCTGCTCCTTTTTTGCTTCCACAAGTTCGACAGCTGCCTGCTACTTACCCTGTGGCCCTCCATGTCTTGAAATGATGCACCACTCTCACAGCCGACTTGCACTGTAGCTTCCTTCTAGGGTGGCCCCTTCCATGACAAGAACATCCCACCCTTGGCCCAGTCCCAATCCCAGGTCTTCAGAGCAATGAAATGTGTTTTTCCCTATATGGAAGGGTCAGACATGTCCCCCAGCTCCCCTCTCACTGAGTTGTCTGTAAAACAACAGCCAGAAAAATGAGTTCTCAGCAGCCTGGGGGGACAGACAGCACCCAAACATGAACAGCCCTCCACATGAAGGGTTCCGGGCAGGGACTATCAAAACCTAATGTTTTTGTTTCCTATTGCACAGGCTAGGCTGTGCTGATGGATAACCTGCTTTATGGCTAGTGAAATCCAGCAACAAGCAATTTCTAATCATTGCTTAAGGAAGCTATGAAAAAATGTAAATTGACATGCAATCCAGATGAATTTACAGATGCCAAGGCTGTCAGGTAACTTATTCTTAGTATCAGTCCTAATATTAGACAGACACAAATTAGAATCAAGTCTGACCCAAGCCAAGAACAATTCATGCAGGGAAAGAACAAGGCATTAAATTAAGTTCACGGAAGCTCACAGAAAGAGAAGGAAAGCTTAAGGATTTCTGATGATCAACTCTTTGACAACCTGTTCTTCAGACCTTTGAGGAAACTTCAGCCTGAAATGGTTTGGCATTACATTACCAGAACCCCCAAAAGAAAATTGGACATGGGAGCAAGAAGCCAAGGGGCTACCAGTGAGCGGGACTGGCAGCACGAGCCATCACTTTATGGGACAGGCTTCTCCGACCACTCTGTGCTGGAGCAGTCCTACTCTGAGCAGCTTCCTGAAAGCCGTGCACTGATAGGGAGCCCTAACGAGGTGGTGAAATTTCATTTCACACTGAAATCTAAAGACAAGGCTCAGTAAGAAATGGCCACTGGCCAAGTGGTAAAAGAAATGAGGCCAGTGTCAGGAATAAATCTGAAAAGCTGGACCACACCAGAGCTAATCTAATGTCAGAATCAGTATTTTAACACAGACCAAGTCAATCATGTAAGTAGCTGCGTCAGCGAAGGGAGAATACTGAATTCGTCCCATGTGAGCTTGTGGCTGCCCTTTCTTTACACATGTTTGCCTCTGATTCAGTGCAAACCCAGTCCCAGTAAGCATCATGCAAAGGGTGGAATTTCCCCAAATCCTCTGCAGTCCTGCCTATGCAGTGCCATCACCGCTCCTCTTGCCATAGGGCTCTCCAGAGGCCCGTCCATGAGTCCAGGAACTTGCCCGTGGAGACTAGGGGTCACTTGAATACAGCACAGGCACAGAAAGGGCAACATCTCTTATTCCTGCCCCAGATATCCTCCAGAATGAATTTGCTGTTGGAGCTGCCTTAAGTTTTGCCTAGTTCCCCCTCGTGCTGCAGAAGCCTTGTGGGTGATTTGGTGGAGTCTTTCCTTGGGGATAGAGATGAAGCCACACGGTTCTGGAGTCAGGACAGAGTCACAGTTTCTACCCAGACCATGCCGCGACTCTAATGGATAACCTGCGATCCGCAGAACGTGGGGGCCAAACGTCTGCCGCAGGAAAGAGGGAGCACAAGGAAAATGAGCTGAGAGTATTGCAAAGGAAACCCCTCTCTCACCCGAGGGCTGAGCAGTGCTCAGTCACTGCTGTTAGAAACTGCCTGGAAGCACAGATGTTAATGTTATGCCAGACCCTGTGTAGAAGCAGAGAGATTCATTCCATTTCATTATTAAATGATACCAAGCACCATAAAGTGTCAGCTTTCAAGTTCATAATTTATAAATTAAGTGTAAATAGCCCATATTCTGAGCTCCTCTCCAGCCGCTCATTTATCCTTCCCCCGTGAAAAATTAATGAGTCTATAAAAAAGCTTGTAAATTTAGACCAGTCATGTTTTTTTAAAAAATCAACAGCACGATTTTCCTAGAGACTTTGAAGCATTAGCTGGCTCCAGCCACTGCTGTTAACCACTGGTCTTGGGTGTGCTACTATGCTACAGCAAAGGTGTTCCACCTCCTGCTAAGATTCCTGCTGCAGATCGGTGCCAGTAAGATAACGAACTGTGTGGTTATGAGGCTGTTCTAGTACAGCAATCCCTGTTTTCAGCAGCCTGGAAGACCGCTTCCTTCAGGGGGTGCTTCAGGACTGAACATCTTATCCAAGACATCAGGAGAAGAATTAGCAAGACAATTTTTATAATCAAATTTTGTAAGTGGAAAATTCACCCCAGGCAAAACTTTGGGTCTGTGGGAAGGAAAACAAGCAGAACCAGATCGGGTAGCTCTGTATTTCCGCTAAGCGGATTCCCTAAGAGACTCTCTCACTATTTTGTGACCCTTTGGGCTTGCCTCTGGACAAAAAGCTGTGTTGGTCATTTTGCAAGGCCCTCTGCAACTTTGCAAGGCCCTGTATTCCTGCCCATTGGTGCGTGCATTTACCAATCCCATGTAAAGGTCAGAGAGAAGATGACAATTGGAGAGCGGTAGGAGACAGGCAGGCTGAGGAACAGACTGGGACAGCACAGCGCTCTGGGTGTTGGAGTCATAAAGGACCACAACACAGGAGCGCAGCAAATGGGCAACAGACTTGTCCAGAGGCACACATGTGAGTGTGAAGGAGGCTTTCCATGCAATTGAAGACACAGAATCATAGAACGGTTTGGGTTGGAAGGGACCTTAAAGACCATCTAGTTCCAAGCCCCTGCTGCGGGCAGGGACACCCTCCACTAGACCAGGTTGCCCAAAGCCCCATCCAACCTGGCCTTGAACACTTCCAAGGATGGGGCCTCCACAACCTCTCTGGGCAATGTCTACCAGTGCCTCAACACTCTCACAGTAAAGAATTTCTTCCTAATATCTAATCTAAATCTACCTTCCTTCAGTTTAAACCCATTACCCCTTGTCCTGTCACTCCATGCCCTTGTAACCAGTCCCTCTCCAGCTTTCCTGTAGGCCCCTTCAGGTACTGGAAGGCTGCTGTAAGGTCTCCCCAGAGCCTTCTCTTCTCCAGGCTGAACAACTCCAACTCTCTCAGCTTGTCTTCATAGGACAGGTACTCCAGCCCTCTGATCATCTTCATGGCCTCCAAGAGGGGCCTCAAGAGCGTGGAGTAGAGGGGCAGAATCACCTCCCTCGACCTGCTGGTCACACTTCTTTTGATGCAGCCCAGGATATGGCTGGCTTTCTGGGCTGTAAGCACACATGGCTGGCTCATGTTGAGCTTCTCATCAAGCGACACTATTAAGTCCTTTTCCTCAGGGCTGCTCTCAATCCATTCTCTGCCCAGCCTATAGTCATGCTTGGGATTGCATCAACCCATGTGCAGGACCTTGCACTTGGCCTTGTTGAACTTCATGAGGTTCACACGGACCCACCTCTCAAGTCTGTCAAGGTCCCTCTGGATAGCATCCCTTCCCTCCAGCGTGTTGACCGCACCACACAGCTTGGTGTCGTCAGCAAACTTGCTGAGGGCGCACTCGATCCCACTGTCCATGTTGCTGACAAAGATGTTAAACAGCGCTGGTCCCAGTACCAACCCTTGAGGAACGCCGCTCATCACTGCCTACCTCCATTCTCTTCTACCATCTCTGGGGACTTTGCTCAACACCCAAATAAACGCCCATGAAGCTTATTCAAATCCAAAGATGTTCCTACACAAGAACTCTGTTTCAAAATGCATTGCTGCTTGCTGGTCTGTGCTTGGCCACAGGTGCTGGAAGAGGAGACAGGATTTAATGGCTGCTAGGGCATCACAGCAGAGGATGTTCTGTATCACAAGGGAAGGTGATATCAAGAGATGCAGGGTGAGATGGCTGTAGGGCGAGCTCCATGATTTTCTCTTAATTTTTATACTTATGCTTAACATTTGGAAGGATTTGCTCAATAAATAATTTTGGCTACAAAAAATTGTTTCACACAAACTCTTATTCTTAAGCTATCTCATGAAATATCCAGCTCTTTTCAATTGAACAGAAAAAAACACATTAGAGTAAACAAGGCAGAATAAACAAAGCACAGAGATTACTTTTCCCCTTCTGTATACATATGTATATGTTTTATATTTCTTCATCTGTACAGTCTAACTGACTATCATGAACAGCAAGTTGCTGTGACGATTTAGGACAAAAGTGGCAGATTTTATTAGATGTTATGTTAACTTATTCATTAAATTCCTACAATCAAACATTAAAATGGATACTATCCCTCTGGGGACAAGATGGAGAGGGGAACATAATAACTTTATCTCTGTTGCATGTAAAATATTTGTAATTGAGCAGAAAGCCTGATCCCAAATGCTTAAAAATATAAGGCCGGGGCAGCAAATGTGATTGGATTTCTTATAATCTAATCATTTTGCTCCATATGTGGCCCCCAATCTGTTTAGGATTGTTAAAATTCCTGGGTATTGTAGTGCCTTCCCCAGAGAACGCCGGGAAGAGCTACAGACCGCCTGGACCAGATGGGACGCCAGTGACTCCAGCCAGCAAAGGCAGAAAAGAGGACAGTGGTTAACTCCTCCTCTGCCGGCCACCACGGAGGAGGTCCAAACAGGAAAATTAATGCAGACTGCTTTCCAATACTGTAAAAGGCAGTTTATAGCTTAAAGCTCCTGGGAGCAAACTGCTGCAGCCCACAGGGACAAAGCAAGCGAGGACCAATAATCACATCCTTCTGAGAAATCGTTCAGTGCTGTAGGTGGAAATTTCGGTTGCCTTGCAAATTCCCCTGGGTATGTGAAGGAAGGAGGGCTCCTAGAAGCCCAAGAGGGAAGCGAAATGCTGTAAACGACACCAGCACCTACAAGAATAAAGGCGTCTTGGTCACACTGAAGGTGTTTTTAAAAAGCTTGCGGAGTAGCGCAGGATCAGAGGGCTTCCCTCCAGAGGAGTGAAATTCGGCAGGCCCGGGCTTTATTTGAGAGCAAGTCCGGCGGCTCAGCATTCCCTGCCCCTCTCTAACTTGTCACTGAAAGGAGTTAAACCGGCACTTGGGAACCTCTGCCATAGCAAACACTTGGATATTCCTTGTCCACCAGGGTGGATTAGTTCTATTTATACAAGTTTAATCCTTTGGCATATAAAACAAGCGACACTGTAGCTAAAAACAAAATATAGGATTACCCTATTAAAAAAGCACACTGATTACGGACAATGCCACTTCTTTCCTTCCTATGACTTTCTTAACTGGGATAACCAGCAGCTTTTAGCTAAGCTGAAAACCTCGCCTGATTATTCCATACCTGCCCAAACTGTTATGCTGCTTTGATGGCTTGAAAGGAATTTTGTAGGTGTTTTCTAAGGCATTATTTGACAAGACCTAACCTAAAATCCTGAAAGCCTAGAGGTATGGTAAAAGGAAATGGAAATGAAAATAGCAGCTCAGGACCTTCAATATGTTTTCCTCTTTAATTCTTAAAGAAGCTGTTAGTGCGATACCGACTCCTGGCTTGGGACTTAAAGGTTTTTCTGTTGCACTGAACATATGCTTGTGGAGGAACAAATTCTGTCATAAAAATAAGGAATTTTCCCATTAAGTTGGATCTAGCAACCTCAGAAGCAATCCCTCACATCCCACGAGATCAGAGCTTTGCACAGGAAACCTTCCCTACATCACATTATTTCTCAACAGACTTCTCTGAGTAATTACAATCATTCTTAAAAATATGGAATAGAAAAATAGTGAGGGGTAATCATGTGTCCATAATCTTTAAGTTGTTGCTTACTAAAAGACTCTTCAAGGCTATCTTTAGTTTCAACAGCATCAGAAAAAAAAAAAAAATCATTTTCAAGTGTAAAGGTGCCAGCATCTTATCCTGGAGAGGGTCTGCTAAGTAAAAAACTCATATGTAATTTTAATAGATATAGCAATTATCACTATATAATTCCCTAGAGAACTTCTCAACATAGACGTGCCATAATGGGGGCTATGGATCTAAAATGTAGAAGGCCACTGGCTTTTTATCCTACAAAACCAGTATGTACCACCAAGACAACCCACCAGCTTCCAGAATAACCTATTCCTGTAGTCTCACCCAAGTACATGCTGCAGGAAAATTCCAAGTCTGCTTTTGACTTATAAGCAATTCCCTGTCTCTCCTGCTTATTAATGCCTCTGAATAGAAACAGACTAGGGCTTTTCTTATCAGACAGTCCTTTGAGTATTCGTGCATTGCCAGGATTTGACAAAATCTGGAAGAAATAGAAGCAGCTGCCCCACTACAGTACCCTCGATAGGTTTTAAGTGCCAGACTTTTGCTTAGGCTCATCTTTCACAGCTTCAAAGGAAAGTGTGATTCTTTCTGGAGCCCAGCTGTGTGTCTAAGGAGATATTTTTTGAGCAATAATACTAACCAGAAGTATGTTAACTTCTCAAGGACATACTAGCTCCGGTAGCTGTCAAGCAATGATTCCCACAATCCCTCCACTTGGGAGCGGATCGTCACAGAAATTTGCGCCCCCCTTTCCGTAGCCATAAGGACAAGTCCGAAGTTAGATTCTTTTGCCAAGAGGAATAGATTGTAACTTGCAGTCACAGAAAATGCAAAATGTATTTGGAGGCTATAATTCCCCTCGCAGATCTAATATGGAAGACATTAGAAAACATCAGACATCCATAGCTACTTCCACTCAGGGCTATGAACATAATTTATAAACACTAATTAGTTAAGAAGGTATTTTGCAGGCAGCTAGGAGCCACAGACTAACAATTTCAACTCAGTTGTTCATAGGATATACGTGCACGTGTGTAAAAGACAGAAAAGGAGAATATTACTTGTCTCATAACTGAAAGATTAGATTTCTATTTCCCCATGCATTTTTAATCTGCTTACAGAGTTTCCTGAAACAGGACTCCCTGGGCAGGGCAGGGGGTGCAGGGAGGCTGCCTGTGTTTGGGTAGCAGCCTGGGTTACAGCCAGGGCCTCATCCAGCCAGGCAGTGGATGGGAAGACCGTGCAGTCCTGTTACCACCCTCCCATGCGTCGTACTAATGGGGGGACCAGAGCTCTCTCGGCCCTTCGCACGGATACCATGTCCTGATGAAGGTGACCGAATCATCTCAGAGGTAGGTTGCCAGGGCAGGGGAATCACCTCATCGGAAACGTACCTGGTCAATTTTTTTTTTTTTTTTTTTGCATTCCCCCTGCCAATGACAAAGCAGTGCTGCATGGGGTGGGCTGCGGCACACTGCACAGCTCTCCGAGCATCCTCTTGAGAGGGATGCTGTGAAAGAACAACCAAATGCAGCGGGCAGGGAGTGCTGTGGGACAGTGTGCTGTCAGTAGTGCTGCGGGACGCTCTGGCTTGCAGGATCCCTCACCCGAATAGGGAAACTGGGACTGCAGTTTCAGGAAATACCTATCTGAAGTGTCTTTGAGAGCTTCAGGTGAGATCCCTGATGGTCTGACTCCGTGCTCCAATGCCAAGAGAGCTCCTTTTGTTTTTTTTTTTTTTTTTAGCATTACTGATCTTTTAGCAGAGCTACTACATAACAGAGTATAAATCCAGTCTCTGCTGTCAAAGTTGGTCATGTCTTGCATTTGTGAAAGGTGTTGATGGCCAGCAGGGTTGGGACAAAAGTAGGATCTCTTGAACAGCCCTCCTGAAGTCACTGACTCAGTTCTGAGGTACAGCAGAGCCTGCTCATTACAGACTACATTTTTCTAGTGAGAAGTCTGTTGCATCAATTTTATGCCAAATCAAGGGTTTGATTTATCCCTATTGTAACTCTACCGAGTTCAGTCAAGCTGTATGAGTCATGAATTTAGCTCTAAACTTTCTCCATAGAGAATACTATTTTTCCCTTTGATGCTGCTTCAGTGAACCTCTAAATCTACAAACACGCATCCTGCTCCAGCAAAGCATGTAAGCACACGCATGCGGGAAGTACACGAGAAATCGTTGTGAGAGGAACTGGACTACTTCCATACTTAAACCATCTTTTCAGCCTCCTTCACCTGACATCCTTGCTCATATTATTCAGCAGGAGACAGAATACTCCTTCAAGTGCTTGGCTTAACACAGCTGAAGTGACGGCCAGTGGAAAGACTCCCATTGCCTTCCCTGGAAGCTGAATTGTGCCCTGGGTAATGGCTTAAGTCTCAATGGCAGCCGGGAGGTTTGGGGAGGATGAGGCAGTGAGTCCATCTCTTCTGTAACATGTCTGCTGTGTCCATATTGGCTAGGGATTTCACCAGACATGACTGATGTCTGCTCCTGAGCCCTGCCTGAAGATCTTTCCACTTAAAAACATTGGTTACTTCCTTACAATTCTCCCTGCTTACTTCTGTCCATAAATCCCTCCAAATCTCAGCAAAAACACACTGTAGTCCCTACACTGACATTATGGCCAATATCTCTTCTCTCGTGGGCTATTTTCAGTGCACATTTTTTGATGCACCTCATTGGACCCATATTTCCCTCTTCCAGGCCTGCTCTGGGAACTTACTGGACTTGCAGCATCTTTTTCTCATGCTTCTCTTTCATTAGGGGAACAGTTTGCTTCTGGCCAGGTGCTTATATTTTCATCAGTTCCCATGTCTGTTTCCCAGACATTACCTGTTCTGGATTTCACACCAGAATGACAATTTGCCTGAAAGATCCTATTTGCTATTTACTCTACTTTTGCTAATTGTCTAGCATTGTCATCTTGCGACGTCCTTTCCTAGCTTGACAGTGCCAATACTCGGATCATACAGTGCCTGTATCAAGGCTCCCACACACTGTCCCTTTTTTAAAACCCCAGTTGCTCAGCAAAATTTTTCTGCAAATAAATTTTTAGCAAACCTTTGATGAACTTCATAATTATTTTTGCCATCTTCTGCAGTGAGAATAAACACACTGTAAATATTTATTTCCATTACATCAATCAATAAGCAAATTTGCATTTTCAAAAGGATCTGCTATGCAGAATCTGTTGAAGCCTCTTTCTACTTCTCCCTCACCTGCCTCTCTTAGAAAACTTTTAGTCTTAGGAAGGCTTAAATAATACATCTTCAAATCCAGGGGAACAATGGTAAAGGGTTACTGCAAGTCACCCTCTTCGAACAATGAACAAGATATTTTATTTTAAAATAAAGGCCTAGCCTCCCTACTATACTGTGTCTTTGCCCCCTGCAAAGTGCCTGCCTAGGAGCTCATGCAGGTTTCTGGGGCTTGCCTTTCTGAGCAGACTTGAAGCTGAGTACGCATCCCCACAGGGACAGCCCCGGGGCTCCTTTCCCAATATCTCAGGCCAAGAGGCCAAGAAGTATGAGCAGCACATGAGTCCTGGCCACACGCCGCTCTCGCTCAGCAGGAGCGGGCCCTTTCAGGACCATGGCTTCGCTACAACTGCTTTGTCGCCCCAACTGCAGAAGCAATTGTTTGCACTTGCTGTGAGCCATTTCCCATGCACCCTTCTCCTGCCTGCTCCCTCAGCCACAATACTTTCACACCAGAAATACCCCCCCAGCCCATACAGTTTTGCAGTTTCTTTCTTACACAGCCTCCGCAAGCCAAGAAATCTGCTCAGCTCTATTCAGTAGATTCCTGACAGTCTTCAAAGGATTGCTAATTCCAGTCTGCTTAAAAAATGCAGAGCGTCCCCTCCCTTACAGCTTTTCTGCCTTCCCTTCTGTGAGCCAGTCAGCACCTGTTGGGCCATAAAAAACACAGGAGAAACACGGTAAACCTGAAACTACCTGAAACTTCTGCCGTGCTGTGGGCAAGGAGATCGCGTGCTCCACGGAAGGACCATCAAGCTACTAATGCAAAACGAGTTTTCTGGAGGAGATCGCTGTGCCCCTGGCTGGCTTGTATTAAGGGCTAACAAGGGTTAACAGTGTTTGCTCTCTGCATCTCACCCCCTCCTCCTCACTCTGCATTTCTGTCAAAGACCTGCTCTCTGGCCAGCCACCGCTGGGATTCGGCTGCTCTAACAGTCTGGCTGACACTCTGTGCAGGAGTAAAGTCCTGCTCTCTGGAGGCGGCACACGCGAATGGGCTTCGCAGCCCTCTAGAAGGAACTCTAGAACTGAGCGCACAACAATTGGAACTTTGAAGATTTCAAAATTATGCAAGTTTAAAATAACGTTTGAAAAAACTCAAGAAAATACCAAAAGTGTCTGGTTTGTTTGGGTTTTGCCTTTTTTTTTTTCTTGAAAGACTGCAAGCATTTTAGTTACTATGTCTGTTCAGGAACCATATGGAAAAATCAGTTCTGTCCTGTTAAACTGGTTGCACAGTTTTGGTTTTCATCTGTCTACAGAGATCTGAAAAGTCTATGTTGTTTTGTTTTATGCTTTTTCGGCAAAGAAAGCAAGCGGTCTGGGGATCATCTGGCCAGGAACACAATAGGTAAGCAGAGTATTTTTTGTGTAACATATTTCCAAGAGTCAGAGTATACTGTTGGTGTAATTGAGTGAAATCAGCCTTTAGGATGATGTTCTCTTTGGGATAAGCTGATTATAGGTTGGTTGGTCGCTTGGTTTGTTTGTTTTCCTGGACGAGAAAAGCTGAGCTGCCGTGGTATCAGTGTGGTTTGCAAGATCCTGTCATTTAAGCAGCAGAAAGACCTTTTTTTTTTTTCCTTAATCCTCTCCGAAGCACAGAGCAACTCAGATTCCACTGTCAAAGGTAAAACAAAATATTTGGGGTTATATTTTGAATCTGTAAGCTATCATTAGACTACAAGAATAACAAAGTGGCAAAGAAGTGACTCAGAGTCATAAGGGAAGCTCTGTTTTAAGAACATTAAAAATGGAATTGATATAATAATCTTAACTATGCTTTCAACTTGTTCAGATGGTTGTTTAATCTTGCATTCAGCCAGGTGCTAAAAATATTACAAAGAGGAAGAGAATATCCTAACTTTATTAGGATGTTAGGTATAACATTCAGATGACCTGGTAGTGATAATTTCAATAGTCTCACTGATAAAGATGTGCATTACTTGGGGAATCACAGACAAAACCAAGTTTTGTGCATAAAAGTCTACAGGTGTATTCAATACTATGTTTAAATGTGCATGTTTGAAATGGATTTATAAGTGACCAGTCCTTTTATAAAGTCACTTTAATCGTAATGGGCAGCAGGTCTGCTGAGTTGTAGATATTTTGACTGCCTAAGATCATCTACACATTTGCAGGCACCATGAGGAAAGGGCTGATCTCAGAAATGACTAAAAGTGACATAGGATGGAGCCTTTGTTTTTTTATGTTCTCTTCTATCATCAGCCAAAAATCAGATTTAACCAGGATATTTACTCCTTGCTGCCTGTAAAATGCAATAAGCTACTTTTTCCTCAAAAAAGGGATCTTGCTCACAGAGCTCCCTCTGCTTTCCAAATCCCTGAGCTACAGCTGGGCACCTGTATTGAAGGTCTATGCCCTTCTTTCTTCCCCCTTTTATGCCCTTTCCACTTTCCTCTTTTTCTGAAACTGGATGGGGCAGACAAAAAATTTGTAAGCATAGTCTATAACCTCACATAGTATACTGTTAAAATTTTTTGTCCTAACCAGAGTTTCCTATCTGTAGCTCTGTGAAATGTGCATAAGCACAGTTGAAGAGATGATTTTGGGGACTGTTTGTGTATGTTTCTTTCATAGATTCGAAGCTGATAATAAAGCATCCTGGCAAAAGGAAGGGGCATACATGATTTTTTAAAAATCTTTTATCAGAGTGAATACAATAGAGTTGTTACAGTTCCAGTGAGCAGCAAATGCTGAGATGGGCTGGAAGAGATGCAAGTGTGAAAGGGATGGGCAATAGAAAAGTCTCAGAATGATTTATCCAGCTGCCCTACAGTAATAAAACCTTCCTCCAAATGAGATGCACAAAGAGCTTAAAATCTCCTAAGTATCAGTTTAGGGATTCTTATCCAGGATCCTCCACTTTTCATCAAACAATATCTTACACTGCTCTATGTTATTCTGATCATCTTCTCTACGCATACCTACCATCACAATGGATGAAATAAAAATTATCCCTGACAGAACAGCAGAAGCAGTGTTTGGGATAAAGTGACCTCCTGTGAGTTTGAAAGTGACAGTTCTATTACAAATAACACGTCCTTGAAATTTAGCAAATGAACACTATAAACTAGGAAAAATATTTTAAATGTAATTCTCCACTCATTTTGTCAGCAGTGAAAGGTGGGGGTTTTTATGACTGTCTTGTGATACTGCACTTGTGCTACATTGACTATATTTTTCTATAATAAAAAACTTCATAGCAGCTTCTGCCATTAAATCTTTGCAGAGAGATCCTCTGAGAAATATTTCTCTGTGAACTTTAAGAAATTTAGCAAAATTGAGACTGGGACTGTTTGAATGTCTGGCTTGCTGTGATTATGATACATACTAAGAAAGGCACAGAGAGAGGGGGTCACTGATTATTTTCTCCCCTAAGACAGCAATTTCGGTTCACTTTTGTCATCTCACTTTTCAGTACTGAAGATGTCCTGGTTCTGGTTTTATCTGCCTCTCCATCTTCTCGTGATGGCTTGCTTGTGTCATTCCATAAAAGCACCCACCACTAGTTCCCAACAGAGCTTCAAGACTGATCTCTTCAATTTCTACCACTCCCTGATACTTGCTGATGGTAAGGAAACTACAATTCACCTGCTGAAGGACATACCTAAGAGGTAAGAGCAAATCAGTCACTCCTATTCTCAGATACTTTCCTGTGACACTGGGAGCTGCACGCTACCAGCGCGAGCCAAGAATTGCTATGCACCTGCAGAGCCCTACCAGCATCCACTGAATTTCCAGAGAAATGCCCCATTGCTGTCAAGCTCAAGTGTCATTGCATTGCTCAGAGTCTAGAATGAGCCTCTGAGATGAAGTTTAGATTCATGCACACATTTCAGGCAGCTTTCTGTGGTGGTTGTCAGAGCAGCAGCAGAGCCGATACAGAATGGGTGGGCTCCAACAGCAAACAGTTGTGTCACAAAGAGCCTGGCTTCAGAACTGCAGAGACATCAACTGTCCTACATTCACTGTAAAATACAAGAATTTTACCTAGCAAACTATCTATTCCAAAAATCAATAGAATATCTGCACAGACTTCTTAGCAGAAATACTTCCGCCAGTGTCCAGCATGCTGGAAGTGTTTTTGTTGGATGGCGCTAAAGCTTGCTAAGATCAAAAGTGCTTTGCATGTGGAAATTCCAGATTCTTCACTTCCCCAAAATATCTGCAAAGTTTTCTGCTGTATCTAGACATATAGGTATCATGGTTTTACCCCAGTTGGCAGCTGAGCACCACATAGCCACTTGCTCACTCCCCCCCATCGGGATGGGGGAGAGAATTGGAAAAGTTAAAGTGAGAAAACTTGTAGGTTGAGATAAAGACAGTTTAATAGGGAAAGCAAAAGCCACGCGCACAAGCAAAGCAAGGGATTCATTCACCACTCCCCATGGGCAGGCAGGTGTTCAGCCATCTCCAGGAAAAGCAGGGCTCTGTCACGCGTAACAGTTACTTGGGAAGACAAACGCCATCGCTCCGAACGCCGCCGCCCTCCCCCCCACACTCTTCCCCCAAGCTCCTTATAAACTGAGCATGACGTCATATGGTATGGAATATCCCTTTGGTCAGTTTGGGTCAGCTGTCCTGTCTGTGTCTCCTCCCAACTTCTTGTGCACCCCCAGCCATCCCACTGGCAGGGCAGTGCAAGAAGCAGAAAAGGCCTCAGCCCCGTGTAAACACTGCTCAAAAATAAGTCCATAGAACAAAAACATCTCTATATTATCAATGCTGTTTCCAGCACAAATCCAAAACATATCCCCACGCTAGCTACTATGAAGAAAATCAACCCTCTCAGCTGAAACCAGGACAGTAGGTGATCAGATATTACAACTGGTACTGCATCTTGGGTAGCAAAGAACGATCTGCTTGTTTGGGAAGAGACGCACTTCAAGTAGTTTAATCAGACTCCACTTTGGACAGTGACCAACCCGTACAGATTTTGACATACACCTGAGCAGAGGGGTCATGGAGCAGAGAGTAAGCCAGATGGTTCAGTCTTGATATGCATTGCACAGAAACTAGAACATGGCACATGTTACATAATATGATGATGCTCACCAGAGCAAAACCAAGAGCTCTCCTTGTGAAAGGCAAATGGGTGTTAAAATCTCATAAAAGTGAATTTTTTTGCTGTGCTCTTGTGGCATAACATTAAGATTGCAATTAGGGAGCAAAAACTCCTTCACTTCAGCATGATCAGGTAAGGACCTTATGAACCCCAGAGTCATCCAAACAGGAAACCAAGAGATGACAAGTTTTGGCTTAAAGTAAGACTCGAGAATGTGGAACTGTTTCCAGGGAAGCTTGACTCTGGCCCAGCAGCCATATCCTGAGAGTAAGCCAGACCTCTAGGCTGACATATCTATCCATAATGACTAGGCTCGTCTCACCAACGAACAAAAAACCTCAAATTGCCTTCATTTAACTGCAGAGTGACCGACCCAAGTCCAAATATTTCTGTGGCTGTATACAGTCTGTATATACCAAAACAACAGAAATAAACAGAAGACCAAAGGAGCAAGACAGGAAGCTGGCCTTTACTGTAAATAAGCAGGAATCAAAACTTGACCAAGTAGACTGATGTTGCTTTGTACTGCTCATGCACGGCAGCCTCTGGCATGAAGGCAAGTAAGTTAGAACCAGCCTGGATGAAACTGCCATTGACATCTGACAGTCTTCAGGATTTGCTAAAATTCTTCTGTTATATCCACTTCATCTGACACCCAGGAAGACCTAGATATGCAAGCACATATGCTATTATACACTGTAAGAACTTTCCCTGAACTCCAGCCAGGAAATTCTGGGAAAAAGCATACCAAATTCCTCAGAGTTAGCCAATGGGTAATTATCTGGAAGGCAGTCAATCACACCCAAAATATCCAGGTAAGTACTGAGGTATGATGTTCACCTGAAGTATGTTAAAATTCAGTGGGAAAAACATTGCCTACGTTAGGTGGATAAAACTTCCAGTGGATATTTGTGTACTAGAAGAAAAAAAAACCAAACAAAAAACCAAACAGAGCATGTATTCTTCCCACAGCTGAAGATGTCAGACATTCACCATCCCCTTGTGTTTATGCACCTCAACAGGGAGTGGTCACTTTTACCCACATCAGAATGGCGGATTACAAGGAGTCTCAGGCAGCCTTTAATTTCCTGACACTTTCCCCTCTATTTTTAATTCACATTTACAGGTACTACTTTGTTTTGGAGGAAAGCAGAGCCCTTGCACCTTTCACAGTAACAGTGACCCCCTGTGATGTTCCCATCGAATGGAGCATACTTGTGCACAAGGCTTCAGCAAGTTTCCTTGGAAAAGCAGCACTAGGTAAGACCCTTGGGTCTGCCTGAGCAGAGACAGGGAAGAAAGTTATTCATAAGGAGTTGTTTTACAGGAAATTCCCCACAAGCTTAAACATCTCATGCTTCCCTCTCCTGTAAACTGCCATGGGCTGAAGAGGACATCCCTGTCTCCATGGGTGAACTATGGGAGCCCATGGGATATTGCCATCCACTCAAGTAAATAAAGGATTTGACTTGAAAAAGTCAAAATCACAGGGTAATATTTGGGAACAACACCGGGTGTTCGGGGCTCCACAAACACAGATCAGTTTCATAAGCTGTTTGTACTGGCCCAAACTTCCCTCTGCTGTCTCAGCTCTTTTTCTGTGGCTTAAGCCACTTGAACCAGTCATTTTGTTCCCCACAGTGATGTGTAGAACATTTAGCCATTTATTTTTCTAGGAATACCATCCACCATGGCAGTGGGCATTATGCTGCCTTTAGCCCAAGAGGAAATTCCATTCTCTTTCATGATTTTTTTAAATTAATTTTTCAAACTAAAATCTGAAAGCTGCCATAAACTAGTTCTTACCTGTCAGACAAGTACACCTGACTGAGGAGCTCAAATAACATTCCTTTGAAGTAATAAATATTCCCTTTTCGTAGGAGACAGTCAGTGGCACGAAACTAAACCAAAGAAAACTCCTTTCATAGAAAGTGTGAGTCTCCTTGAAGAAAAGTACCCAAAGAGACAGCCATGGGAAGAAGAAAACTGTAGGGACATCAGGCACGATACAAGTCAAGCTTTTGCAAGTTGTGGTTTTATAATTATAATCTTTTTGAAAATATAATTCTACAACTGCACTGCTAAAATAAAAGCTACTCCAATTTTATTTTAATAAATTGGCAGCAGCAAAAAGTATTTTTAGTTATAATTATTGTTTTCAGCAAGAAAATAGGATGTTCCCTGACATATGAGCAATAAAACTTATGTGCTTTATTTCACATCTGTTACAACAAAAGTTACAAGTCTGCTTTTGCCTGCAGGTGATCATGATACACAAGCGGTCTCAAAATCTCAGAAGGCTCCAAGCATGGTATCCACCATTTTTAACTATAAGGGAAATTCTGTAGAGACATACATGGGTATGTCTTCTCATTCTGCCCTTTACATGCTAGAGTTCTTATCCACTGAGCGAGACACGCACATTACCGTGTACTTAACAACTGACACAACATCTGGGCACCTCTACCCAGAGCTTCCAATGGATCCACGCATAGATGTTATTGGCATTGGGCATACAACAGTGACTCTGACCTGGAAACACAGTCCCTCTGTCTTGCAACATAGAGAAAACATCCAGTACTGTCTTCTGGTTAATGAAAAGCACAACTACAAGAGCTTATGTGCTGCTGAAACAGCAATCAGATCCTCCGGAATGAAACTGCCACCTACATTAGCTTTGTCTCTCTCTCCATACCTTCTCGAACCACAGCAGGTGATGATATTGTCCAACAGTGAATTGAGCATCATCAACAAAGCAAGTAGCGGGGAAGTCAGGCAGATATGCATGGGTACCAAGAACACCTACACAGTGCCCAATCTCAGTCCCAGCACTCAGTATTACTTTGACGTTTTTGTTGTCAATCTCCTCACAAATGCCAGTGCTGCTTACACTGGGACATTTGCAAGAACCCTGGAAGAACCTGAACCTAAGGTGACAGAGCTGAAAGATGGGAAGGTTATTCAGATTGTCCTGGATGGGAAAAAACAGAAATTCTACAGTCTGCGGTACCAGGCAAGGCACAAGAAAATACAATTCACCTTTCAGTTGTGTCGTGGCCAAGTACGGGTTCACATAACAAAGAACGGTAAAACAGTGGCATCGGAAAACATCTCAGGGCTGAGGTATTTCTCACTGAAGGGAAAGCTGCTGGACACATACTTGGTGCAGTTGAGGTCCACAGAGGAGTCTAACTCTTCTGTGAAAGTTCAGGTGTCCTCCCATTTCCACAAACCCTTATTCCCACTTCTCCCAGAGAGCTTAAAAATCAAATCCTTCAGTAAACTGAGGACCTGCAACTCTGTCACCATTGCCTGGCTAGGAACACAAGAAGAGAGCAAGTACTGTGTGTACAAGAAAAGGATTGAAGAACATCAGGTCTGGATGGAACTGCAGAGTGCAGACAGGTGCTCTGGACCTGAATCTCGGCACAAGTCAGAGAAAGTGCTGTGCAAGTATTTCTATGATATAAATCTCCAGCGAGCCGTCACCACAGAGACCATCAAAGGGCTGGACGCAGGGACGCTTTACTTGTTTGATGTTTATCTCTTCGGGCCATCTGGCATCCCCATCAGATATCACAGTAAAGTTGTGAAGACCAGAAAAAAATGTTGAAGGTTTTTAAAGAAGTGAATGAAGACTTTTATCAAAATCTATGCCAACCCATGCCATAGCCCATGCAGTTTAAAATATGCTGACTCAAAAAATTTAAAGCCATGAGACTCTACAGAAGCAGCATCTTAGTTGTCTAGATCATTACGCTTACATTTGCATCTTCTCTCCTGTATAAGTTTTTTCCCCCCCTCTGCTGTCTCAGATATCAAAAACAGATCAATGAAACAAATCCATGCACATGGAAATAAAATACAATGGCACCCATGAGAAATAGATTGGTTACCCAAAATGCTTCTGAAATCCAACACAGAAATGATCGGAAACACTTCTCAAGCAGCACACATCATTATTTTAAAGTCTCAGAGTTTTCCACTGTGTAACTCCATCATCTTATGAGGAACTGAGAGACCCCACAAGTCAAGCTGGTCTTGAGAGGCTGAACTTCCCCACTGCTTGATCAGGGATGGAGACAAAAAGAAGTTTAAAAAAGCAGTGGAACTGGTATAAAGCTCCACGCCTTGAGTAAAGCAGGCTGAAATACATCTTCCCCTATTACCTGCATGTTTGCTTGGCTTTCATTTCTATAGAGAAACTGTACTTGGTTAGAAAGTGACAAAGTTCAGGCCAGGAACTGGCTCTGGATCCGACTTTTCTGGGGAGCATACAAACGCACCACTATGCTGCTGCCCATTGAGGAAAGTAGCAAATAAGGAATCTTGCCATGGAAAGCAGGTTTTTATCTCTCGCGTCTGATATCAAGCCCATGCCTACCACTGTGTGACTCCTGAGTGTAATATACTCTCTCTTCACATCCTTAACCCAGCCTATATCAACGAATGCATTGCTTTAGGAAAAAATAAATGTAGTTTTCCTATTAAATATCATGGAGGGAAAATATTTGTAGTAAAAATCCTGACAAACATTTTTTTTTGTTGTCCTGTTTCCTTGATTACCTTCCTTAGATGACAAAAGACAGTATTAAAAAAAAATTGAAAAAAATTAAATGTCTTCATTAAAAAAACTTACACTCAATTTCAATTATCAGTAGAAAATATTTTGCACATAGGCTCTTGGCAGGTCTGGAATTTACATATAAAGAGATACAATAGATTCACTGACCCTGAGATTGCAAGAGAAATCCTGCCTGCTGTAATTCTTTTTCCTCTGCAATTACACTAAGCAAAGATATAAATTATTAATTCCATTATTGTACATTTCAGAAGTTCACTTGCAATTCAGGCTCATCAAGGTTCTGGTTTACTCTGAGTAATTATTACCTCCAAGCATGCCTGGAGGCACTTGGTAAGGACTGAATCAGTCCTCTGTGCACACAGAGGATTGTACCTTTCCTGCTCCACAGCCTTGACAGCGCTGTGCACCCTGTACAGTGCACACTATACATTAGCGGACTCGTTAGTCCCAGAAGAAGGGCTCTGGCCTTCACATGGGATCAGCTGCAGCATGTGGGCTTTGGCTAGGCTTTACATTCCTGCAGGCGCTATTCCAGATCAAGCGGTGCCACGGCAGGAGCCACGTGCTCTGTGACCTCCTCCCCACACTCTGCAGGCCTTTTGGCTAATTACAGGGCCTGGCATCTGCACTGCCTTCTTTCCAAGGCAAGTGTTCTCCATTTTGCTCCTGCCAAAAATAGTCTGAGCTCAAAGAGCAACAGAGGTCATCTCCGCTTGGAAATCTTAATGTTTTCTTCTGCCTTCCTCCTCAATTTCAGGCATTTATATTCTGGATGAACTTCACTTAGATGCCCTACAAATGACTGTTATAGCAACCATAATAATAACAACAGCAGAGCAACAGGAAAATCTGTTTAGTTGCAGATACAATAAATTCTTAATCCACTGTCCTCAGTCTGTCAGAGCATTAACCCCTGCTTTTGCCCTCTGTACACAAATGCCACAAAAATGTCACTTGGAAGAGGCAGGTACGTTGGCACCTTGCCTCATACCAGTGCCTCTACTGAAGAATATATTTCACAACAGAGCCAGCTTTAGACTTCTCAGCAAAACCTTGCTTTAGGGCTGTAGCCAAGAGCTCCGAGGAAGGGATAGAAGGACAGTCTGGTAGAGGGCAGAGAGCTGAGCAGATGGAGGTAATACATAAGCAAAGGCTTGGTGTAGCGCTGAGTTGACTGACAGTTAATGGAATCCGGAGGGAAGGAAGTGCAGGTTTGGAAGTCAGCAGATATTTCAGGGGGACTTTGAGAAGAGCCAAGAGATTCTCCTCCTCCCAGCTTCACCAGCTCCTCTTCACTCCACCTTCCTCTGGCCATCGCCACATGCAGAGGACTGGCTGCGGCAGAGACCAGTGGGGAGCTCTGAACACCACAACTTACTGCTCCTGCAGCCCAGGCTGGCACACGAGCAGAGCAGCGACTACTGCTGCTAGTCCCTCACTCACAGGAGGAGCTGCCACCCACACATACCAGTCCCTCCATCACCAAAGGCCCCTGCACAGGGGAGGGAGAGTTTAGCTATAAAGAGGAACATGCTGTTCTGTCAAAACCCGTTGCCTCTAATATAAGCAGAGCAGACAACCTGCCCTCTAGGTAGCAGCCTACTTTGCTTCTGTGTAGCCAGCCATGGTCTGTAATACAGACCCCAGGAACAGCAGGGAATGTTCCTCTCCATTGATCTTTCCACTGTGATTTTGCCTGTGTGCACCAGACTGTAACCCTTTTTTCAATTCGCTCACGCCCATACCCTGCTTGCGGCAGCCTTGGGATGCACTGGGTTTATAAGCTGGGTGTCACTTTGCTGACTGCTGTCCTGGGAATGAAGTTTCAGAGGTTTATCCACAACAAAACCAAAGGTGCTGCAACAAAACCATTGGTGCTCTTCCTACCCCTACCAACTGCTCATGTGTGCAGTTTCCCATCTTCAACACTTGAAAGCCCTTCTCTTTCAAAGCTGTTTAACATCTTTCCATCTTCTCTCCCTTCCTTTGACTAGTGCTTGCCTACTGCAGTCTGACCATAAACATTTCCCAAGTAACATTTACTTCTTTATTCTTTCTGCAGTCCTTCTTGTTGAACTTCTAGAGAAGCTCAGTTCCTTCAGTCCAGTCTGTCCTAAGCTGTCATCAACTCTTCCCATCTGCTCCCCATCCCTGCTGAATCTGAGTCATATAGAAAGTGCAGACAGATATCTTCATGGAGAACATTCCAAGAGCAACATTTTGCTTTTGTGGATCTTTTAAAGTAAGTCTTCAACAGTATTATCAGGCCAAAGTATTTTTCCTAGTGTTCAGTGGTGAGTCCCAGTTTATGTACTTCTAGCTATTGGATCTCAAGTTCTATCACAGCTGAGATCAAAGCCTGACACTATGCATCTCTTCCTAGCATTTTTACAGAATTGCTCCCATTGCTAAGCCACCCCTCCACATGGGAAGTGGGGGTCAGGGATACCAAAAACAGAGGGCAAATAACAAGAGAAAACGGGTTTCATATCTACGTCGCCTTTCTTTGTGGGCTTAGCCTCACAAATCACCACTTGTGTTCTGGAAATGAGGTGCAGGTATCTGAAACAGTGAAATAATAAAGCACAGGCTTCTAAATTTGCCATTGTGTATGCCTGTAAGCCACAAAACAGTACAGCAAGGGGCTCTTCAGCATTGCTTTCAGTATTTCATACAGCTGTTATTGCTGGAAACTTCAAAGCACAACTTAAGACAGTAATAATTGCTCATTTAAGTTATACACTTTGAAAGATACTGCTACTTAAAACCAGTGTAGAGGTTTCTGATACGAGTTCAAGGACTGATGACATTTATGAGTTAATATTTAACTGACATCGAGAATCATCTATTTTGTCATTCCTTTTTCCTCCTGTATTTAACAGCCCATTTATTCATTCCCTGTTACTTTGAGTTTCCTAACAAATGTAAATACCCTTCTAGGTGGATCTAGTAGTCATTTAAAAATTGTTCTCTGTCTGTCCACCAACACATTCAGGGATGCTTTCACAGCTTTGAGTAAGATTTTTTTTTATTTCATTCTTGTGTCCTTGCATTTTTTTTTTTCCCTGGGTAGTGCCTTCCTACTCGGAAGACTTGCTTCTAGCTTAAGCAACATGTTAATAATAGCCTTGCTATTTTGGCCCCAGGTGCTGGACTGAAATGCTGCTCACTAGCAGTTTTCAAAGAGCTGTGAGTTTGTTTACATGTATACATATCACCTGCATTTTGGGATTTGTTGGGTTTTGGTCAGTAGAGTTTATGAACCATGGACACTGCAGTTAAACATCCTTGCCACATATAGCTTTGCACAAGGCTTAAAATCTAATTTTAAAAGTCAAATAATATTAGCACTGACAGCAAGTCCAAGCCAGTGACCCCAAAATGCCAAAGGCTTTCAGGTGCTGTTAGAGCAACTGAAGCTCTCTGGCATTTGAAGAAAAATGGATGACTTGGCAACTGAACACCCATTCAGCGAAATAACAAACCCAGGCAAAACCAAACAGATTACTGTATCTTTGGGGATGAAGGTGAACAAAAGATGCATGGCTGCTCATCAGTGTTACCTATCCTGCACAGGCTGGATTGAGAGATCAACAAAGCAGAGACAGGTGAGTGGGCTTCTTTCGCAAAACAACAGGTATTTCCTGGGCAAGTCTGTCTAGGAATATTAAGAAATAACACTGTAAAAAAGCAGCTACGTTTACTAGAAGAGGCAAACAATAAATGTCACACTCCTGCGTTACATTTTTCTGCGAAGAAACACGATCTAACTCAGGGCTGAGCCCAGGGGATCCGGGGCTAACCGCTGCTGGCATGAGCTGCCGTGGCTCCCGCAGCCAGCGCTGCCAGGAGGTGGTTGAGCATCCCGGGCAGCACGTGAAATGCCGTGCTGCTGCCAGGCCCGCGGGCACGAGAGGGCAGTGTCACGCTGTGTGACAAGTGGAAAGAGCTTTTTTGATAAAGCTTATCAGGAGCAAGTATTTCGGCAAATTTAACAAGCCAAGCATCTTGCTGATAAGGTTATTAAGGCAGAACAGATAGAAGAAAAGTCTAAGGAGCTTACATTTTATTTTCTTTCAGGCTTTCAAGCGTTCCAAGTTCGGGGGAGGGTGGTTTAAAATTAAAGGGCATAAAAAGTGATAGCCAAGGAACAAAAAAAGATAGGTGCTTACTGGAAGGACTGTAACACCACAGTGTTCCTAGTGCCTCTGAGAGGTTCAAGACTGCCATCACTGAAGGGGTCAAAGCTCCTATGAAACAGAGAAATACAGTGGTACCAAGGACAGTCACAGATTTGATGAGGTTAAAGTTGGGAGTTTTAGTTCAGACATGATCTGCCCAGCAAATTGTGATCCCAGGCACCTCCCTACCAACTCTATCTTCTCCTGTAGTGCTCTTGCCCTGAGGGAGGTTCTCTGGAACCTTTCTTCCCTGTCTCACTGACAACGCTTAGCAGCAGCTTACCTCCCACCAGAGCTGGATGTCCCACCAATACTCTGGGACATCGGGAACAGACCCCAGTTTGTCAGGAGGTCATTCTTCAGGGATTGTGGTCACTGATCCTGTGGCCTCTGCAAGGACTGAGGATTTGCTTTCAGGGACTAAGAGCCATCCCTGAAAAACTGTACACCCCGTCTTATACTGCTTTTCCTCCGAGGCAGGTTCTCTGCTGCTCCCCTACCTCAAACCTATGAAAGCATTGGAACAAGGCTAGCCTGCCCCCAGATGACCGCAGAGTACGCTGAGGAGGTAAGTGCCAGAGAGTGCTGTTTCTTTTTGCAGGTATTCATATCAGTGACACAGGAGGGGCTCTGAGAAGGTGACCTGTGAACTCAGCTTAGAAGGGTTTTTTCAAACTCCTGTGGTAATTTGGTCTGAAAGCAGAACCCAGTAGGAAAGGAGGCCTTCAGAGGCCAGGGTGGGAGCAGGAAAAAAGCATGAAGAGTCTGAAGGTAACGAGGTAAAAATTGAGTTTGTTAGAAGCTTCTAAGGAAAGGAAGGATTTGGCCTGGATCCACACTTTGTATCTGGCTCACATTTTTGTAAGTTGTCTACTAAAGAAACCTTTTTACCTGGACAGACATTTCTCCAGAATGACATTCATGTTCAGCAGGGCTCTGCAGGAGCCCTGATAAGGGCTGCCAGTGGGATACATCAGTCCTGGCCCTTCCTGCAGCATTTTCCAGGCACCAGCACCACAGCAGTAACTGTGACACCAATTACTTTTTCATTCTTTTTCCAGCAGAAGGAAGATTGTGCTTGATTAAGCTTCACTACTGATTCATTTCTGTCTCTGAAATTCAGTGCCAGCATATAAACCCACTAAGCCCCTGGTATTCCTGTAGCTTGTGACTCACACGAACAGGAAAACTCAGCATGCAGCATGTTGTCTATACCAAGACCGTAACTCTAAGGAAATACTCAATCTCTGAGTCTCCGTTAAAGGCCTCTGAAAATAACCACACACAACACACTGTTAAGGTAATGTGCTGTAAGACCTGGATTTCACATCTAACAGATCAGCTACATTGAAAAAAAACCTCCACAAAACCAAAACAGGGACTTGAAGCAAATAGGCAAAGTCTAGCTCTTCTGCTTTTCATTTTCTTATGGGAGGCATAGGCCAAAACCAGCCTGGCAACACTCCAAGTGGTACTACACAGCACGGCTGAGGTGGTACCATTGTTCAGAAAAACATCCAATTTAAATTACTAGTGTGGTATGTGATAAATGGCTTTAAACAGGTTAAATGCATCTCCACTGTGAGCTTAGGGCATGATCCGTCTCCTCTGTGGCCACAGACATAACTGGAAAGTTTAAGATTGGCTATTTGAGTGAATCTCGGTTATAGAAGTGCAGAAAAGCAACTTTCCTGTGGAAAGTTTCACAGGTATACCTCAGAAATGGCTGAAAAGCACAGCTAGCAACTGGACTGGTTTCCTGGGCCTCACTGATGAGGTACAGAGCATTCAAGGCTGTTAAATAATTTTCCGACTCATTCTTAAAATCAACACTTCTGCATGCAAATAACTGACAACATGAGGGACCTTGACAGGCTGGAGAGGTGGGCCCGTGCGAACCGCATGAAGTTCAACAAGGCCAAGTGCAAGGTCCTGCACGTGGGTCAGCGCAATCCCAAGCATGACTATAGGCTGGGCGAGGAATGGATTGAAAGCAGCACCGAGGAGAAGGACTTGGGGGTATTGATTGATGAGAAGCTCAACATGAGCCAGCAGTGTGCGCTTGCAGCCCAGAAAGCCAACCATGTCCTGGGCTGCATCAAGAGGTGTGACCAGCAGGTTGAGGGAGGTGATCCTGCCTCTCTACTCCGCTCTTGTGAGACCCCACCTGGAGTACTGCGTCCAGCTCTGGGGGCCCCAGTACAGGAGAGACATGGAGCTGTTGGAACAAGTCCAGAGGAGGGCCACGAAGCTGATCAGAGGGCTGGAGCACCTCTCCTATGAGGACAGGCTGAGAGAGTTGGGGTTGTTCAGCCTGGAGAAAAGGCGGCTCTGGGGAGATCTAACTGCAGCTTACCAATACCTGAAGGGGCCTACAGGAAAGATGGTGAGGGACTGTTTATGAGGGAGTGTAGTGACAGGACAAGGGGTAATGGGTTTAAGCTGAAGGAGGGTCGATTTAGATCAGATGTTAGAAAGAAATTCTTTACTGTGAGGGTGGTGAGGCACTGGAACAGGTTGCCCAAACAGGTTGTGGATGCCCCCTCCCTGGAAGTGTTTAAGACCAGGTTGGATGGTGCTTTGGGCAACCTGGTCTAGCGGAGGGTGTCCCTGCCCGCAGCAGGGGGGTTGGAACTAGATGATCTTTAAGGTCCCTTCCAACCCAAACCAGTCTATGATCCTATGATTATGATATACTAAGTACATTTGTAAGATGTACAGGTGGGAATCTGTAAGGCTTGCTCCCTTCCTTCACTGTCTCCTATTCTCCATACATAGAAAGTAGTTGTATGCATGAGCTACATGGCTTAACAGTATCTCAACCTGGGGCCAGTTTCATGATTTTTAAGCATTTGGAGTTGATAGTACCCATGACTGTGGATTGTCAGCTGCACATTCATGAAGGACCACAAAAGCAAGAACAGTTTGTTTACCATGACAATCAGGAGGCCTCAGAATGCTTACTGTATATGTTGGAAAGTTTTAACTTGGAGGATTCTTTGGCCTTTTTTTATCTAGAAGAATCCAAACCAAAGAGGGAACCAATATTAAGCACTACTGTCAGTGACCAGTGCCTTTGAGGACAACAGCCATCCACTCACAGAGAAGGATTTCTTTCTTTATCTGCAACTCAAAAAGAAACAATTTTATTATTGGGTTGACCTAAAAAAATTTCAAAGATTTGTATTCAGGCAGTTAGTTTCATAAGTGGGCCAAAACCTCTGGTTTTGTAATGTGGCACAGTCCTGAAAGCCAGATTTCCAAAAGCACATAGTGCCAGTTTGTCAGCTCAGACTGAGAACCCACAAATTGGCTAGACCATCAGAAGTGCTTTGCACATATTATCTTCTATTGGGACAAAATAATTTAAAAATCTGTCCATAACTCAATGAAACCACAACAGTTACATCTGCAAACAATTTGGCCCATAATATTTTCCTCCCTAGTCATGCTTATGCAAAGTAAAACAATGCTACTTTTATAGCAACTACTTTATCCATGTTATTCACATGTACTGATGTTCAACCTTCTAGAATACCTGAGAGAAAGCAGCAAGGTGGGTGGGGGTATGCATGTGTCCCAGAGTAGAATTTAATTAGCTACAAAGAAAAAGTCACTTCTAACTCCAAAATGCAACTATTCTATAGCTAAAAGCAGATGGTTTCACTTGGAGATAAAACTTCTCTAAAAGTGATATCAGAACTCTTATTCATGCAAATATTTTTTGTTTGCAAGGGTAGTTTTTCTTGAAGAAAGGACTCAGATGGAACTGAAAAGTGATTCAGAACATGCAAAAAACCTGTAAGTCTATAGTTCAAAAACAGGATATTAGAGCAGAAATCAGCAGCTCACATTGCATTGGGCACAGTCAGTTCTGACTAAAGTAACTGATAATTACATTATTTAATAGCCTTTTGAGTCTCAGAAATTGGCAGCAAACCTAATATTTCAGCTATTTGGATAAAACTGTTCCTTGTCTCTAGGGTATTGCTGTTTATTTGCCCCAACTCTATTAATTCCATCTTAACCAGGTATTCAGAAAATGTGTGATAGCAGAATTGATCAGTCAAAACATACTGAACATTCTTTTCCAGAGGATTGAGAAATAATTCATGTAAGTAGTTCTTTTGCAACATCCTTTGGCTACGCTGTCCCTCTGACTAACTTCTTACAAGGATAAAGAATTACATCTATTACTGTCCCACTATAGCTTCTTTCTCTACAGACTTCAGCAAAATATTCACATACACTTTTACTTCATTTGAAGCAGGAAGTTACATTTTTTCCCCATAATAAAACAGTTCTCCACCCACTTCCCAAGAAAAGTATGTAAATTGTCACAGCAAGGCGCAATGACATCCAATGGTAATGCTGTAAGCATGCTCACATCCCAGCACTAAAGCATATTTAAAGATAGGCAAAAGGAATTAAAAAATAATGGAAATACCAAATCCTAAGTGCATGAGCAGAAGGAAACTAGAAAGAATTACCCACAGCCTTCACACAGGAAGGGATCCATGTGTCTTAGGGGTTACTTTGGGCAGGTGAAGAGACTGGCTTCCGGGCTACAATTCATCCACAAGAACCCAACCTCCTCAGAGTGCCTCAGACTTTGTAGAGTTTCTGGATGTTTCAGCTTGCAGCCTCTTTTGCCTTGTCCTGTCCCTCACCTGCTGCAGGGGCTCCCCTTCGCACGCCCTCCAGCACACTGTCTGCCCCGGGGAATGCGTTCACTGTAGACCTACCAACTGGCCAGGCAGCACAACTGCTCTGAAACACTCAGAGGCGATGAAGATGATGCAAAGTGAATGGTGTTATTATTGCCATGCATCCATACTATATTTCCTACATTCAGAAAGGCATCTTTCTGCTTCCTAGAAATCATGCAGCACCAGCAAATTGCAAAATTGTGGCAAGAATACAAAAAAATCTAGACGCAAACCTAGGATGCCTATGTGAATTTTCTATTCCCGATGGAATAAGGGTGAACAGCATATTGAGTTTTACATTTGGCCTTTTACAAAATTATGGGTTATTTTCAGAACGCAGCTTTGATTTAAGTTCTGGTTGGTTTGGTTCAGTTCAGGCTTGTATCCAAACCTTTTAAAAACCAGTTCAGTTAAAACAGCTAAAGGAAGTAGTATAGGGTTTACTGTACTTTTTCCTTTAACTGTGAAATGTTTTGACTGGAAGCAATTTGGGTCAGGAGCCATTTTTTTATTATATGTATATTCAGGCCACAGCACTGATCCTGATGGACCTAAGTGCACTAATAAATGTGGTGGGTAGACATTATTTATTCTCATTTTAAAAGTAACTGAATAAATTTTACCATTAGGTGGCACCAGAGAATATTTTAACATTAATATGAAGGGCCACAAAATGAAATCTGGAATAGTCTTAAAACAGATGTAGCCACTAAATTAAAAAAACATAGTCATCTTTGCTATGCATATGAGCACTTGAATTAATTGACTATAAGTGATAGCTTTACACAGTTCATCAGAATGCAAGTTACAGCTAAATCCATTATTTCTTTATGGAAGATTTTTTTTTCCATTTTTAATCACACATGAAAAGTATTTAATGTGAAATTGCCATACAGTTTGATTTAACTGAGAAGAATGGCTTTGTAGTGTTTTATTTGTCTTACTGAAAAGGGAAATATATCTCTGCCCAGACAATTCCAAATGTAGGCTATTAGGAAAAAGACCCTTTCCAGAGTCCCTGTGCATATCTGGTACAATTCCAGCTAGGTCTTTGAATAATTTACCAGCTAATGAGCTCTTTTCTATTTATGAAATAATACTCTTAAGAATAGTAAGGCAGGACATAAGCAGTAGCCATATGTTTCTTCTCGAATTCCAGCTAGACAAATGACCTGAAAATTGCTGTTGCAAGAACTTCTAAAACATATGGCTAAGTACAGGGAATTTGTTAACTTCTTGTGTCAGATCCAAGAGTTTCCAATTATCAACAAAAGATGGCATACCAACCCAATTACTCCTGATATATTCCAGTCAAGACAGATTCCAAATAACCATAGCTGTGTGGGTGTATGCGGTTTGAAATAACAGGAATCACTGAAAATTTAGTGTAAATAAAAAAGTAGACCTTCTACATATCACATCCAGACAAATGTGTCCCAGTGTGCTGAATGTGCTTTCAACAGGAAGCAGGAATTTTTAGGCATTCTACCAATGCTGATTTCAAGCCATCATAAACTATTAGAGGTACATTTACTTTCCAGCATTACAGAAAACTCCTGCAACAGCTTATTTATTTCATTTGTCAGAGTGGAAAAAAAATGTTTCTTACATAAGATAACAAAAATGTACCAAATAATTTTCAATTATTGTTTTTAAAATTATTAATTGCAGACTGCTTTTTAAGGCAACATCCTTGTACTGTTGTATAAACACGAGGCTACAATTAACAGTCAGAACACTGGTACATTGTGCACATTACTGATACATCTGACTAAGGAACCGAGTCCAGCCCCATGTTCTTACTCACAGGAGTACTTAGACCCAGACTCTGTAGACACAATGTGTTTTCATACCATGCCTTACCCAAAGAATCTCTAGGCATTCCACTTGACAGCAAGATGGAAAAACAATGCTATATTCACAACAATGAACCAGAATTCATAGAACCGCTAAGGAAAAAAACATGAGCAACACGTTAGTAAACTAAATATTTCATATTCGTACTGTAAAATTTATTACATCATCTTAAGAGCTATATAACCTGTCAAGGATTATTTCCACTGTACTATGTCAGTGTGTCGATCCAGGTCAATGACAGTATATTCTTCACAAAGTATTTTTCTGGGCTAACTTTTGTTTTAATCCATCTTGGAAGGAAGATAAAGCTCCACAGGTAACTTCATGTTGCATTTACATTGAAATTCAGCACTTCGAAAGCCACCGCTTTATATTTAGCTTGCAACTACTGCAACTGTTGTAAGGTTTAAGTCATGGGTGGTAGCAAAACATACTAAATGACAGTTATCCATAGGCAAGCCAATTACTGAGATGCTTGCCTTTTGATCAGTCACAGCCCCGCAGTCACTTCTCAGACATAGGTCACCTTGGGTCAAGTTGTGCAACCCCTATCAGAGCAGAATTCACTTACTACACTACAGACCTCTTGGCTTTGCTCTAGTGGGAGTACTGCCTGACTAAAGGCTGCAGGGACATCCCTTACAGGCCACTTGCTGAGGAAAAAGTCTGAAAGAAATTGTGCCACTGGTGAGGTAAGAGGAAAAAGCCCCACAAAGCCTGAGAACCTCCTCACCTTCCTCAAGATTTCTAGTCAGACAAGTTGATCATGAGGGAGACTGGTCCATTCCAACTAAAGTAAGCAAATTTAATGGAAAATTATCTCCAAATACTTTGAACAGACTAAACATTAAAATAACTGCATGTACAAAAGATGTTTAAGAGTCTAGAAATGCAATCTTTCCCTAATGGCTCAGTTTTCATTTTCATGAAACTAAAAATCACTAATTTAACTAATCCCTCATTTATTGTATTGATTTTGAAAGTAGTCCTTAAGCTATTAGTGTAAAAAAAAGAGAGATTTTTTAAAAACATAACTCTGGTCTAATTCATAAGCCATGAGGAAAAAAATAGACGTGAAAAATCTGATTTTGTACCTGCCTAAAGTTATATTTAACTGTAGTAAGAAGATTGAAAAAAACTATAGATCATTCTGAAATTTGCTACCTCCGTGCTGTGTAGATGACTGATGTATTTCTCCCAAACACAAGATAAAAACTAAAGTGTTGTTTCTTATCAGAGCAAATATCTGGCCCTGTTCATAGGAATTTCCAATATTAACCCACCTGTAAACCAAAGAAAACATTTTCTCATAGCTCAGGAATCACAGTGCCACAGCAGCTCATTTGTAAGACACAGGAATGTTGCTTGTGAAACTTAATCTGCTATGAGCACATTGAGGTTTTTCAATGATTAGCTATAGTTTTATCAGCTCCATGATGCAAAAAGATGAGTTTTCACCAGAATGCTAATGGTATCTAACTGGCAATGCTTTCTCACCACCAGAATAAATATTAGTAGTCAATAAGTTTTCCTAAGTGTCCTTATACACCTTTTTCCTACTAAAATGTGGAAAAAGTATTCAGAAGTCTATGCCATGAATCAAAATACCTACTTCTAAGTCAGCAACAATCCACCTGCCAAAACATTAGTTCCCACTGCACAATATGCCCCACTTGTCAAACTTGGACTCCCTCAAACTTGCATATAGCAACAAATACATATCTTTATCTCCTCCTTTTCATGCTATTAATTTTGTTGAGGATCGTTCTTTTTCCCTGAAGCACATTGTTTCACATGCCATAGCTTAGATGGAATGGGATTCCATTCCAGCAACACACTTAAGCAGACACATGCATTCAATCACGTAAAGAAGCGTATTGATTTTGGTGAACCTATTTGTATGCATAAAGCCAGGCTTAAGCACCACGGTGAATGATGGCCTTTCTTTATAATCTTATATATCGTCTAGAATCATCTAGCTATCTTAATGTCAAGAAATGCATGTGCAATCAATCAGCTTTAGCTATTTCAGAATAGTTGTGTCCATGGTTTTTATGGTATTAGCTAAACATGGATAATGTGGTACCACAGAGTCCCTACCCCAGGGATCTGAATCCTGCTCATTCTCCCTCCCAAGGGAGGGGATATCACAGGTGAATCTCTTTGCTACTACACTCTCAAAGAGAATTCAAGAAGTCTGTTCCTCTACATCAATGTTCAGAGTCACCACAGTAACTGTACATCCACTGGTGGATTATTTCCCTGTTGTACTGCATTTCTGCACTGTTTATCTATAAATGATTACGCATCTTTCATCTGCTCTCACCTCAAGACCTACGTGCCCTTTGCCGCTCCAGCACTATTCAATTTGTTACACAAAATGAATTCACGAAGGGTACAGATTAGTTAAGCGAGCTTCATTTAGCATGCAGCAGAAGCCCTTGTATTGCAATATTACACCTCAAATGAGATCCCCATCTCCCTGCTTTCTCACATCACTCAAATTGTACTGCTCTTCACTAACCCCATCAGCTCTTTCTTGTGCATGACAGCCATACGGAAGGGCACTGCTCTTGTTAGTTGGAATCACTGCTGCACCTATTAAGATTAATTTGGTTCAATGGTCTCAGCCAGTGGTTTTGTACTGGATATTAAAGGATTTGTTTATTTTAAATATCCCAGAGTCAGATAAGACACACTCAGCCTATTTTAGTATAAAATGCATAACATTCTTAGAGCAAAATGTGCAAAACTCCCACAACTATTCAAGTTAATAATTAAAAGGCCTTACCCTAGGGTTAACCAAGTCAAGTTAGTGATTCATCTCATTTAAAAGTGCACCTACTAGGACAAGAGAGGAATGGAAGACTGTTTAATTATTTTGTATTTCATCCATGCATAGGTCTGTATTATAACTGCATACAGAAGTGCAATATGCATCCAGAGAACTTAAATATTTCTATATACTTTGGTAGTTGTGACAGAGCGCAGCAAGCCACATACCTTGAGGCCATCCAAGCCTCTCAGTGCCCCTCAGATTGCTATAGAAGACATACTTGCATATCTGAAACTACTCTGGTGACTGCACCAGTTCAAACACTATGGCCTGCACTCAGAATACAGGCAGACCTGTACATGTAAAACTACATTTGCAAAGTTACTTGTACTTTATAACTCCTGTATGGTCCATGGTAACTTGTGACTGGCAGTCCTGGCCAGTCACTGCTCCAAACAATGCTTGAAAAGCAAATTTGCTTGAATCTCAATACTGTTCAGAGCTTTGCAGAAAGACTAAACCCTAGGAGAAGGCAGCAAGTGGAAAAAAACATTTCCAGGAGGCACAAAAAGAAATGAGATGCTTGATTCCTATTGTAAATTAATCTGAATTGACTGCCTAATTCCATTGGTTTTCTGAGAACTTTTTTTTTTAATGTATTTATCTACACCAACTAATTCCAAAAAAGCAATAATCCCAGCAGTCTCCCATTTAGTATTTTGGAAAGTAGATCTGTCTCTTCTGCTGCCAGAAAATTGCTCAGCAGAAAAACAATGTTAGTGTGGTCAACCTTACAAAAGATGACTATTTACTCAATACCAGCTGATTGTAACATGTAGCTTCAGGGGAAAGACTAGTTCCTGCCTCCATGAGACAATAAACAGTGCTTTCATGCCAAACCTAACTCTGTCCCCACGCCCCACATCTATAGGAATGAAAGCATTATACAGAACCAGAGAAAAGATGCAGCTCCAGTTATCACAGTAGAGGTGCTATATTTCCCAAAGGCCGTTACTACTCTGTGTGGGTGATACATCAGAGACCATCTTTAAAAAAAAAAAAGAAAAAAGCCAAAACACTACCATGCACCACAGTCCTCAGGAAAAAGTGATATACAAAAGAAATACAAGAATGCGGCACCAAATCCAAAACCAGAGGGTGGGAGACTGGAAAGATAATCAAAGATCATACTAGAATAAATTATTAGTAAGTGATTTTTGAACAACTAGGATGTAAAGAATGGCCAGATTTGTCAAGAATATGTCATGGCCTTAACTAGCAGAGGTAGTGCATAATAATAGTAAGATAAGCCTTTTACAAAGTTCCACAAAACATCTTTATAAGTAAACTAGAAAACTGTGGTCTGGACAGAGTTTCTAGCACAACATACAATGGCTTGAAATGTAAATGCAGAAAAAACCTGCAGTATATTTCACGTAAGAAGAAAATAGAGTCATAGACTGAATTAAGGTGGAAGGTCATCAAACCCAGTCCCATGGTCAAAGCAGGGCCAATTAGATCAGGTTGCTCACAGCCTTGTCCAGTCAAGTTCTGGCATCTCTAGCGATGGAAATACCACACTTTCCCTGTGCAACCTGTTCCGCTATCTGACCACCCTTAAGGTGATCATGTTCTACATAAAATCTGTTCAGGATTTTTGTGTAAACCTGTGTCCACTACCTCCATCCTGTCATCAGCTGACTGCTCTTTTAAAAAAAGAAAAGAGAATGACTATCAATCAGGCAACCCTACTATCTGCAGCCACAGTAACACTGGAGATTGTGCTGAAGGCAACACCGATTGTTTCGGAAAAATACCGTTAAATTAATTGTTCAAGTTTGGAAATAAATACTGAGATAATGCCTTAAACTATTTTTCAGATTAATTTTATGTCAACATACAATCTTAGTAACCACAGTAGAAGCCTACATTTGGCTTTACTATTTGTAGCCCATTCATGCAGTAAAACAGCAAGCATTCCTACACAATTAGTCTTGCTGATAATTTTGTTTAGACTTGTTGGTTTGGTTTTTTTTTTTAAGAGCAATACAAATATTAACCCAGAAGTCATCAAAACACAGGGTTTGGTTTTTTTTTTTGAAACTCACATTTTAAAAATTAGCATATTAGCAAATTGAGAGTCAGGTATTAGGCAAACTAAAGAACATGCTTCATGGTATTTGCCAAAGAGTGTTTGCTACACTAAGGTCTCTGGACCAAATCTTTATCTGTTACATGTGCAAATTCATTTACTCTAAGATGTCTGTATAAAAATGTCCAAAAGCAAAATGTATTCCTTCTTGTCCACTGAAGTTCTTGGCCATTTACAGTCACTAACCTGATAAAACACTATTACAGACTTGGTTTAGGAATGTAATTCAGTCATTTCAGTGCTTCCTGTCTCTGCCTCTGTGGGCTAGTAAACTTGACTTCGACAGTTTAGTTACATTAACCTAGCTTTCCTTGCCATTACTATGATGTTTTTCTTTCTTCTGAGTACTATGAGTCATTTCCTTAAATCTTTGCTGGTTTGGCTGCAGTCTTCAGGATAGTAGGAACTGCCAATGCTCCTCTTCCACTTCTGGTTTTAACTCCACTGTGTGCTAGAACCATTTCTCTATTACATTGGTTTTACCTAAGATATTCTTGATGAAATTATTAGATTTTCCCCTTATGTAAGTCATCCAAGCTCAGCTGTCAGCATAGCTCCTTTGAAGCCATACAGGTTTACAGTTGTTGAGGGTCCAAGCCCTATATTCTATTACCATTCTGATAAAGCCCTTGCAGATGACTAGCTGTTTCCCGTGCATTTAAAAACATGGTCGTACCACTCCATTCTTTTGTTCCTCAGTTTAGTCTGAAGGAATAAATAGAAAGAAATCTTTATGCCCAAGGGGGTAAAGTCTTCTGATGCATTTTGATGGTTCAGGTAGTCCTCTATGTATTCCTAAAGCCTTCACAGAGGAAACTACACAAAGAAAGGAACATGAATACATGAAGTCTTTGATCTCCTGAATGTGAACAATTTTTTTATCTATTTCCCTACTGAATCACACACAGAACTCAAGCCAATTCTTAATAAATAAATCCAGATGGAGAATACAGATTTCCTGAAAGATATAGCTCAAGATGCTAGGTTCAGAAGAGACCAGGTAAAGGTGGTTTGCGTCATCTTTGAACCACTTGGGCTCAAGACTGTTACCACTACTGAAATGGTTCTTATTGATAGCAGACTTTAAAAGACCCCATAAAAGTATAAGATACCAAATGGCATTCCACAGTAAGCATCTGCTTCAAAGTGTTACACAGGTAAGGAAGAAAAAAAGACAACTGCTGAAACTACCTCCGTATAAGGCCAATATACTGACCAGTAGGGTACTCTCAGGAAGAGTGCACATTTCTGGTATCACAGGAGCCAGCTGTTGCTACAAAGCCAGGCTGCTGCTGCTCCTCCTCCTCTCCACCCCCCATCATTTAGATCATGGCTGTATTTGCCTCTGACAGAAACACACTGGAAAAACTAAGGCTACTCTCTTCCCAGTCATGGCCCATGTTTAATATGTGCATTAAAATAAATTATTTTTACCAAAAATTTAATCAAAAAATAGGTCCTTGCCTTTGGTAGGGCCAACATCCCAAAAGGAAAGAAATCTTCCCCTCTCACTACTAAATTAGATATTAAAAGGATCAAATTACACAGCATAGTAAATATTACACATAATAAAGTATGAGATCTGAAAGAAAACAGCATTGTTCTCATGCGTCCTTACAACACAATCTGTACAGCTTGGCTACTGCCCTACATGCAGTTATATTTAACATTCAGAGAGGTATTATGCTGAATTTAAGGTAATAGGTAGAAAAATGGGAAATAAAAAGTATTGAGGAACATTGGCTCCTAAAAATTCCACCTGTTATGAATTACTATTGCAAAACTAAGCTTATATAGTGCAGTGCAGAAAAAATCATGCAAGAGAAATATTATTTCAACTATCAGCTTCCTTGTGATTATGATGAGGCAGGTTCCCTGCCACTTACTGAGTATTTGCATGTCTTCTCATAAGGACAAGAAGTTTTCACTCTCACAGCCAGTTCTGTGTTAAAGATCATGGACCTTTTGTCTCCCTTGATTTACCAGAGGTCATATGTTTATTTTGTCTTTGAAAACAGAACAAAAAGTTCTTCAGGAATCATGCAAAACTAAAGACATCAAAGCTACTAAGAGTATTAGGAGAATGGAATTGAATAAAAACTAAGAGAAATTCTTTTCAAGAGTAGGGTTTTTTCCTGCAGTTCTATGATCCAATGAAATATCACATCTGCCCAAGTCAACAAATTATTTTAGATTAAAAAAATTAAACAAATTCTTAAATTTCCAAAAGGAAAGCAAAAACCTCTTTTTTTTTGTTTTGATATGACTTTTCACTCCCTATATTTTGTTCCACTAATTATACTTGCATGAAGTAGACATCAGTTGTTACTTTGGCAATAAATGATTGGAAGTTCTGAAACAGTAGCACTTGATACTGGAGGAGTAAGTGACCACACAGAGTGAAGGGTATCAGAGAAACGTGGCCTGCAGTTCAGATTGCAGCTCATGAAGGTCTCTTTTTTTCTGATACCATGTCCAGATCACTTTGCATTACTGAACAGCCTGATCTAAAACTCATTATAGCTCCACTGGCACCACCTCCACCATTTCAGTCACAATTAGAGGCTTTCAGTTCACAGTATTGACACTTACCCACTTAGGAGTCAGGGTCCTTTTCAGAAATCAAGGACAGCCAGCTGATAAGGGCATTCTTATAACAAGAGGCAAGTTCCTACCAGGGAGCAGCAAGGGCAGGGCTGCCCACAAGGCAGGACAAGCCAGGAGCATAGGACAACAGCATCTCACCAATCCAGATGCAATTAATTCCATACTATCTCAACAGATCAGGAAGAACAAGGTACTGATAACAAGTTTCATCAACAGTCTCAGACACAGGTCAGTGATTAATCCCCTAGACTAGGTAAATCCATACAGGAACAGCAAGGAACAGGACAGGAATCCACCTACTTACAACACAGGCCCAACATCCAGCCAAGCCAAAAGCAGGACAAGAGACTGAGCTCCAGTGTAGCTCAAACCAGAATGAATGCTCGGGGCCAAGATTAAATAGAGCTCCTGGGCCCATGGATGGAGAGCATAGGTGGGGCCCCAGGTGAGGCTGGTCAGGGAAATTAAAGCCTATTAGCGCACTCAGAGCCCTGGCAGTGCAAGAGTGTGGCTACTGAGGACTGACAGATAAGTAGTTGTGTGGAATAAAAGCAAGCATGTTTTAATTGCTAAATCTATCTAGGTGCTTTTTTACAGAATAGTGACTCACAAAGTGCAAGCACTTTTTTAGTAGAGAAATCAAGTATTAGACTTGTGTGAGAAAACAAACAAAAAAAAATCCTCAAATCACATTTTTCTGTTTGATTTCTGGTAGATAACCAAAGGCTGATCTCAGCAGCTATTAGCCTTTCCTACTGAAGTGGAAAAGCATGAATTATACCAGCCATTTTACACAATGTGAAAGTCTTGAGTGACCAACGGTGCCCGTGCAGTGTAAAGGAGAATTCTTCTTCATTGGGGAACTATTATAATAATTTAGTAAAACTTAGTTGCTGATACTAATGGAAAAATAGATTTTAACAATGTGTCATTGTTAAATGCAGCATTTTAGCTATGCAGGTTGCTAAGAATGTACACTACAGGTACAAATTAATAGCAAAACAAACATGACCCAAATATTATTAATAAAGAAGGTTGATACATTTGGAACCTGATTCCAGCAACCACTTTAACAGATCTACAATTTTATTTCTATTAATTTAGGAATATAGAGGGAAACTGTTTCATTATATATCTCACTTTGAGTGAAGGATTAACTCCCTTCGGTGGTAAAGTTATACCAGAAATTATTTTAGATACTCTCTCCCTCTTTTAATAAAGATATCCTTTCCTGCCTGGCATTTTAAACCTATTTGAGTGAAGTAGGAGGAATATGAAATACTTAAAAATCACCTGTGAAGAGTGCAGTGGCAAGAGGGGAGTTTCAGAACAGGAGTCATTTTTCGTAATCCAGGAGGACTTTTTTTCCAGTGGCTTCTAAAGAAGAGGGAGACAGTCTCTCTTCCTCTTCGTTAAGAAAATAATATGGTTATAAAATCCAGGATTTAGTATTTAGATTCTAATTTACTGAAAAAATTACAAAACAACCTTTTCTTATTTACAGATAAATAATGCAGTTCCTTCAACAGCAATGCAGGATGTAACCTGACATGACAAGCTGATTCCCAGTGCAGTGTTCATGTTCTCAGTCTTTTTGGTTCTTTATAGTGCCATCTCCACCTGCACACTAATTCATGCTATTTTTTATTAACTACTCTTCTTACAAATTATGCAATATCAATATATTTCTTCTAATTGGTAATATTTAAATTTATCTTTATACTTGATTTCTAATTAGATTTAGAATGTCAATTTATTACTTTGCTTCTGAGAGCCAAGACAGGTTGCACTCTTGCCAGAAATTGCCACTGCAATTTCCAAGAGTGAAAATTCCTGGATTTCTGAGTCTTGTACATTTGTTTCTAATTCTCCTAACATTTCAGCAAAGACAAGGTTCACAAAGTCTGTCTGTTGAAAAGTCTTCCAGAGATTAAGATGTTTAACACTGCATGGCTGTAATAAATAACAGTGTATATATAAGGTTACACAGCATATTGAATGTTACCAAATGTTAACACCTTGTGTGTGATCAGTCAGACTTTTAAGCCCAGACTTTTTTAGATGCCCTGGTTTTGTGTCAGGTTCATCAAGGCTGTATTTACTCCTCTGCTCGTTCTCACAACCATTAATGGCTTTCTTTAAAATTCTCTGGAGATGGGTGAGGTACCAGAAAACTGGAAAAGGTCAAATATAGTGACTGTCTGTTAAAAAGGCAGGAAAGGAACCAAGAAATTTTAGCCTAGTCAGTTTAACTTCAGCTCCCAGAAATATTCTGAGGAAAAAAAGCATCACACAAATTGGAACAGGTAAGTGGACCAGGTAAGATAAGAAGATCTATACACAGGCAGTAGAGATCTGACAAGAATAAATCCTATCAGACTAGTGTGCTACTAGATCAGGAATATCTGCAGATAGGGGAGTAGCAGCAGAGGCCACACTTCTGGACTTGAGCAGAGTTTAAACCCTGTTTCCTGTAACATTCCCATAAAGTATGGCAAAAATTGTCGGTCGATGACATAAAAATGGGTGAATAAGCATCTCCGCACAGGAGTGTTATCATTGTTTCACTGTCAAAATGGAAAGATATATCAAATAGGACTGTAATATTCTATTCTACCGGTGGACAATAAGCTCAACATGTGCACTTGCAGCCCAGAAAGCCAACTGTATCCTGGGCTGCGTCAAAAGCAGTGTGGCCAGCAGGTCGAGGGAGGTGATTCTACCCCTCCACTCCGCTCTCCTGAGGCCCAACCTGGAGTACTGCATCCAGCTCTGGGGTCAGTACAAGAAGGACACAGACCTGTTGGAACAAGTCCAGAAGACGATCAGAGGGCTGGAGCACCCCTCCTATGAAGACAGGCTGAGAGAGCTGGGGTTGTTCAGCAGCAGAGAAGGCTCTGGGGAGACCTTACAGCAGCCTTCCAGTACCTGAAGGGGCCTACAGGAAAGCTGGAGAGGGACTGGTTACAAGGGCATGGAGTGATAGGACAAGGGGTAATGGGTTTAAGCTGAAGGAGGGTCGATTTAGATTAGATATTAGGAAGAAATTCTTCACTGTGAGGGTGGTGAGGCACTGGAACAGGTTGCCCAGAGAAGCTGTGGCTGCCCCCTCCCTGGAAGCGTTCAAGGCCAGGTTGGATGGGGCTTTGGTCAGCCTGGTCTAGTGGAGGGTGTCCCTGCCCATGGCAGGGGGGTTGGAACTAGATGGTTTTTGAGGTCCCTTCCAACCCAAACCGTTCTATGATTCTGGGCCCATATCTGTTCTGTGCTTCATCGATGATCTGGGTGAAAAAACTGAGTATGCTTCTTAGAGGCATAAAAAATAAAACTGCAGAAGTACAGCATTAATGCAAATAGATGTTAAAAAAAAATCAGAAAAATAAGAAAAACAGGGTGAAATTCAATAAGGACAAGACCAGGAGACCATGCTGAGCAAGAGTAATCAACACCACAAATACACAATGAGGAACAATTAGTTAGACAGTAGTTTTTCACAAAAGGACTTAGGGATTATAGTACGTCAACACAAGCCAGTAACATCATGCCACAGTGACAGAATAAGCATGACACAGAGATGAATAAGCAGGAGTACAGTTTGTGAGACACCTGATAAGATCATGCAGTTCTGTTCAGCACTGGTAAGGTCTCAGCTGGGGTACTGTCTCCAGTTTTGTGCTTCGTATTTCAAGATGGATGTAGACTAGTGTGGAAAGGTTTTGTTGGAGAGTGACAAGAAACATGACTTCTGAGAATGGACTGAAAGATTTAAGTGTGACTAAACAAAAAAAACCCCAACACTTAAGTACTGACCAATGCTTGATAAAAGTCTTTGCAAGCGTTGAAGGTTGATGCAAAGAAGAAATAATCTGTTTACCATGTCCATGGTGGACAGGACAAGAACTAATGGTTTAAGTTGCAGCAAGAATAATTCAAGTTACTTATTAAGGGGAAAAAGTACTTCTTGATGGTAAGTGAAGCACAGGAATTTCCTGCAGAGGTCATGGAGACCTCAGCATTAGAAATTGTAGAGGAGTGGATAAACAAATATCTGTCAGGAATGAACTCAGCACAGTTAGAAGATAAAGTAGATGACCTTTCTGAGATCCCTTTCAATCTTTTTTTATGGTCCCATGATTCAGTATAACTAAGAAGATGTTTCAGAATCTCTCTGCTTTTATGGGTAGAAAAATAATTTTTCTTGTGAATTTCTAGGAGTGGAAAAGTTTTTATAACAGCTGTGGAGACCTTTTATTTATTTGCTGGTGTGCCTTAAGTGTACAGTACTTTAGTACAAAGTAGACCACATTATATTATTCTGAGAAATTGGAGTTAATGGGGCCTACTTAGGGAATATGCCATAACATCACGAAAGTCAAAATATTACAGGCTCTTCTGGAAAATAAATGAATGTAATAAATAATGCCTTTCAAAATGCCCCCAACATTAATTTTCACCAGCAATAAACCTCTCCTAAACAACTAAACCCAAATTTAGCATTCTCCCTTAAAAAATATTTCTAGATATCACAGATCACTTTTTAAAATTTTGTATGCCTCCTTCTCTTTCCTCACCCTCACTTCATAGATTTCTGAGCTGGTCTTTTGGCGCATGGCTCCCACCTCAACAAATTACAGATAACAGCACTTTGCTTCATAATGGTGTAGTGAAGTAAATAAATTTGATAGTAATAAATAAATGCAAGCTCTGGAATACAGATTGTGCTGTATTAATGACAAGTTACATTGCGTCACTCTTCCATTTATAGATAACCTCTACATCTTGCGCTCGTGGAGTGCAGAGAGAGCTAGCCATCAGCTTCGTGCTGCTACGGCAGACCCAAAGCCACCTAATGTTGCTCCCTGCTTGGTGACTGTCACTTCTCATCCACGGACCCAAGGGCAGACCCACTTTCTTCACAGGAGAGATCCTGTACCACTCTACATCTGTGGGTTCTATGCAGTCCCAAAGACATGTGACTTATTACAGTAGATCAACCAATTTATGAATCTCCTTTAGATTCATAGTATCTATTCCACCTTAACAAATACTATACAATAGACTTTGCATATAGTCCGAGTGTGAAAATAAAACACTTCTGTATTCAGTTTTGCTTTTTCTGAGATTTGCAGATATTATGTGTGTGCGAGGTGAGGAAAAGAGACGAGGACGAAAAAAGAGGGAGAGAATGTAGCAAAATACACATGGTATGCCAAAATGAGAAAGATCCTGTTATTCTTTTCTTTGATCAAGCTACTGGCCACAGAAAAATGGCCAACATAAATTATATATGCCAAAGTCAACTTCAGCTGATGTTCTTTCTAGCCATTTGATCTTTTATCTGCCAACTTCCACCCATTTTCCCCAATTGTATCCACATTTAATATTATTTTAGCCATTAAAAATGTGGTTTTCTACTTAGTTCAAGTTTTCTGTGTTACAGGCATTTTATTCTTCCACTGTAATATACTGGAGAAATAACATGTCATTTATGCAACAGAAGTGATACTCTACTGAATATATACTACCAATAATAAATCCTAATCATTAAAACTGTTTCTTTTTTGACCATTTATATGGATTTAAATAGGAAATCAGAGTTTACTTCTTATTTTTAGTCTAAAACCACACCATGAAAGGGTTATTTTCAATGAATAAAAACTAAATTGTGTATATCATTATTTTTTAAGAGATCTTTGATTTATTATATTGTTTACATGGCTGCTGGAAAAAAAAAGTACTGCTGAGTTCAACCATAGCTAATTGATGCGAAAGAAGGTTTCTGTGGCTATATTGCAGGAACCGATAAAACACAAGGGAAGGGACCTCCTACATTGAGAATCTCTGACTGTAAATCTCACTAGTTTATGAGTGGAAAATACCCAAATAATTGTTTTGCTCAGAGGTGCTAAGCACCTGTAGCTGCTGTGGACTGTAATTGCCGCTGTCAACACTCATAACTTCTGAATTGTGTAACTCACTGGTCCTGGCATCTACAAGACAGACAACTCTAGCTGGTGCTGATCTGAGGTGGGGCAGCAGACTTCCCTGAATTTCAGGTTGTTTTGATATGGACAATGTTCATTTCCCATCTGCAAACAAAAAAACAAAACAAAAAAAAGGCAGTTGATAACTGTAAACTTCTGAACTGGGAAGAAAGAGACTTTCAGTCTTTCCTCAGACTGCCCTGCACACTTAAAGTATTAACACCTTACAAGCAAACTATTGAGAGAAATGTTTTCATGACTTATATTCGTACTTCGTTCTACTGCTTATTACTGTAGCCATTTTATTTCCCACGGTCATGAGAAGTATGAAAGGATACTGTGAGCAGTATGATGCCTGCAAGCCACTGGCTAGCACCCACAGAGGCTGTGAGACCACCAAATGAATTAAATACAATTGAATACTAGACATTTCCACTAAGAGTGCCTCCCTCCGTGCACATAAAGTTCAGTAGAAATTAAACCATGGGTGTTGTAGAAGTCACACTGTCATGGCATGAGGTGGGAAAGACATAAAGACTCAGGAGGCCAAAATCTGAACCTCTGTAAAAATGACTGCATATTGCAACTGGATGCAGGGCAGTTCCCATCTACTTGGAGGATCAGCGCAGCTCCTGACGAATTTTAACACGGTCCTTCAATCTGACATCAACTATGAGGTGAATTCACCATCACCTAAGTCAGCTGTAATTGTTGTTTTGCTTTCCAGCGTGCGTACAGCAACTTGGTCTGGCCATCATAAACATATGGTGGCTCCAGTACTGGAGAAGAAAGATGACAGGCGCCTGAAATATTGCAGGTGAAATGGGCAGCGCGTCCGGCTGCAGGGACAGACAAACGGCACCGCTGCAACCGGACCTGTGTGACTGCTCGTGCCAACGCTTCCTCTGCGCTAGTGTGTGCTTTTGTGCTTAAACTCTTTGTAAAGCGATACGTACGAACTGCGCCATGGTAAAATCTAGCACTGGGATGCTGGGTGTGGATTAACGCAATCACGCCTTGAAGGTGAGGGATGCGTAACCTGGTTTCCTACGGTGCAGCACCGCAGCACAAGGCGCTTCGCCCTTCTGAGGCTTCTTACAGAAAAACCACCGAGCTGCAGCCAGGGCCCTCACCGCCATGAGGAGATCCGTCAGCCGCGCCAAGCGAACGGCGTTTCCAGGACACGCCGGCAGAATTTTGGCTTGCCCGTTTCTCGCACACACAGGCACGTTTCGGGGGGATCGTTTCATCGTTTTTTTGGCAGGGCTGTTACTCAGGGCCCGTTTTCCAGGGCCGCCACCGCACCCGTCGCGTGCTTCACCCCGCACTGCACGATCGCTGCCGACCCTTCCCTCAGGCGGCGGAGGCGGGACGGCTGAGGGGGCTGCGGGCAGCCCGGCAACCCCCGCCCCGACCCGGGCACCGCTCACCTCACGGCGGGGCCTGCTCCGAACGGGGGGGTGCCCTCCGGGGCGGGCAGGGCGGCGGCGCCCCCCCGGAGCCCCGCTGACAGGGACCCCGGCCCGCGCCGGCCCTGAGGCGGAGGCGGTGCCGTTGGGGGCGGCATCTCCCCTCCCCTTCCCCTCCCCTCCCTCCTCCCGCCGCGCCGCGCCGCTGCCCCCTCCTCCCGGGCCGCGGCCGGGGATATCCCCGGCCCCTCCCCGGCGGGCCGGCGGCGGCCCAATGGAGGCGGAGATGCTGTGCGGGCTGCGGGCGGGCTGGGGGCGCCGCCGAGCCGCGGACGCCGCCGCCGGCCCGGGGACGCGCACACTCGGCGGGGAGCCGGAGGCAGAGGCGGGCGCAGGCGGCGGCGCCGGGACTCTGGCAGGCGGCGGCTGGGATGAGCCGGGGGGGCGGCTGTGGGGGCAGATAGCGTCCCGCGGGGAGGCGGCCGAGTGGGGCTCGGAGCGGCGGCGGGGTCCGCCCGGCAGCGCCATGGCGGCTCAGTGCGACCCGCTGAGCGGGTACCTGCAGCAGCCGCTCTCCGACCCCGGCTCCAACAGCGAGCGCAGCACCGACTCGCCCGTGCCCGGCTCCGAGGAGGACTCGGCCGGCCCTCCGCGGCCCCTGCACAGCCCCGAGTGGGGCGAGGAGCGATTCCGGGTGGACAGGAAGAAACTGGAGGCCATGCTCCAAGGTGAGGGCGGGGAGAGGCGACGGCGGTCCCCGGGGGGCGCGGGGCGGCGGCGGCCCGGGAGGGAAGGGGGCCGCGTCCCCCTGCCCGGCGTCTCCTGCCTTCCCCACCGGGCCGGGGATCCTCCTGTCAGCCCCTCCGGCGCCGCAGAGGGGCGGCCGCTGGCCGGGCGGGCGCTGGCCGCGGCCCTGGGGCGGCGGGAGCCCCGCGGGCGGTCCCGAACTCCCGGGCGCCGTCGTGGCCTCCCCGGACGGGGCTGAACGGGGCGGGGGGAGGAGGCTCCTTGTTTCCCCCTCTAGAGCAGAGCCGAGCGTCATGGCCCGGGTGACGGGGGCACCCCCGGGTCGTCAGATGTCGCTTGGGACCGGGCCGGCCCCGGCGTCGCGGGTGGCGCCGGTGCCCAGCCCCGCCGGGGCTCCTCCCGCAGCGGCAGCCGGCGCGCTGAGAGGCTGCGGCTTTTGAAGGTCGAGGTCTCTCACAAATCCCTCTTTAAAAACATAATATCCCCGCTCTGGCAGGGTGGTTCAGGCTCTCGGCTTTCGAGGAACAGCCGAGGCCGCCGCGTAGCGGGCAGGGAGCCTCTGAAGCCGGGTGTCCCGGCCGGAGGAGCCGGGAAGGCTCCCGGAGAGCAGACAGCAGCACCCGCTGCCTTAGGACTTGCTCTGCCTTTGGCTCTGCTTTCCTTCTTTTTATTTTATTTTTTTTTTCTTTGAGGCGACATATTTTGTCCCGGTGTGTTTTAAATTATCTAACTCTCAGTGGAGGTTACGTAGGCAGCTTCTGACAAAACAGTATAGGAGTAGCAATTGCTGGTTTTGTTGCTAAAGATCAGATAAATAGATTTAAAGCAGCTGAGGACGTTGCTGAGTGGGGTAATTACCCTGGGGTGTACCCTGCTGTCTGATCTGAACAGCTCATGAGAACAGAGGTGAGTTTCAGGCCTTATGTTGTCAAATCTTAGGACATGTTTGGATCAACAAGGAAATATGGTGGTGGTTTGGAGGCCCCCTAGGACTACTGTTTTGTAATCACTTAATGTTACACTTAACACGGTAACTCATGCATTTATGTACATTTTCAAAACAAATAACCCTCTGACAAACGTTTCAAAACAAATAACCCTCTGACAAACGTTTCACTATTGTTTATGTGGCGTGTCAGATGGGAGGCATTTCATTCACTTACTGGAAGCCGTAGGTGCTCGCTGCCTGACCATCCTCTGTCAGCGCCTGCCTCCTGTAGTGATGGGAGGCCGCGGGAGCTAGCGGAGGGACGGGAGCGGGTGAGTTGGGTTGGTCACCGAAGAGCTGTGGTTTGACTTGGTGACTGCAATGATTGGAATTTTTTTTAATTGAGATTCTCTCTCCTGGGGGCGAGTTAATCTTTAATCAGGTAATACTTTAGTCCTAGTAGAAAAATCTCATTATGTAATGCAGTAAAGAGAAAGGAATTCAGAGAAACAGAAGTCTCATAAGCAGCAACAACTATTTATAAAGATGTGCTCATCAAAAGTGTCTTAAAACCAAAAACATGTGGGTATTGAAAAGAAAAAGTATTTCTGTGCATGAAGTGGTAGGAAAAAGGGTCAAAAGTTACAAAGTGCTGTAAGAAGATTGAAGGTTGCCTTCACATTTTCCTCTAGTAACAAAATAAATTTCCATTATCTCATCCCACACACAGTCCTTCCTTCTACTGCCTCAGGTAGCAAGCACGCGAGGGTAAACAAAACTCCTAAGCAGAATCCAAATACTGTATAGGTTGTGTCATCCAGTAGTAGCCAGTGTCAAAATGTGATTTTTTTTTTGTTTGCTCCTTTTTAATTTTTTTCTTATCCTGATAAGAGTGTAGTAAAAAGTCTGTGATTGATAGAGTACAGTGAGTAAATGCAAACAGAATGCTGCCTGCTTTTTGATGAGAGGTTGCTCTATGTCCAGTCTAGAATACACATGCCTCAGGTGATTTGAGGCATTTTTGCATCAGATAGTTATCCTTTTTGTGAAGAAAAGTGTGTGTTGGACTCAGTAAGTGATGTGTGAAAACACAAACTTTCTGGTTTATTGGTAATGAAAAACTGCTTATTAGGAAACATGAGGCAAACATAATAGTTCTTTCTGTCAGAGAACTGAACTGTTTGTTGAATGTTATTGCTTTCATTCCGTTTCCTCTCCGTACTCTACAAGTTTTTATTTCATCTCTTGACTTCCTACAACATAAGTTTTACTTATCCTTTTCTTGTAGGAGAATACCTCAAGCGCCAAGTAGCTCTGCCAGTGTGTCAGAGCATCATGAAGCAGGATCTGTAACTGGTACCCAGAAATTCAGAGTCAACTATACTGCTGATTACGAGCCAAAATTGATTTTATTTTTTTAACCTTCCTCCCCACTTTTTTTTGTGTGCGTGGTCATCTTTTGGGAGTGGAAACTTTGACTCCCCGTAGTAGGAAAGGAATAATGGAAAGAAAGCAGTGTGCCATCTCCAGAAACTAACTTTTGTTAGACAATTCATAGAGTCGTGTTTCCTATGGTTTCTAATACCAGATCCTTCACTGGAAGTTCTTAAAATATGCAGAAATTGCATCATGTAAAGGAAACAGCTCTGTAGTCTAAGTGGTGATGACCAGATTTCTGATTTCCAAATGTTAACCAATTTTTTGCCTTTTTTTTAATTCAAGATGGTATAAAGACAGCTTCTTGTTCATATTAGATGTTTAAAGGCTCTTCTGTTGCTTTTACCAGCTGCTGGAGAGCATGTTTACACTTGTGTAAGTTACTTTTTAAATAATTTTAAAAGGTATGATTTCTTCTTATGTTCACCATAGCTTTCTTATATTATGGGAAAGTGAGAATAGGTTATCTTTGGTTCAGTTGTCTTTAAAGCGAAGTTTGAAACAGCATCTGTTGAAGAAACCTGTCGGGAAATGTTCTCATTCTTGCTGGAGGAGCCGTTATTTGTTTTGCTGGTTAACATCTGTTGTTTACTGTACTAATGATGAAATGTAAAAAAAACAATCGGGGTAGAAAGTATGTGAAGAAGTTCAGTGTTTGGCTTGGTGCTTCTGTTACATTCTGTGATTATGGTGCTGAATTTCCTATGTGTTTCTGCCATGGTTATTTTCAGCTTTGCTGTGCTTGGTATTTTGTGGATAGTTTCTTGGGGGACAGCACTGACTTCAGTGGGACTCACTGGGGCATGGCAGACTGGTGGGACTGGGGTACCTTGCCATCAGATAGAGAGTCTGCAGCTGGAGTAAGTGCTGTGGCAAGACACTGGGTAACTCTCTTTCGAAAAAGACTTGATGTAGCTAGTTTGCTACCAGTGGTATCTAAAGCAGGAACCAATTCTGAACTGAGGTGTCAGACTATATTGATAGATGTGAGAGTACTACTGGTATTTTTTTCCACTTTGAAATAATTGTTTTAGTATTTTTGGTGTTTAGAAGTTTGGTTTTGAATAGCCTTAAGTTAAATATGTTACATGAAAGGTAGAGGGAATTTCTAAAAGAGCTTTGGTTTTTCTGTTTGGAATATCAGAAAATGCAAAAGCTGTGGTAAAAACCTTGAACATAAAAATAATTATTTTCTTGTTGTGTCTAACTGTTTTGTATTGACTATTTTATTACTTTCTTATAGATGATGACAATACTGTTCCATAAACAAATCTCAGTCTTTGCAGTGGAGTGTAAGCTATCTTATGCTGCTGCATGTCTTCATCAGAATTTGTTGGTGAACAGATCTCTTCAGAATAAACTTTTCTTTTTTCCAGGAGGCAAATTTCAATAAAACTGAGCAGCTGTTCTTTTCAGCAGTGACAGAAGATGATATTTCATGTAGCCCTATTAATTATTGTCGCTCTACACTTAATTCTGGTGAATGCGCAGGTGACTTAATACTGTGGAATGATTTAGTGAATGTTTGAGTGCCTGTTACCATAGCAGCTGAGTATTATTACAAAAATGCAAAACATTAAACTTAGAAAAGCTTTCCAGAAAGTATAATCTACAGCTAATGTCACAGCCATCAATAGACTTAGACAAGTTGGCCGTGCACCTTAAAAATACCAAAACACCACCACCTTTTTCTCTTGCATGGTCTTATTCTTGGCTACGAAGTGTTATACCTGTCTTGGATTTCAGATAATCCTTTTTCTGTTATGTTATTTATCAGATGTTGGGGGTTTTGATGGTATGTATGTACAGCACATGCCTCAATACTTTGTGACTTTATAATGCACTATCACACAACAGTACTCATGTAAAAAAATACATAATCCACATGATTGTTTTTTAAGACGAGTCTTAACTCTAGCAGTGGTGTGGATGCCTTATTACATATGGCTCTTTTTTTAAAAAAAAGTGTACCTGTTAGAATTCAACTTTTCTCTGTACTGTTTTGGTTTTTTTATGCATCATCTTTCAGTTTGGGGACTCTTTTGGGTAATTTAAATTTTGGGATCTAGAGACTTTTTTATGGGTGGTTTTGTGTTTTGTTTTTTGTGTTTTTTTTTCTTGTGAGGTAATTCAGCATTTGTCTTGGCTATTGATAACCGAACACATGAAGAAAAGCGCAGGCCTACATGCTTAGGAAACTGAAGAGTGCTGGGCACCACAAGCACCCTGTTTGCTGTTGAGCTCATCTTCCAGAGCAATTTGTGTTGATACCGAGAGGGAATCTTGGAAAACAGCCGTGCCCTGTGCTGCCTTAGTACTTGCTGTCATTGACAAGTGCCTTCATTTGCTAACTGCAGTAGGTCAGAATTTACAGGAATTGTGTCAGTTTTAATTTACATAATGTGGACTTGATTTCTAAAAATAATAAAGGATCACTTACTATTTTTTAGGCAGTAAGGAGAAAAGTAGTCTAATTCGAATTTAGTGTGAACAGTCAGTACAAGCAGCTCATTTGAGTCCCTTTGCGTAGCTCTCCCTCCTGTCCTCGCAGTGTTGGGTGAGCACTCCCCTGTCCCGCTCCCTCAGTTTTGGTGCTCTTTGCCTGTCTTTGAGAGCTAGAAAAATGCTCAACTATAATTTTTCACCAAAAGAAGTCCTACTTTGCTTAGGAGGAAATGACGTACTTTTTTTTGCATGACTTAATCTAGGTGAAACTTATTTACTGTAAATCTACTAAAAATCAATTCCTTTGCCTAAAGGTCACCCCGACTGTACTTATGCAATGCCTAGTTCTGATGCTTGGATGATAAACAATTTATTTTGTTTGCTGATCCATCAGGTGAAACTTGCTATATTTTAACAAGTATATTTTCCCTACTAATGCATAACTATGTGGGAGAGTGTACCTTTAATACTTTTCTTACACTTGTCTGCTAGTTTGTTTTAACTACAGAGAATGATAAATTGATAAGTGTGATGAGCAAAGTTTGGGAGGGGCGGGGGGGGGGAAGAAAAACACTTGCATTTGAATGTACTAAAGATGATGTCTAGGAAACCCGGGCCTCTGCTGAGACTTTGCTACAAACAATAGTTTTATTAGAGGCTAGACCCTGAAGACATTAATTAATAGATTTTGAGTGAGTTAGCTGCTTAATAGGCAATTGTAACTTAAATAGAATGGTTCTGACTGATGGTTTCTGTGTGGGGATGGCAAGCTCTGTGTTAAATTAATGTTTGATTTTTATGTTTAAATGGCTAAGCAGGAATTACTGCTTTTCTGGATGGGGTTTTTGTGTGTGATGGTGGTAGAAATCTGTATAATAAAACTAAATGTACTGAGATCCTTCAAATAACTGGTGTCCCTTGCTTCCAACTGAAGTTAAAAATACTCAGAGTGCTGTTGATTTATACTTCTGTTTAAAGTTCCTCGTGTCCCTGTTGGAGCTTTGAGATGTGAAGTGTGTCTTTGACCAGATTCTTACTGAAATATCTCATCAAACTCTTTATTTTAGTAGGTCCTAAACACAGTTTCTCTTCCTAGAGGAAGAAAATAGGGTTTTTTAAATAATTTGTGAGATTTCTGGTGGGTTTAAATTTTTTTTTTTGTTCCTTGCAATGTATCAGTATAACCTGGACAAGGACATAGATGTGGGGAAACTGGAACTTTTCTAATAGCATTTACATTCGGTGTTTTACTTGCATGTAGCAGAGAAAAACTTCAACTCCTTTGTCAGGTTTTCAAATCCCTAAAGTGCTGAATAGTCTATTTCTACAAAAATAAATATATGAAATGAATTTGTGTGACTTGTAGTTTAAAAATGTTCTTGCATTCCATTGTTAACAATTGTAATAATACCACTTTCTCAAGTTTCAGTGTTTTTTAAGTAGTACAACGGACTATCATGGTTTGGCATGAACTGCTAAGTTAAGTATTGCTGGCTTGCACATTCCTGTTGGTTACATTGTAATCTTTACCTCTATTGGAAAATATGTCCTATTTTGAGTACTTATTTCAGGCTCTTGGCTTTATGCCTGTCAAACAATGAAACATGCTAGTTTTCTTTAATTTCAGATCTTGGTGTTGAAGAACCACTAGCTTTTTTTAAAAATTATTTTTTTTCCCAGTAATATCCCTTACTGTGAAGAGTCAGCAGTGACTGTCATGAACTTTGAGCACAAAATCTAATATGACTACACGTGAGTTGGAGTTCAGATAAGCTTATTAATTGTGTGTACTTTTCATACATGAAGGAATGAGTACTTGATTTCAGGATTTCTTCTTTAAGATGCTACCGGTTAATCAGTGGTAGTTTTTAAAATAATTTTGACTTAAGCAACTAAAAACATTCCTTGAACATATCTGCAACTGCTGCTCAGTATCTATTTTTGTCTATGACTAGGCTTTCATGTCTCTGGTTCAGATCAGCATGACTGTATTGCATGGGGCAATGTAGCTCTTCATGTTTCAGTGACTTTTATAGCTGATTTATGTAAAGATGTCTAGAATGATATCCTCTTTACTGGAATAGGAATACTTAATTTAAAAAAAAAATGTTTCCTCTTAAAGGCTCATTGATATTGTGAGGGAACTCTCATGAGTGATAGCAACCCTCTGCCACGTTACTATATGTGTGGAACTGTTGGAGTAATTGTAATTCTCATAGAAAACACAGAGCTCTTACCTTTTTGCCATTATCTCTCTAGCTAATACAGGCTGAGGAATCTGGGTATTCAAGTTATCTCATTTATATGTAAAAATGTAGTTTTTGGATGCTGGGGTGAAAAACTCTTGATGTCTATGCAAGAAAAAATGGGTCTGATGGATGGGGGTTTAAAAGAAATGCAGAACAGAGATAATGCTAGGTGTCTGAATAGGTAAGTCACTTGCCTAGTAGCACAATTATGTTTAATTTTTCTGCTGCAAACCAAGTTTCATGAAGAGGGTGTATAAGCAGATGAAGCCAGACTTTTCTCAGTGGTGCCTAATGACAGGACAAGAGGCAAAATTTCATTTATGACTTTTCTCCCTTTTCTGAAAAGGAAACATTCCATAAAATCTAGAGAGTTGTCAGTTTTTGCAGTGTTCAGTGATGAAGTGAGATCACTGATGTCTCTTTTGGAGAGCAAAGGATTCTTAACTACTAAGCTTAACATTAATTTTACATTTGTAATTGTTGAGTTAAAATACTAAACCTAATATTGGACGGTAATATTAGAGCATAATATTTCTTAATGTTATATATTGAATAAGACTATAAATACACACTTCTAGGTAAATGCTTGATCAGATACCAGTATTAATAATGGCACTTGTGCAGTCTGAACTGTACTCCAGGGTTGATAAAAATTGTGACTGAGTATAGGGGTCAATTTGCCTTTCCTAGGGCAGTGAGAAACACCTGCTGGGAAAAATTAGTCTGTACATTCCACCTTTTAAAGTCCTGGTAGGATTTAGATGTATCTTTTTAACTTCAGATTTCTTATGCTTGGTTATTGATGATTTTAGTGTCGTGTCAGTGAAAGTTAAAATACTGATGGAGCAGTCAAAGGATATTTAGATTACCTTTGCATTTTTAGGCTATGGTCCTCTTGAACAGGTAGAAAATCACAAATAATTCTAAAATTTTTGTTCTTGTTCTATTTGTTTGATGTGGTTACTGCTGTTCTTTAGATACTTAACACTTTATAATTTACGGTGGCTCCTAAGTATATGCTAATCATCATCTTGCAAGTTACTGTTTACCATTTTATAGTGTTTCCAAATTTTTTTTCTTAATGTGCGATGCAGTTTCATAGGCCAGTTGCTGACCACTGGCCTCTGCTTGGGAACTGTTGTTTGACAATGAACAGTGAAGATCAAAATGTTGGGGCAGCTGACCTCTTCCTCCTTATACCCACTTCTTGTTTTTATTTGAACCCTTGTATCAGTTCTTGTGCCAAGGCTGTATCTTGTCTTATTTCCTTAAATATATATTGACAAAAAAAGAAGGAAAAACTTTGGATAGTCTGCATTAGGTGTTAATGTATCCAGGGCTTATTTAAAGCCCTGAGAACAAGTGACAGTGCCCAGCAAATTTCATGTTTCATTTGCTTGCACCAACCTGAGTGATGCAGTCACGGGTTCGGTATGTGAGATGACGTGTGGTGACCTCGCTGCATGGCTGGCAGCAGCGTGCGTGCACGTGCTAGTTGAGTACATACCCTAGGTCTGTTATATGCCAGCGCTGGGTCCACCTGACGCAGATTCAGCCGCAGCCCATGCCTGGGGAGGCTGCTGGCACTCGAGTCTCCGCAGTCCCCGGGAAGATGGTGGCCGGGACAGGCAGCTGCTGCCAGGGCAGGTCTCGGTGGGCACTTTCTGTTAGCCTGTTCTCACCCACATGAGGGGTGCGTGGGTGCTGCGTTTGGCCACAGATGGCAGTCTTGCCAGAGGTGCTCTGGCCTGTGGGAACGTGACTGGAGGGTCCCTGGTGGGAGGGACCCCCAGCCTGGCTGGGGGAAGTGGGACACAGGTGGCAATGCGTTGATCGCTGCTGCTCTGCTGCCTTCAAACAACTTTTAAAATCGTCATCACAGGATGATATAATTAGCTCTGGTTAGCTTGTGTGTGCTTCTTAGCCGCTTGGGCTTGAACTGGGGCATCAGGGTTCACTTACAGTCACTGAATAAACTAACTGGAGGTTCAGTGGCCAAGCGGTGGGAACTAGCTGTGGGTTGGAGTGTCTGTGCTGTTCAAGTGGTGCAGTTCATGGACTCCATGCTATGCTTTACGTTGTGTCCTACTGAGCTTTACGTTCTTAACGTGATGGCACGTTAGCAAGCTGTGAAAACAGGTCTTCCCAGTGCAGCTTAGTTTGGAACACATTCGTGTTACCTCTATCGCTTGGATTCTGTTGTATAAACCTCAGAAGAACTTGTTGCTCAATGTACCCTTCCTGGAAGTCTCTTCCTTGCACATGTGAGTGCGAACAAACAGGAGATAACTTGTTCTTTAGGTTTCTTTTCTTTCAAGGGTGAAGGGTTTTTAAAAAAATGTTTATAAATGTATCACTTGTGATGAGAAAGACAGACAATAATAGATGTTGATTTAAAAGGCAGGAGATTTCCAGTCATTCTGACTACCTCCCAAGTGGCCAGCTGCCAGCAGCTGTGTCTTGAATTTGGCATCTTGAGATCAACAGTTTTATAAGTGCTGTGGAACAAAGCTACTATTTCTAATGCTTAGTTTTGGTTTTTGGTGGTTTGTTGGGTGGTTTTTTTTTTCAAATTTGCCCAGGTTGATATCCCCTAGAACTCTAAAGATCAGATTTGACCCATTTTATTAGAGGCTAAGGACTATTGGAGCACACTGTAGTCACTTGAGGAGGTCACTTGCCAGGACGCATACAATCTGTGATCAGCTGTAAATATTTCAAAGATGTAGTTAGCACCTGATAAGTGATGTCTGTATGCAGTTAAATGCTTCAACTGTTACACCATCTCTAGAGAGGTACAAATGTGGCCTGATAAAAATGTTACTGGACTAGGAGCAATATCCTCCGTTGGTCTGCCCTGAGACCTCCATTAAATTGCTTTTCTTTCCCCAGTCCAGTTTGGCTGTTGAGCCTTTTCCCAGAGGTAGGAAGCTGGTCAGTGTGATGCCAGCTGCAACACAGCCTCAAATTCCCTGTTCCCATGCAATTCCAGTGCTCACCTGGTGTGTAAGGGTTGCAATAAGCATTGTGAAAAATACTCCTTATGTAGAAAAGCTGATGAACTTGTATGGAGAAGCTTTCTCTCCAATATTAATTTAAGAAAATAGTACTCCCCATGCTTCTTTTGGCTTTTTGCCTGTTGGGAACATGTGTAGATGCAAATGAAGCATAAGCCATCCATTTTCCATTTGCTAAACTTCTGTGCAGGCCAGGCCTGGGAGGTTTTGCAGAATCTTGGTTCCATTTTCTGCTAAAACCAGGTGATACGAATCAGGCCTATAAGAATTGTTTTCGAGGAAAAATAAGCAGCAATCTCTGTGTTTATATGGTTATTGTGAAGCTTGCAGTATGTAGATGCTGAAGAATTTCTTTGTAATAGTGTGGCTTTTTTTAGGTACTTTTCCCTCCCCCATCCCATAAAAGGGGTTTTCTATTTTTGGGGTATTTTTTTCTTTTTTTCCTGTGGGCCTGTCCAACACTTTCTTTAAGAAGCTATGGCATGGTCATTTTTTTAGGTCTTTCAATCTTTCTTTAAAGCTTTTTAATTTGTAAAGATAATTTCTATTTATAAGAGTTACAGTGTCACAGGATGGTTTTGGTCTAGATGTTAGAATATTACAGAGCTTTTGAAAGCAAAAATTATAAATAAAAATGAGTGCCAAGGAAATGAAAAATGCAACCTCATTCCAGATCATGCAAGTGAAATAAGTATGTAATTTGAATATGGATATAAAAAAAAAATTGTGCTGTGTTATTTCTCACTTACTTGATTCAAAGTATCTGTAAAAGCTAGATTCATTGCCCATACTACCAATGAGATGACTAGCAGAAAAACAAAACGCCATTCTGCTGCTTGTGCAACAGGTCAGATCACGGGCTTCGTCTGATTAAACTTCATTCTTGTTATACTTCCTTGAGAGGAAAACTTGCAACATTTTTATAATGAAGTTCAGCTAAAGGATTTATAGTATAACACATCTGAAAATTGGCATTAAGCCAAGTAAATCTGGCCTGGAAGTAACAATATTAATAGGTAATTGGAGGTAGAAATTGGTAATACTAATGATTTATCCTGTTTTTTAAAAAGTGTTGTTTCAGTCCTTTTGAACATTATAATATGTACTTGTGTGATTTTTGTTTCTTGATGTAATATGCACGTACACAAACAGTTTGTTTTATGACCTACCTGTGCTATTTATATAGCTATTGCTATATAAAGTTTTAAAATTTTCAATTGTATTGATATTCTGAAGTTTCATGGTGAGGTTACCAGATATTCCAAAGTTTTAAATATATTATTGCCACTTCCGTTTTTGTTTAAAAATATTTTTTAATTCTACTTACAAGTGATGATACTTTTTTCCATTTGAAGCAAAGTGTGGTTTTAAGAATCTGTATTGCCACTCTGAGTTAGTGGTTTAAACTAACCTCTAAATTTGCCTTTTTCCCTATTGCCAATAACTTTGTGTGAATGGAGAGCTTTGATTATATCTATTTTTATTGGCTCTGTTCTGTTCAGACTGTGCCTGCAATAAACTTATGGCAGTTGAATATATGAGATTGGTAACTTAAGACTAAACATCTTGAGAAATGCAAAAAATGAAAGCTATAATTCCAAAATAAATGTTACGTCAATTAATTGATGCAGCGAAGCATTTTTATGTTATGGAAAGCTTTAGCAGATTGATGTTTTCTGAAGATACTCCCCATGACCTTTATGGTAAGATAATTGAATTGCTTGAGTGAATATAAAGTGGGATTCAGCAAACTGCAGTGTAATTAAATCAGAAGCTTTGTAAGGTAGTTCCCGTGTAGAACATTACACTGCACTACAAAAGAAGTGATGAGTGAAAGGTTAATCACTTGATAGAAAAAAATAAAAATCTTTTTTTAAAAGCACATCTCTCTGTGTGTAATAGAAATATTAAAATAATAAATATGTATATGTATTTGTATGTAATTCAAATGAAGGATACATATGCATGTTGTCCTTACTGTAATCTGGAAATACTTGGTTTCATCATGATCTAATTCAAAGAATATAAGTCTTGGTCTCATTTTTTCTGAATATGTAAGTGCATCCGTGGGTGAGAAGTGCTATAAAATGGCGAAATATTAAATTATGTTAAATGGCCTTTGTTTATGTGCAGTTAGAGCAGTTAAAATAGCATTGATTTAAAGAGTCTGGATATGAAATACGTTTTTTAAATATTGTTTTATATAGTGGAAAAGAATCTTGGTACATTTTTTTTTAGTAAAACAAACATAAGTACTGGTTTTCCTTAGTAAATTTACTTCTGGAGCGTGTGTAAAATAGCGGATAAGAGAGAATCTGTTTCTAATCTATTCCATCTGCAGAAACAGTGAATAAATTTGATCAAATCTTTGGTCCTTTATAAGCAATTCCTTTTTGAAATACAAACATATCCTGCAGAATTTTCTTTTCTTCCTCTGTGTGGAAGACATTACCATCATTAGAATCCAGAATACATGGATTCTCAATATGTGTGAAATTTTTTAATGCACTAAACAATTGAACATGTAAGGATGTTTTCTGGGTTGCTTAGCAGCAGTCAGGTTTTTTACTTTAAGTGGCCTTCAGTGACATCTTTAGATTCTTCGGAGATTTGGCAGAAATAAAGAAGTCATTCCAGTCTTTGAAACATGAGGAATCATTTAAGCTGTGAAAAAAGTAGGGTTGGCTTATTGTAAAGTTTTGTTTAAATATAAAAATTTACAAAACTTTATTCTGTGTTCTTATAAATGTTTGGGAGAAGTAAGTGCTAGAAGAGTATTCCACTGGATGTTAAGTGTAGTTTTAGGTGACTTACCACTAGAAAGATGCAAACTTTGTTTACAGATCAATTGTATCTGAATTAAGGTTGTTGGTTTTTTTAAAATTGGTATATATCTAGTTAGAAGTATATTTTCTCTCTATAAATAGAGGGCTGAGTATTGTTAGTGGTGTTTTGAGTTGGGAATATAATTCAAACCAACTAAACCGTAAAATATTACATAGATTTATTTTTTTCCTTATGGATTATCAAGTGTATATTTACAAGAATCTTTTAAGAAGGTGGATCTCCTGTATCACTGCAGAGCTGGTGTTGGCACTATCTTCCAGTCTGGCCTGAATAGCCAGGAGAGAGTTTGAGACTGGCCTTAAGTGTTAAAGGGTTACATGCCGTTGGCTTCCTGCTGCGGCTCCCCACTGACTTTAAGATGCTTTTGGTGTCTCTCTTCCCTGCTACCTTCTTTCTACATTGCACAAGTTAAAGGAGTGTTAATCCTCCAAGGGGAGTAGTGGCTTGGGTCTAGCAGGAGTGTGCTGCTGGACCAAGTAAGGCGTGGGAGAAGCGAGTGGCTGAGTTAAAGGAAAGATTTACATAGCTGCCTGTGCAGGTTGGCCAGACCAGAGTTTTAGTAGAAGGGTGTAAAGGCCAAGTTTTTCAGACGGATAGGAAAGATTTTTAAAGTGGGAAATCTTGGGACCCAAGAGCTGAACGGAGACGTGACTAAGAGGATTATAAAAGTCCAGTAGCTTTGGACATGCACAGGAAAGATCTCCCTGTACGTCGTGCGGCGGCCAGACACGCTGCTCAGAGAGGAGCTGCTCTCAGCGCTTCTGTTCAGCTTCTCGTCTGCTCCCTTTCTGTTCATAGTGTTTTATGAGAGGAGAGGAGGAGAAACCACTCACCAGCTCTGTTCTGCCTCCTTCTAGCAGTGTGATGAATCAAAATCAATTGGAGCACACCGGCATTTTTGCAGCTGGTACACAGACTTGGTGCTGTTGCGGCTTTGTGTGAACGGAACAGGCTAAGGGCAGGTACAGGGAGGTGGGAACCCACAGGGGCTGGATGAACATTCAATTTTCTTCCCTCCTCTCCTAACCTGCCCTTTCATAGGGTGTAGAGCTTTGGCGAACGTTTCTCCTAGTGTAGGCTTCAGTGTAAATACTTTCCTACTTACCTACCTAGGCTTGTGTTCTTTCCATGTGGTGTGTTGAGTAGGGAGATCTGGTGCGTACATCAGAAGAGAGCTGCTGCAGTTGATCGGATCTGCTTTACTGGAATGGAGGCAGTGGTGAGGCAGTAGGGACTTGTGCCTTTTCTCTTTGTAGCGGTAAAGCAAATTCAGATGCCTCAGTGCATATTGACTTCCATATTAAAGATTTAAACTGGAGGACTGTGATGTAGAGCTGCTGGTTGTGCATCAGTCATCACTGGTTTGCATCATTCTGCTCTAGAGAAAAAAGCAATGACCATAAAATAAATTTCGTAATCTTCTAGATAATGCCAGAGATTTTAAGATTATAGCTTTGAGTATAGCGGCTGAGTATTCATTTTATAAGTTATTGGTATAGTGCTGTTTTACTGATCATCTTAATGTCTTGCAAATTATTTAATAATTTAGAGAATATACATACTTTTAAGGTAGATCAATTTTACCTGGTAGTGTGATACTAATGTAAACTTATAGGCAGAGCTTCTTATTCTGAAACACTTAATTCTTAGTAGTTAGCATTATGTTGTAATTTGTCCTTTCTTACATCCTTTTAATAATCAAAAGGATAAGAATGCATTCTTAATGTCTAAGTAATTTTGTATCCTGCAAAGGAGTTTAGCATCAGCAAAAGGTAAAACATTATAGCCTCTTTTAATTATAGAATAGAAAAATCTTTCATTGTGGTCCCTTGCTGTATCTCTTTAGTTCAGGTTCAGAAATGTAGAGGCAATTTATCTTTTCCAGTAGTTCATGAGTTAAACTTTATTGAATTTAAAGGTTTAGTATTCCAATGTTTTTGAGGACAGAAGAAGAGATGAAGAGGCTTGTTTAGGAGGAAGGCACCTTTTTAGGCAAGTTATTATGTAACTTTTAATTTGGGTCTAAGGACTGTAGTACATAATTCTGTAAATGGCTGTTACTGCCCCAGAAGGACCACAGGTCCAAACTAGTATGTTACCAGCTGCTTTTGCTCAAATACAGACTGTTTTGTGACTTTCTGGCAGGAACTAGTTAACAACTGCAAAATAGAGGTTGGCAGCTGACTGAGCATCCACACTGAATACATTAGGGATTGGTGCTGAGCTAGCTCCCTGGTGCTATTTCTCTAGCAATGTAAGTATTGTTTTCTTTTCTGGAGAAACCTCTCTAAACTGTTACGAAGTGGGCTCATGCAAGCACAGTTAAAGCTGGTAAACATTTCACCATGACAGCTTAGGCAACAGAAGCCAATTTGTTTTTTTCTAAAACAAAATGTTTCTTCTGACACCTTAAATTTGGTGATTATTTTCAGCAAGTTACAGAAAAGATTTGTATCAATTTCTGCAAATTAGTTTTGCCAAGGTTGTGGGTTCATAGTAGCCGAGCTGTCTCATGATTTCAGGGTAGTAACTGAGAGCTGAAAAGTATTTTATGTTTAAAGCCAGTTGAGCTGTAACAGGAAACCCGAATTCAACCAAAATCAAAATAAAAGAAAAAAATGCAAACAGGAAATGTTGCTTTTTTTGGCAGTCTTAATAATAATGGCTTATGAACTCTAGAAATGGAGTAGACCATCCAAACTTTCACCTCTGCTAATTCTAGATATTTTTTTATGCACAGTTGAGATTTGCAGAGACTTTCAGAATCTCGTGAGCTTTTCTGACTTTTATTCTGGCCATTGCAATGTTATTTCATCTATGTCAAGACAGTTTTGGGAGCTCTGCTGTGTCTATGGAAAAAGAAAAATTTATAAACTTACATGCTTGTCCTTGTGGAACAACCTACTAGTCTCCATACAACTTAATTAGTCCTAATTATTTGCACTACCTCATTGGTTTTAGTAATGTGCCCAAAGAAGCAAACAATAGCCAAATTCTAGTTTAAAGGGACAGCTGAAATAGTTGAAGTAGCACTTGTAAAAAAACCATGAAGGAAGAAGCTTAAAAGCATAAACTGAGAAAGTCATTGTTTGCACAGTGGAAAACACAGTACTGTCATGTTTCTCAAACAGGCGGTAGAAGAAATTATTTTTCTCAGATAATGGAACTGTATGAAGCATGAAGATTGGAGCCTCATCTGTCATACTTGTGCTATTGCATGCAGTTGATAGTTACACTTTTGTCATATCTTGAGGTCAAGAATAACTAGTACTGATGGTATTGTCTTTAGAATATGGCCAAATAAAGTTTGTGTATTGTTTATAATTTTTTTTGGTTAGAATACCTGGATTTCATGATTAGGAGATGGTATTCTGCATCTTGGGTTTGTGTTTCTTTGGGTAAGTGGACTTAAGTTGTTATTTAACTGTAAAAATAGACTTCATGTAAAACCACTCAGTCTCTAACTGAAAAACTGGGAAAATTCCTACAGATTAATTGCAACTCTGGGAAGACCCAGTTAAATAAAGTCAATAGTAGGAGGCTTTGCTTGATACTTATCATGTGTGGGTAGGGCTGCGTTTGCCATTTTTCAGGAGCAGGCATAATGTAGTTGTATGCTGCTTATTCCAAGTGGACACTTCCACTTTAGGGAGGATTTTTCTGAACTTAAAATGCTCATTTTCTCTGGTGTCCGTTGCATCTGCAGTGTGACAGGAGAGCTGAGCATCTGCTTTCGCTGCCAGAGTTCTCTCTGAGGTGACTTGTCCTTATCCTTTCTTGGTGCATTTGTGATTTAAGATTACTGAATGAGGCTCCTTTAAGACTTCAAGAGCTAGTTCTTATGCAAATACCTCATGTCTGGAAGTGGAAGTTTCCAGTATGATACATTTGCAAGAAAGCTTTACTAGTATAACTTACAGTATTATTAACCTTCTTCCTCTTCAAGTGCAGTTTTCTGCAGCCTTGAGATACTGTTTACTCTGCTTAAAGACTCATGAAATGGGAACTTTCCAAACATTCAACAGAGGAACTAGAGCAGCAAGTCCTGAATTTTCCCTTTCTGCTTAGTTTTAGAGCTAATCCATTTTAACTGCACAAAGAATGTACTTTTTCTATTAGCTGGTTTGTACTGCGCAAAGCTATAGTTCACGTTGTGGAACATCTTGAAGTCTATATTATTGTAATGGAAGAGGAATGTTAGGAATCTTTTGTGGACAATTTAGTTCTTGCCACAGAGCTTTCTGTATCCTTGCTTTGGATGGCGAAGAGCAAAGACTGTAATTGCTTGTTTAATTTTTCTGTTCCTTAGTAGTAGGCATTTTCTGATGCAAGGGCTCCATGATCTATCCTCTCCTTCCTCTCTTGGGGCAGGGGAATTTTGCAGAGTTGGCAATTTTAAGTAAAATACATATCTTAAATTTCCTGTTTTCATTTGGTGGCACACCCCTGCTTTTTAGGTTTTTTGCTTCTGGATGACTTGGTGGCATTACTCTAGTCTTTGCATAGTTCTTACAAACCCATGAGAATACTGACCTGGCTTTCTCTGTCCTGAGTCGCAGTGTGTGATTAAGAAGGCTGAAATAGAGGCAACAGGCTCAATATATTGTGAAGAACACATAATTTAAGAGGGTACTCAATGGGGGGTTTTTTAATTACAAGAGGAAGAAGCATTAGAGGGTAAAGTTAACTTGCAGAACTTCCCAGAAGTGTAAATAGGATCCAACATGTGAAAGACTTATTTTGTGAGGGCTTGATAAAGCCTAGAGGAAGTAATGGAGGACTTAAAATTTTCAGACTTTTCTGTGAGTCCGATACTTGCCTGTATGCATTGCAATATGGTGTTGAAAAATCACATCGCTTAACATAGTCATCAGAAAGAAAGTGAGACTGAGATATAGTGTGTCTACCTTTTAGGTAAACTATATACTTTTTAATGGCGTTTTTATATTCCTGTTCTTCATTGTTTATGCTTTTCTCATATTATTCTCTTAATACAGACTTTGGAGAATGAAAACCTAAAGCAATTTTTTTTTCAGTATGTATTAATTGGATCTGATTAGGAACTAGAGCAAAGCGTGTTGCTTTTTTTATTTATTCTTTTTTAAATCAACTAATAACTGGTGTTTAGTGGAGACAGCCATATACAAGCACATAAGGAGTGTTGACCAATCTGTACTCCAGAGTGGTGGTGGTGGTGATTGTTTTGTGTTGGGTTTTTTCCACTGAAATCCAAAAATGAGATCCCCTGGGCTGTCAAGTGACAAAGGTGCTGTTGTATTTTTACTCTTCAGCAAAACTGAGTACTTGAGGTTTGGCTTATCGTTAATCCTGTTGACCGTAAAATGCTGATATCGTGCCTTTTTGGCTGAAGGTACTACTGATGGCTATTGCAAACAAGCATATAGTCATTTTTTTTATTGATGGGTAACTTATCTCCTTCACAGAAGCCTGGTCCCAGTCCGTGCTTATGTCTGGGAATGCTGACTTTGAGCTATTTTACCCTGCTCTCAAGTGGACTGTATTTCTTTAGGAAGGTTTGCAGTTCAAAGACCCTTGCCAGTTTGGAAAAAAAACCTGTTGATGAATTAGAAATTATGGATTCATGCAATGTTCTTGTTTTCCTGTGTATCAACTATAGACGTGATTATAGTAAATTAAAAATAATTTATTTGTATAATTGAATTGAAAATACTTTACATGTATATGTTCATTTGTGTCTTACGTTGTATAAATCAAATCCAGTTAGGTACTTCTCAGGAGTGAGCATGGCTCCGTAAATAGGAGTTCTTTTTCTTATATAATATATCTTTATTGTTCCTAGCTAGAATTACTCTCAAGAACAATCTCTTTTAGTGTTCCCTGATTACGGCTCTTTGCTGTGCCACCTTTTTTTTTTTTAAAGATTCTTCGATAATATGTTTCCTTTTGCCAGGCTTACTTGATATTTAAATTGATGTTTTAGGCTAGTTATTTCTTGCCCTGTTTTAAAATAACTTTATCAATACTTATGTATCCATTAAATAAAAACATGCTTTCCTGTAGTTAACAGTTTTATCATTATCTGCTGCCATAGCAATCTAACAAAGTGTTATCCAAGAAAATGTAAACTTTAATGTGTTTCGTCCAACAACTGGCCATGGTTTTGGTTTCACTTGCTATCAAGTCCTCATTGTGACATTACGCTTCTTGATTATAAAATATATCTTAAAAAAATAAGGCTTTTTGTACTACATCAGCTCAGCTTCAACAGTTAGATCTGGTTGTGTGCATTAATAATTTCAGTTAATTATGACTATTCCAAAGAACACAAATTGGCAGGTAACAGGGCAAATAACAAGGTTTTTAAAATAGACTTGACTTTTCTCATTGGCTCACTGACATTCCTTCCAAATTAGTGGGATTTCCATGTCACTTAAAAAACGAGTGTTTTGGCAAAAGCTTTATGCAGGCATAAGGCATATGGACAATATTTATAAAAACTGGGATATTTTGCAGGTACAACATGTTGAGAGATGTTACACAAACGTGTAACGTGTTTAGTCCGTAGTGCTTTATACTGATCGATGGTAACATCATCCTGTGTTTGGTGATAAAGAATTACTTTTGTATTTGTCACCCTATTACCTAAAATCTGCTCAGTTTGACAAGGCTTATAGCTCTTTTAATTATTATACAGTGTATTACAGGCTGTCTTTGAGTATTTTTTTAGAGGAGTAGGGTAGTTTGCTGCCTGAGTACAGAGGCACTTACCATGGTACTTGAGACTCTGTAACCTTTTTGCTTTAGTACTGAATATGTGTACAAAAGCAAATGTAAATACAGACTTTAAGGGCACTGTTTATGATGGTAAATGTAATGTTGGGATATGCTAAATGCTTGCTATGATGCTTACCATCATTTCATCATTAATTGTGAGGTGTGCCTTGCACTGATCAGACACTTTAAAATGGCAACTCAAAAGACTGTCATGTTTACAGTCATTTATAAATGTGTGTTATGATGTATTAAAATTCTCTGCTACAGATTAGGTTTTGATTTAACCTTCTTTTCTCCTGCGTACAAGTTACTTTATTACTGTGTAAATACTGAAACAGGAGTTGATATTTGACATAACACAGAAGAAGAAACATATTCATGTGGACTTTTATGGAAAGGATCAGAGTTGAATAATACTGAGCAGAAATGGTAAAAAATTATTTCTGAAAACAGCATTATGTTAAATCAGCTGCACTGACATCTTGCTACTTAATATTGGTTTTGTTTGCAAAAATACAGTATTTCTTGAGCTAAAGCTCCCGCACAGGAACCGAAGGCAGAAGTAGGCCAAATATTAGTTCCTTACTCTTTGTTTGTTTTTCTAGATTTTGGCAGAAATTGCACATTCTTTGTTTTAATTTTTCACTTCCCCACACTTGACATTTTATATCCTTTAAGTTTACAACTTTCTTTCCAGTTTATTTTGCATGAACTTAAAGGGTTTTGGTATCAGCTCTTCTAAGCAGGATTTTCCTGCGTCTTAAAAGTGGAAAAGAGGAACTTGAATTTCAGAAATACTCAAGGTTACTAGATAAACGAGTTGCATAACTCAGAATTACAGTTGTCTAACCACAAAACAATGCTTTCTTGTTTACTTGTGGTCGTTAATTTAGCTTAAGCATTTCCTGCACTGTATCACAAGGTTTTGTAAATGGAGTTTTTTAGAATTTCTCTAGCTTATATATTTCTTGTAAACAACGGTTTTAGAAATAGCTGTGTGTCCGTAAAAATACAAATTAGCTAGCAGGGGCTAGATACTAGTCTTTGAGGTCATACGCTGTAGGCAATGATTTGCTTGTGTGTAAAAAGAGGAGTCTTATGATTTGAGTAACATATTTTGGGCCCGTTTGTGTAGGCTGCATAACTTCAAAACACTCTTCACTTCCTGTTTCTTAAATGCCTCACTCAGCTTAATAAAGTTTGAATAAAAGGCTCACCAGTCCACAAAGGCTGGTTCTCAAATCTTGTTACGCATACTCATAAGTGATGTTTATTTAGAATTAGTTTGATATTCATAGCAGATTTGTGGTATTCGCTTTAACTGCTCAAACTTATTAGAGGTTTCAGCCTCTGCAGGATTGCTTCCTGAATGCTGAAAAGTGCAAATGAAGATTTTTCACATCTTGCAAGTGTAGCAGTTCAAAGGTGTTGCTAGGACTGCGCTTGGGTCACAACAACCCCATGCAACTCTACAGGCTTGGGGAAGAGTGGCTGGAAAGCTGCCCGGCTGAAAGGACCTGGGGCTGTTGGTTAATAGCTGGCTGAATGTGAGCCAGCAGTGTGCCCAGGTGGCCAAGAAGTCCAATAGCATCCTGGCTTCTGTCAGAAACAGCGTGGCCAGCAGGACTAGGGAAGTGACTGTTGCACTGGTGAGGCCGCATCTCGAGTCCTGTGTTCAGTTTTGGGCCCTTCACTACAAGAAAGGCATTGAGGTGCTGGAGCGTGTCCAAAGAAGGGCAGCAAAGCTGGTGAAGGGTCTAGAGCACAAGCCTGATGAGGAGCGGCTGAGAGAACTGGGGTAGTTTAGCCTGGAGGAAAGGAGGCTGAGGGGAGACATGATCGCTCCCTACAACTACCTGAAAGGACGTTGTAGCCAGGTGGGTGTTGGTCTCTTCTCCCAAGTAACAAGCAATAGGACAAGAGGAAATGGCCTCGAGTTGTGCAAAGGGGAGGTTTAGATTGGATATTAGGAAAAATTTCTTCACTGAAAGGGTTGTCAAGCATTGGAACAGGCTGCCCAGGGAAGTGGTTGAGTCACCATCCCTGGAGGTGTTTAAAAGATGCGTAGATGTGGTGCTCGGGGACGTGGTTTAGTGGTGGACTTGGCAGTGCTACATTAACAGTTGGACTTGATGATCTTAAAAGTGTTTTCTAAGCTAAATGATTCTATGACTTTGCAGTCTCACAGGAGCATTTCAGCTACCCTATGGCAGGACTTTTCCTCTAGGGGGTGGAAATCACAAGGAATCTTGTGGTTAATAGCTCTGGCTTTCTAAAGACCCATCTGTTAAGAAGGTTGGGGTGGGGGGAGCTCTGTATTTCTATTTATCTCCCACATAGCCAGAACACATCATTTGGAAACCAAGACAAATTGACTTGAGCATGTTTCTGCATATGAAATTGTGGCCCAAAAATATATGTGGGGTTTGATGGTTGAGCTATAAAGTTGGTGATAATCTTTATTCCTATAGTATGTTCATATATTTTTATTTAAGTACTACAAAATTTGAATCCTTGACTAATTTTTGGCATCTTGAGATCAGCCTAAATTTGGGACGAGTCTAACAGCCTAGATAATTTCTTTAAGGTGAATGAGGAATTAAAACTTCTCATCAGTTTCCCACATCCATACGTTATCTTAGTGATAGTGTTTCCAGCATGGCTGTATTTAACTTCAAAAAGAGCTTTGGGATCTTTGAGGGACAAGTCTCAATAGCATTGAGCTATGTGAATATGTAACATTGTACGTTCTGCCAAGTAAGATTTTGGTTTGGTTTTTTAACCTTTGGGTGACTAACAGGTTAGTTTTTCCTTTTCCTCCCTCTAATACACAGCATCAGCTAAACTTTGTAATACATGAACTATTGTGCGTTATTGGGAGGTGCTTGGTTCCAAGGCAATCTGGAGAAGCTCGTAGATTTGTAGCACCTAGGACTGCAAAGCATAAACTGAGCAGTTCTCAATGAAATGGTAATTAATATGTTACTTTGCTGCTTGATTGTTTAACTTGAAATTCTGCTTTTATATGCCACCCTTACAGTTCGTTTGGCAAGGATACTGAAGTTTTCTGAAATAATACTTGGTAAACTGAATGCAGTATGCAACTGGTTAGTTCCTCTCCCCCCTGCCACTGCTGCCCCCCTCCCCCAATGAATAAGATTTATCCTTCTGTCTTTCAGCTCCTCATTCACTGTAGAGAAAATATGTTCTAGTTTTTCCAGAGTTATTGATGAAAAATTAACTAGAAAGAGTTGGTGGATGAATGTAATTATTGTTCACCTGGAATTCACAAGATGATTTACTCTGGAAAACATGTTGTTAATAAAAAGATACTCTAAGTGCAGAATTTCTTGTAGAGCTGCATCTCTTTGTCCAGAAGGCAGCTTTCTCCTGGTGCCAGTTTGGAGCAATATTTTCTGGATATGTTTGCCACATCTCAGTCCAGCACCATTTATCTGTAGCGATGCCTCAGTGAAGAAGCAGGTAGGATTTCCCAAATGGAGTAATTTAACTTAAGAGATAAACCTAATGTAATAGTTTTTATTTATTTTTGTGTAACTCTCTAAAACCGAAATGATTTTGCTTGTCTTAAGCTAGCTGTCCTATTTTCTGCTAAACAGTCCACAACACTAAAGTAAAACCTAATAAATTATGCTTAACAGTTAATGCAGTCCACATCTTCTAACATTACGTGATTTGAGCTAGTATGGAGGCTAGTGTCCAGGCTAAATGTTACCACTACAATGTAAACCAGCATAGGCTTTTATCTTACTGTAAAGTGTATCTAGAAATCCTAATTATACAACATGACATTCTTTCTTCACTCTGTGTGTGTGTTTGTATGTTTTTATTTATATTGATACACATAAACGGAATCATTTAATGCTTTGGCAGCTGTATATAGCAGTTGCGTTTTTTAATATGGGAACTTTTCATAAGAAAAAGTCGTGTAGATGTTGAAAATGTGGACATAAAAACAGCTGTGAAAATAAAACTCTTTCACCTTTACCAGAAAGGTCTAGACTTCTGTTGTGCTTTGATCTTCTTACCTAAACAATTACTTCATTTCCTTAGTTTCTTAAAAGCAGAAAAATCTTAGTGTTGTGAGTAAACTTTAGTTTGGTGAAGTAACTTATATTGCTGTGTTTTTGTGCTGATATGTAAATTGGATTCCTTGCCTAGCCAATGTATGGGAAAATGAGTGACAAATTAGCTCACAACTTGTGGTGATGCACAGCTCTCAGCTTGATGTATGGGTAAGTTTCTCATTTCCTCTGCCTCCGCCCTTTGGGGAGATCCATCCCACTCTCTCTACACAACTACTTTGCAACTTCCACATTGATGTTATTTGCTCCAAATTTTGCAATGCACAGAGATAATGGCATTTATTCTTGAGTGAAACAGATGAACTTGTTTTATTCAAATTCTATCTAGATTACAGTGATCTCTAAAAATAAGCCAAACTGGGACAATTTTTTTTCTGCCTTTAAAGCTGTGAACAGTACGAATTGAGACATACAGTACATTGCTGTGAGTTGGGTCACATGTTAAAATCTGACTTTTTACCTCCTGTGTTAATGTATGAGGTTTTGTATTTTCTCCATTTTTTAAAAATTAATTAAATACTTCAATGCCTTGCCTCAGTGCTTATGCATGTACTTATTTAAATCTGTTAATATCTTACACTTTTCTTGGCTTTTTTACTTTTTTCCTTTTGCTACTTTATACTAGTTTATAGCCCAGTTATGCTTTTCATGAAGTATCTAAGTGGGTTTACATTTTTTCTGTGTGTAAACTTTGTCTTCTGTTTTTTTCATTCAGGAGGAGTAAAATATACAAAAAGATCTGATTTACTTTTACCAAATACTCCAAGCAACAGTTGATATGAATTGGTCACTGCTTCAGTAGTGTAACGTATTATAAATTTAATCTGGAAGAGTGACTCAGTCTTACCCTGAACTAGAAATCAGTTATTCTAAATTTAACGGCTCTCTTCTAGAATTCCTTTATAGCCATGTGCCTTGCATCCTAGAATTAGAATATACTAAAAATAAGACTGAGCTGGATTTGATTAATACTTGAAATATCGATGAAGGCACTTTATGCTTTTATATGAAATAGAATTTTATAGGCTTATAATATATATATATTTTTGATGATTAATAGAACTTATTTTCATGATGCCAATTACATCTAGTATAATAGGTACTGAATGCTTGATCCGAGTACTAAATACTTTGTAAGGAGACTGGAGATGTGAAGCAAAAAGAATAAAAGGATCTGTGAATGGTATCTGGGAAAGTATTTACATCTGATGTGATCCATCTGTTTTCAAACTGATTAACACAAAATAGAAAAAGGCAGACATTCAGAATGCCTAGATTAAGGGCAAAAATGATGCCAAGCAGCCCGGATGTGTGGATTTGTGAGTGTGGACTACTTCATATGAGGTGTTACCAGCTGTGTAGATGTGCAGAAACAGCAGCTCAGATGCCTAGAAAAAGGACTCATGACATGTATCCTTTAAAAACTCTGAGGTTATTGGTTTCTTATTCCGATAAAGAGACAGAAATGAAAAGAAAGTGGTTTTTGGACAGAAAAAGGGAACTGTTTGTGTTTTGTTCTCCAAATATTCCAATTGCATCCAGGAAGCTGGAGAATGTGGGGTTGGTTGGTTTTAAGAAAAAAAGGAGACATCTAAATTCCAAGTAATGTTTTTTTGTCCCTGTCTGTACGTGTTTGCAGAATCTCGTTCAGCATAATGGTTCCAGATATGCACAGTGTCTCATTACTGTTTGAAAAAGCTTTTTTTTTCCTTGTAGCTCAGTATGTAACCTGCATTGCAACAGACTTAAACTGGTTTCCTGTATAAAGCTTTGTCTTTGACTTAATCTTGGCTTCTCTCCTGTAACTCCACATCTGTGAATGACTCATAACAAGCAGGGCCATCAGAAAAATTTTGTGTATGTTTTTATCCAAATCTGTAGGGTTTTTGTTTCTAATTTTTTTACAGCCTTGCTACATTCTTCCCTCCCATGTAATGAATCATACAGTATCTGTACGCTTACCTGACAAGAAAAGTGGTTGTGCATTGAGAGAAAGTTGAACATTAAACAAATAGAAAGAATATCCCCAGCCATCAATCTGCTGAGAGCACAGCTTTTGTATTTGGCAGTTATCCTCTGTCAGCCCCTGGGGCACTTCTGATATTATGATTTTCTTCCCCCTGTAAACAGCAAGTTCTGTTAAATGGATACTCTGGCTTGGGGGCAGTTGGATCTGTCGGGCACTGGCAGCAAGAGAGGTTCTGCCTCCTGAGGCACTCAAGGGCTTTTTTTTTTTTTTTTTTTTGAGTCTTCACAGCATCCAGTGACTCAAGAAAGCAGCCCTGCTGCAGAGCTTTTTAGAGAAATGCCAAGCTTCACATCTCTTAGTTCTCTCACTCTTACATGAATGTTTTGACTCATTTCCAGATGTGTGACGGCATGAGGGTAGCTCAATCAGCTCTCCTGTCCCTTCTGGAGTGTTTATGGTGGCTAGGCTGCAGGGAAGAAAAATGCTGGAGCTTATAAGATAGGTCCTTGTCTTCCATTTTTTCCTCTCACTAAATATCTTCCTAAGAGAACAACAGTCCCCAAATTCAGTGTGAGTTAAGCGCATGTCAGCTCATATGCTAATAACAATAAGGGAGTCAACTGAGGTACGCAAGATGAAAGCATGTCTGGAATGGCTTAACCCTACCGCATTGTTTTGATCGCTTCCCTTGTGTCAGGGAGTAAGCATATAGTAATGGAAAAGTTGTTTGCTGGCACAAATAGCTTTTCATTGCTGTGATGAGAAGTATTTTATAACAGCAGTGGGCCCTGTGGGATGTTGGTGAGATTTTCCTACAGCTACCAGAGCAGCTCTTCTCCAGCTGTCTCCTCCAAAACTACCTCCCTTTGGATCAAGGGTCAAGGGATTTGATATTATCTAGGCTGTGTTTAATGTGGGAGAGCGCTCTTGCTGACTTCATGGCTGACCACGGACTACTTCTGTCGGTTTTGTGCCTACAAAGGATTTGGATCAAATTAATACAACATGAAAATTGTTTCTGGCCAGCCTATCATCTTGACCGCAGGTTCCAAACTTCCTGAAAAATTGAAATGCAGAAAGGCCTGTTTGAAGGAAGGGAGACAATTAACAAACTCCTCAAATAAAATAACAAAAGCTAAGCCACCTCATCTTTCCTCTCCACATCTCAGTAGAGTTCTCAGACGCTTCTTAGGATGTGACTCTTTCTGGAGGGCAGCTTGGCCAAAGAGTGTAGGAAGACTGAGATCACGGATGCTTTATTCTTGTATATTTAGATAGCAAAAATGTGTTATGAATGTTAGAATAAATCATTCTCTTCCCTTTTTAGTACTGTATCCAATATATTGTCAAAAAAATGTTTTTCTCAAACTTGGGGGAAATACTGGAGTGAGCTACAGTGCATGAATGTACTTAAATATAACATTTTAATCAGGCTTCACTTATCCTAATAGCCATATTAATAAAGCTGTCTCATTGTAATTGATGGTGTCTGATAATTTCACTTTTAAAAACGTGATTATAAGTAGCACAGATACAAATTCTGTCTTAAGAGAAACTAGAAATAGATTGTTAAACTAGACTACTACAATATTTAGATGCTGAGAAGCTGTCTTCATCTATTGATTAAAATGGAAAAAATGTTGCTTATAATTAAAAAATCTGATGATAGTAATCTGGGAATTGCTTGATGAAAAATTATCAAAAGTTAGGTCTCTCTTCTTGAAAAGAAACCTCTTCACAAAGAAAAGAAAACCTCAGTTTGCCCATGTCAATTATCTTGTCTAACTATGTGCATCTGGAACTGTAACAGTGTTGTTTAAGTCCTGGTGATAAACCAAGAAATAATTAAAATTATAAGTTTTTAAATTTATTTATGAATGCTTGCAGTAATGTGCCAAGTGTTCTTGTTTCAGAAAAATAAGCAGTATCTTTTATGACTAGCAGCCCTGTAGTTGGGATGCCCTGTCTTGAATTCTTTCTTATTTTGAATTCTCATCTCCTTTCCTACAGCCTGGCAGCTGGCTACAGTTTCTGCATGGATATTCTTCTATAATTTTAACAATTGAGACAATACAATGAAAGTTCTTACAAACTTGAAATGGAATCTTTGCATTAGTTTGAGACTCCGTAGGCTTTAAGGAAAATCTTCAGTGAAGCTGTTCTTCAGGGCTGTTGATTCAATCTCTCAGTCATTGAAATGAAGAATTCAGAAGGGTTTTTTGAAGAAGAGTATAGGATATACAGTAACTTCTAAAGAGACTCTTTACTCTTTAGTTTATGGTTGAGCAACTGAGTATTCTAAGGGAAAAGAGGCTTTGGTTTCAACCTAGATTTTGACAGTGAGGAATAGAAAGGTGAGAACAGGCTCTAGAAATACTAGCAGCAAACTAGAGAAGTTGGTGAGTTTGGGTGAAGGAAGAGGGAGTTGAAGACTTCATGTAGAAACTTCGGCTGATATTTCCACTACAGGAAATAGCAGAAGTCCTTGAATGCATCTGAAGGATGATGTAGGAGACTTCCAGGAATATTTTACTCTGTGCTTTAGCATGCTGGGTAGAACAACTGACTTGTGCAGTGTTGGGATAGGCTGCTGGTAATCACTTCTGCTTTTCGGCCTCTTCCTGATCTATGATGGCAGTTCTATCATAGCAATCCTAATCAAGCTGCCAAAGGGAAAGTTTGGTTACTGGAATTTCCATGTGCAAGGAAAGAGAAGCAAAATAATAGAGATGATGGGGTATTTGGGGCTTTAATATTGAATGAGTGTCAATCTGAGGCTGCCAATAGAGTAATTTTAATCAGGTAACACAGTGCTGACAGCTAGTCAGTTTTCCTGGCTTTGCTCTTGAGAGTAGCTGGCAGGAAGCGAAGCATTCACTTCATTATCTTCATTAAAATCCTAAATCTTGTGCCATGCACTTGACTGTGCTCCACGTCGCATAAGGAAACATTCTGTGGTTGTGTGGATGAGCTAGACCCATGTGTGCCTTTCAAAGGAGAGATTTCTAACAAGGAAAAACGGGGTCCCAAAGCAACCCCAACTTGACAGCCTGTTTTCAAGCTGTGACTTGGCTATAAAAATAAATAAACAAACAGTCTTTCTCTATGCAGAGACTTGGCAGCTTTTTCTGTAGAGATAAATGTTTTGCAAAATTAGAAAAATCTGTTCTTATATCTAAGATTTACAGTTGTTATGTATTAGATTATTGGTTCTGGATGGCCTTTAATACTTATGTAACTCTAAAAATATTGATGTGGAGGGAGGGAAAATTCACAAGGCAAGTAGCCTTCGGTGTAACTCAATCCTTTTTTCTTTTTCCCCCCTGATCTATTAGTCACCAAATCTATGGAGTCCTTAAGGAAGCTAGAAGCAAATCTCTAGGATTATTTGTTCAAAATCAATGTCTTTTTGGTCCTTAGAGCATATATGGTTTGGTGGGTTTTTCTTGCTTTCTTTCTTGGCCATATATGCAGAGGTGGTGGAAGTAAGCATAGATTAGTTGAAGCTTTCCCTCTTTCTCTGTGTTGTTCTATTTATTCATCGCAAATGATGGATGGTTGAAACTTTATGAATTGTGGTTGTAGGATGGTTTTAGTTATTTGCCGACAAACTTCATTTTAATATAGTATGCAGGGGAAAAAAGGTTATCGAAAAGCAAACATTCTAATAAGCGAATATGCCTATATAGGCTTAATGATTCTGTATCTGAGACTAAATGTGGGCTTACAGGGAGAGTGAAGAATATGAACATCTTACCTGTCTGTGTTTACGTGCTCATTCGGATGACATAGGTCTTGATTCAAGAAACCTCATCCAGCTAGCAAGTAGTCTGAATAGAGGCCATAGATGCTGGACTTCCAGGGGGCTCATAGATGCTGTATTTCATCAGCAGTGTAAAAGTATCTTGTACTCAGTCTGCTTTTTTCCCAGAATTAGTTGCGTCTGTCAGAAGTTATGGCACATCTGGCCTCTTTATGGATAGCTTAGTAGCTTGCATATCAAGTTCCTCCTAACAGAAGGAGATACAGTGGAACCCACCCAAAAATGTCCAGATATTTAATAGTCTGTCTATTGTCATTTACTGAGCATGCTGAAATTCTTCCAATTCTTCTTTGGCTGCTCTACCAGAGGAAGAATGCTTCCATACAAATATTTTAAGTTTGTATCATGGATATCTCTGTCTGCATTGTTTTTAATTTTTTTCCTTCTTAATAAAAGATGACACTCTCATTTTCACCTCCAGTCCAGGAGTCCTTTTGTCACAGAATATGTAGACATTGGGTAATTCCTGTAATATTGCAGATACCATGTAGGTCCTGACTTGACAAATTTGGCAGCATGGTATATGGACAGGTAGATTATTTTTTTTTTTTGCTGGTTTTCTTGGTCAAATGTGCCAGTAACTTCTTGAGTATTTGGGGGTTGTCTCCCTTTGCACACACACTCGCCCTTTCTGATACCTGCAGTTGACTTTGTGGCTTTAGTCTGTCCTGTCTATGGTGAGCATCCACAAAAACTAAAGGTTGCTATATATATTTGAATTTAAGAAAGTTTAAATGCCTGAATTTTTCATTCATTGGCTCTGGAAAACTTGATCATATTTATGAAGCTACTTGAGACCCTAAAATACTTGAGATTGATGATGTGTTACTCGTTACTTCTTGAAATCTATTATAATGAATAAGAAAGTGAGAAGAATGCATAATTGTTACGTTACTGAAAAGCCAATTGAAAAATAGTATTCAAGATTGTTACGCAGATTTCTTGTTTGTTCAGGCTGTGTTACTTTTTTGCCAGACCCTTTCATTTTAGCTGAGTTGTCTCTCTAATTTCTTAGTTTCTAAGCCGAAAACTAGAAGTGAGACTAGCATTGTAATTACAAGAAAAATGAAAAATGGTTTTGTTTGGATTTCAACAAATTCAACTTAAGGTCAGATTTTTTTTCTTTAACAATGTGTGCTCTATCTTTTGCTCCTAAAGGCATGTTTTCAGCAATTTGTCTTAACTCTGTGGCCTATGGGGGTGGAATTCTTTATCTTGGCTTGATATAAGCAAGCTTTCAGAGTATGTACGGGTTAGTGTCTGACTTTGTGCACAGGAAAACATAATCTTTTTGTCAGGTGGCTTCTGGTTCAATGAAAAAAGTTTTTGGTTGGGGGGTTTTTGCTTATGATAACCAGCTTGGTAACTTCTGAGAAATAGCTCAGGCTGTCAAGATGAAAAACTGTCCATTTCATTTAAAAATAATAATAAATAGAAAAGCAACATAGCTACCTAGCATGTTTGTGGCAGTTTCAGCAAAAATCAAACCTAATTAACATGAGGACAATCTCAACATAAGTGTTATAAATTCTTTCTGATTCAGTGGATAGGAAAGGTAAAGGATTATTGATTACTTACCTTCAGGTATATTATTCTACAATTCTTTGAAATCCTGTGAAGTTGGTTTGTCATGCTAAAATTAAAATAGTATCTAGTTATCTCTCTTGTTAAGAGTGTTTTGATGCAAGGAATGATTTTGTTTCATCATAGCTGAAACTTCAAGAGCAGAACATGCTTTTATGTTCTATAAATGTAGTCTTGCAGTGCAAATAGAGGAAGAAGTCTTGATACTAATCAACATAAAGGCAAGTCACAAATGTGTACTAATGTTGTGTTTTCATAACAGTTTCAAGAGTTTAGAAAATAAAACACAAAACTCATGTGAAAGATCAACACAAAGTTACAATAATTCATTAAATGAGACTTAATCAGTATATCTTGGATTAGGTTCCTGTAAAATATGGCCTGTATTGCAACCATTTTTTTCATAATTGAAATAACATTTGAAGTAAAAGTTCAAATTCATTTTTCCATGTGAACTGAGAAATTACAATTGGGCTTTTTTTATGATTTGGTGATTAATAGACAAGTGGTGTACTTCATGGGTACCATAATAGTTAACACCTGTTTCAACCATTTTATATTTGTATTGGATGGAACCTCGGCAATCCAATATATCTTGAAAAGAAAAAACCTGATATAAAATATTTTACGGTATGGAAGAAATTATAATAAACAGAGTACAGCTTAAAATATAAAATGCTTATTATGCACATTTACATGGCCTTTCATCTGTATTTCTGAAACCAATGTTACCATTTTGTGTAAAAATAATCCTAGTTTCTGTGAAGGTCAGTTCACTGATTATTCAATACCATAAAATAAGTACGGTTTCTAAGAAAACAGTATTTCCTGAGTAGCACAGGTTGGCAGAAATGAATAAATTTGTCAGTTGGAAGTCAGTACACTGTATTAATTACTATCTGGTTTGTGCCTTCTCCCAAGTCTGCTTTGGGGACAGGGACCATTGGCAGAAGGGTGGAGTGCTCTCCTAAGGTGTCCAGGGTATCCAGGTCTGGCTTTCCAGAGCTCATCTGGGGATCCTGTCAAAGCACCAACGCTTTCCTGTTTCTCGCTAGACACCCTGTTAAGCTGTTGTCATTGTACGCACGTAGTTGAGCTCAGCGAGTACTGGGTACGTTGACTTGGTAGCACTTTCGCTGTAAAACGCGGGTAGAAAGTTAACTGCTCTTCTCCTACTCGGGTCGTATTTGTGGTACCTGGTCCTGCTGGCGGAGGAGCCTGTGGTTCTGGGGAAGACTTTCAAAAAGATAATTTTGTGTGCTACTGCTTCTTGAAGCTGCAGTTGCCCGAACACCTTCAGCTGGCATATGCCAGAGCTGCCAGCCAAGTGAGCCCCCAAAATCTCCTCCTCTCCTCCCTTCCAAGCTAAGTAAGACCAGCGGGCTGTTTCACTAAATGCTACTTTTTCTACTAAGTATAAAAGTACATCTGGTCCCTGCCATGGCTGCGCAGAAAGCTGTGCCATCAAACGAAGGAGAGCAGCACAAATGGAAGTGAGCAGTAAAGGCTTTTCCTTTTGGTAGCTGAAAGAGTTCTTAGGAAACAAGTCTTCCACAAGTAACTTCTTGGACTTGTCATTTGAAAATGTTCTCATAGCGACTGAGGATAGTGGGGCTTTACTGACCTGCATCTGTAGGAAGAAAGCGCTCTCAAAGTGTGTTTTTAATCATTATTTGAAGTGGAATTTAGCAAGCCATTAAATAACTGAACTGCACTTGTTGACATAGTATTTCCTTAATCGGGATTAGTGATGGTAGCTTAATAAGCGTAGGCATTAGTGTCATTTCTTAACGTTTTTTGTTACTGGTATGGTATTTTGAAATCCTTAATTCTGTTTGTAAAGTCAGAAAATGCAAAACCTTGTCTACTAAAATCCGAAAGCTTATTTCAACTTTAGTGATCAGATGGGCTATGTTGTGCCTCTCATACAGCGCGGGTACGGCACTCCGTACCCCCACAAAAGGCTTTTTCTCTTGGATATTTGAGAACTTGGAAAGTGACTGCTATTTGAAGAAAGCTTGGTTTCAGATGAAAATTTTAATTAATATCAGTAAGATTACTAAAATAATCTGCCAAGGTACATCTGTCAGATCTAAATTTTGAGAGCTTCTCAATATGAAATTTCAAAGATGAGGTTTATTTTGAGAGTCAGGGTTAATACTCAAGATTTGTTTAGAAAGAAGTTGATGCTAGGATGCAATGACGTAGCAGACTTTTTCCCTAAACACAAATTAACGCTTGCTTTTATCTCAGTTTATCTGATTTGAGGTAAACCTCAGTGAGTGACTAAATTGCTCATTGTAGTGAACACTGTAAATGGTTTCCATTTTTAACGACTTGTGTATAAACTTCATAACTCTGGAATGCTTCTTTTGCTCATTTCCCTGCAAAAGATCCTGGCTTTGTATTGTTTGAACAAAATCTGTTTAGCCTTTCAATTATGAAAGAAATGGATAAATGTCCCCTTGTGTTTGGCTACTCTTACTGTTTTCAGAAGTGCTAGAACTGTCTTTGCTTTGGAGAGGAAGAAAGGCTTCAGGGTAATTTCACATGAATAGTAAATGTTTCACATGTGTCTTAGAAACTTTCTTAAATATAGGTACTTAGTTTGTAGGTAAATATAGATTAATATATATATAATTGTGGGAATCATCCAAAAATTCATAAACTACTGATGAAATTAATTTTTCTTAACTGTAATTTCTCCTCATAGGAATAAGAAAGCAAATTTTAGGAAGCTAATAAGAGTAAACCAATGTAATTGATACAAAGAGCTCTATTGAGGAGGGAGGGCTAAGGTAGGAAATAGCTGGAGAATAGCTAACCTAAAAGGAAACATAATATACTGCCTCACATAGTTTATCTACAAGTGTTAGGCATTTTTTTCTTTATAATGACAGATACCATCTTAAGTGTAACTCATTACTTTAAACTGCAATTTTGAGTATCTTTGCTCTTTTTTTTTTTATTATTCAGTGCATAATGGCGATGGTAATGACCGGGTCACCTTAATATACAAAAACGGGTTTACTTGAAAAGTGATCAGAGGCGTACCTCTTCATGGATTAAATAGTGCTGCATCACGGACATGAAGTGACAGAATACTAATATATTGTGATATGGTTTTAATCATGTGGAAAAACTGTTCTAGGGTATAAGATCTTAATCTTCAATGTCTTATCCAAAAAAACGCCATACAGTCTTTCCTGCCTTTTCATAGAGATCATGAAAACTGACAGATGGGTTATCATAAAACATATCTTATGTGCTGAAAAGCTGTAATGAAAGACCGTATATTTATAGTATGGTATAACAACTAAACCCACTGATTATTAACTAAAGATGTTTCTAAAGTGCCATTTGCTCCAAATTCATTATTCTCTATACTTTTTTTTTCTGTGAACCCAGTTTAGGATGTTCTCATTCTCCCTTCTTCCTTCCTTCATCTGTGCTTGTTGGAGTCCATCTGTTGTGCCATACAGTTGTTGGTGGGGCCAAGCTGTAAATCAGGTCACCAGAATGATTCAGCTTAAAAATAAACCTACAATAAAAAGCTTGGAATTTGCTTTGTCAGCATTCTGTTCAAATGCCCTGCAGAGCATCACTGGTATTATCTAAGCCATCTCTTGTTTGTTCCAGCTACAAATACATGATTTCTAAACTGAATACAAAGTCTGTCTATTCTCAAAACTGCAACTTCAGCCTCACATCTGTCATGTTCTCATCTCCAATTTATCTCCTGTACCCTCTGATTAAAAGCACGTTGGTCCCATGTTTCACTTGAAATAGTGTGGTGGTACTGATTTCCCAAAAGTGCTTCATAGCTATTCCTGAGTTAATGGAAAACTTGTAAAACAGCATGCATCTGTGAAGTGGCTGCTGTCAAAAGAAAGTTGTATCTTGCTGCTAGTATCTGTAGCTTATAAATCTGAAAACCTGAAACCTTCCCCAATTGTTTTCTCTGCTTCCAGAAAACCTTGTTCTAGTGAAACTTTTACCAGTTTACTCTTCTTAGAGGCATTTGGAGGTTTTGAGTATGAGGAGGGCTTCGGTTTTTTTCTCACACTTCTGGAATTGCCTTGCAGCAAGGTGACTGCTTGATAGGTTTCATTCACGGTCTTTGCTCTGACTACACTTGAGTTAAACATGAACTTCTGAACTGTATTAGACAAGACTTCATAGTGTACACTTTCTCCATGGTATTTAAGTGTTGTTACTGGTATTTTGAGAAGCCTATTTCAATGTAGTGGCATTGCTTCCTCTGGAGTAGAAAAAACTCTCTCATGCGTCTAGCCTGTACCTGCTTGATTGCATTTGTTCTTACGCTGCATTAGCTGAATTAATGTTAACTTGAGTTTGGATTTGCTTGTGTAATTGGAAGAGTGGGAGAGCTAAGTACCTGAAACAGTTTTGAAGCCAGGGTGATGGGATGAGCTAGAGGTTTGTTTTGTGCATGAGAAATACAGAGGAAATCGCAACGACAGTTATTTTCTTCAGCAATCCAGTACCATTCAGGAAACTTTTGCACTTGGGCTTCCGTTTGGAGGTATCCCTTTCTCCAGGGGATTTCATAATTTGCTTGACCTACTGTGTTTTGAATTGGTTGCTAGGTTTTGGGTTGCAACACAGATAGGCTACAACGTAAGCTATATGCAGTTGTAGCATTTTAAGTGCAATTGTTTACATTAAATATACAATTGTGGTTTTAATACATGTGGGAGATAATCCAGGCCATAATCCAGGTCTTGCTCTTGAAATCACTGAATTATATGATTGTTTCTTGTAAACTTCCAAGCCGTGTTCTACAGTGATGTTTTCTTCTGCCATTGTGATGTCTGCACTGGTTTTGGAAAGTACTCTGAAGGCTCTATACATTGTTTACAGCCTACATGTCTTCAGTTATTAATTCGCTCTTCCTTTTGTCAGCACTTCCTTTTATGTAAACGCAAATGTCCCAGCGTGACCAGCACAGCCCTAGAGTACAAGGAGTGTTTCAGTGTGCTGGCATGTGCTGCTCTGGCGATGCTCGTTTCCCCTGCTCATCCTCTCTGAAGCTGAGGTCTTGGGACCCCCACCACGCTTGGTCCCTTGCACTGGGTCAGTTGGCACTGCAGCTGTGTTGGATGTGAGGAGGAGGGTGATGTTCTCCATTGTCTCTCCTCCAAATAGGATTGGTGTGAATAGTGGTTTCTGATGGTGTTTCTCTTCAAAAAGTCAAGATTTCCACCTTTCCTAGGCTAAGAGGGTCAAGATCTCTTAGTTTTTCCCCTGCTAAACAAGTGCTTTTTTGCTCACAGTTGCCAAGCCCCACCAGTAGCCACATTCAGTGCCACTTCTAGCTTCGAGTCATCGTTCTTTAATGTTGTTCTCAAATGTTCAGATGCGCTCATGCCTCTGGTTCGTACAATGGCTCCGCTTCTAGTGGAAGTATCTAGGCTTGTCTTTTATTTTTTGGCTGCTTTGAATGTGGTAGCTCATAAACATTGGCTGTTGGAAAGTACGTGTTGCAAGATCTCACTGGATAACAAGCAATTGAGAAAGGAATGCTTAACAGTGCTACAAAGTGTTTAGGTTTTTGTGGCGCTTTCTCGGTCTCAATAAACCAAAAAGCAGCAGCTCTATATTTCACATCAATATTAAAACGTAGCAGAATGGAGGAAAAATATTTTCAATGATTCTGGCTTACTGTAATGTTTATTCTTATTTTGCTTCTAAATTTTAACCTTGATATAGCAAATCTTGTGCCCTCCTAGCTTTGTTTCGATCCTTCTATTGTTAGAATTACATGGCAAAGTACGCAGTGTGAATAAATCAGACTTACACAACCATACTTACTTTGTAACTAAAATGCGTATCAGTATGTTATAGCTGTAGTATGCAAATATGAACATCTGCTTGGACTCCATCCTTAGCAAGTGACTTGCAAAAGGTTGTTCGGGGTATTAGTCAGTTGTTGACAAATGTTTATTGCATGAGAAAAAATTACCCGGAGTTATAATTTCACAGTAGCATGTACTCATTGATAATTTATATATGTAAACCTATAAATTTTCTCCTATGTATTTAGTAACCAGATCCCACTTTTGCTTTACAGCTGCTGCAGAGGGCAAAGGGAAAAGTGGGGAAGACTTTTTTCAGAAGGTAAGAAAGATATTTTAATTTTGTAATATCAGTTGACTAGTGGAAAAATTATGCCCATTGCTCTTTCATGAGATCAACTAATTAAACTTAATATGCATTTTCCACTGTATTAATTCTTTAAAAATGTTTTTGTTATTTAATGTGTCTACTAACCATCAGCTGTGCACAGAATGTGATGTGAACATGTTCTTTGGTGTATGCTACTGTCATTCGTGCACAACAACTTAATTATTCTTTAGCTGCAAATGTCAAAATATGCATTATGAAAGTTTATTTTGCTTAATAGCAGGGAGTTCATCCAGAAGATGTTGTGAGGTGGTCTTAAGGTTTTTATGTCTATGGCTAAATGCTACATTCTGTTATTGAAAAACTGACACGAAACTTACTGTGATATCGTTGAAAGCATAAATATTTGGTTGAGAAATGCAAAGGCCTTTTAAGAAAGAAATGCACAATCCACAGAGTGATTCAATAAAGTCTGTGGTTAGACAGAGGCACGGAAGGACTGGAAAAATAGTCCTGCAGCAACTAAACTACAAAGAGAAACATGGTCAAGAGTAATGACTTCGAAATTACTTTTGCAAAGCAACATGTTTTGTTTGTTTTTTTCCAAGAATAGTGTGTAAAATATTATTTATGAGTTATGTTAATGAAGATCTGCATACAGTATGCTAATAAAAATGATGTGCTGTTTTGTCTTTCTGTACTACGGAGAAGACAGTGTAACTTTGTATGCTGTATACTGAAAGACCTCAAAACTCCTTTTTGACTGGTTGTCTGTTGAACAAGTAGTTTGCTGTATTTTCCACGTTTTCTTCATATTTATAAGTGGTAGTTCAAAAAAGGTCTCTTTTTAGATGTGAAGGAATACTTTATCCTGCATGTGGTTGTCAGATGCTCTGAAGGCTGGTGAGGAGGAGTATGTATACTGCCAAAATGTTTGTTTCGGAGAGTATTTTATAGGAGTCTTCAGGTTTTGTTGCTCTTCACTGACAGTGAGAGTCACTTTTCTGAACGCAATGCTTGTGCTTAACTGTCTAATATTAGTGTGCATAGAGGAGAATGTGTCAAGAATTCTTAGGATTTTATCAAAATGCATGTGTGTTGTTTTACTTGCTGAAACAAGGCTAAGCCATAGTAGCGTATACTTCATTCTACACATCATTCATTTTACAACACAGTGTTTTCTCACACTTGTATAAATCTGCTCATAATTCTTAAAGCTGTAGACAAAATATTTCCTGTGTGGGATTGAGTGGCTTATATATTTGACATGTGTATTTGGACACTTGATTATTTACTGTAGATATGATGTACTTTACAATTATGTAGTTATTTTAACAGCAAAGAATACTGGTTTGAATTTAATAGGAAAGTGAAATGTGCTAGAACCTCAAGTATGTGAATAAGACTACACTATTTAGCCACTACATCTATTATCAATATGGATATTTTGGCATTAATATATTGTCATATATGTGCATAATTATATAGGCACCATGTGGATGCTGCGATAGTCTAAAGCCGCTTCATTGCGACTGGCGTTCTTACAGTCTCATAAACTCTTTAGATTACTGAAGTTTCTAAGTACATACACAGAATACTACAGCTAATAAAAACAGATGGAAACTATCTTCTTTGCGAATTTTCTTTTGTTCAAAAAAATCTTTGGACAGTTGCTCATAGCTTACTCACCGTCTCTGTCTGTGCAATTTCCTTTAATCAAGGTTAACCTTTTTCCTTTCTCATGTGAAATGAATAAGGCAGAGTTTCTGGAGGTAAAACGAAGACTTTTCATGTGTTTCAGGTTCTGTAGTGAGGAAGAAAGTGATTTGTAGCATTAGAAACACATTGCAAACTAAGGCGGCAAGATACTTTCAGAAACTTAATACGAATTTGAAGCCATAGTAAATGCGTTTTAAATAGTTTTGAAAATGAGAGTTTCTGGGGGGGGTTATTGGCAGGCTTTTGAGTGGAATGGGGAGGGGAAGTGCATCACTGAAGAGGCACATCAAGAGCTGAGGGTGTAATTTGCATAAATAATGTTGTGTATAATATTTTCTGACAAACTCTACCCTCAGTGTGCTGAAGTTATTGTTGGGGTGTGCAAGGTGACAGAAGTTTTCATATGAATGCTGAAATGATAGAAGTAACAAGGCAAAGATTCAAGAAGGTGATTCCATATGTCAAGACACGCAGACCAAGAGGGAGGAGAGAGGAGGCCGGTACTGGGGGGTGTGAGACCATGCTGACTTCCTGCAGGTGGCTCTGGAAGTGGCTGCTGGGTCTTGCTTGGTGGCTGGTCAACAGGAGACAGGGCTCAGTTCTTTGTTGGCTTGCCCTCAGGAGGGAACAGAAGTTGTTCGTATGCTTTCTGTCTTTGAGCCCAGCTCAGGGACTCAGCATGGATTGTTAAGCTGCATATAGTATGCTCTCAGGAATCTGCCATGCTCTTAAGGAAAGTTAACGCAAGGTTTTGATGTCAACTAGTCTTTTACTGGTCTTCAAAGATGCGAGCAAGCAGTATTATTTTCTCGGATTTTCACAATCAAGCAGACACTCAGTGGATGTAAACTGCTCCTATCAACTTTTAACTTTTGATGCTCAATATTACCAATTTAAATGTCAAAATGTATTATTTCACTGAGGCAAGCACATGTTCTGCAGTTGCTGGTAGACTTACAGAATAAGCCCCAGTTCCTGGCTGCAAGGGGTGAATTAAGCTAATATTTCTGCCCTGTCATGGCAGGGAAGATCAAGTGATGAAGTGCCCCTTCCTCTGCTCCTGAAGTCAAGTGAAATGCAGACAAATGTTTTTTGGTAGTGCCACTTTAAAAAATCTGAAGACTTTAGCAAACTTTCTTCTTTCTAAGTTTTAGTACTGCTTCAAAGAGGGGAAAACCTAACATAGTCTAATGTGGATTTTTCAAAACCACTGGGAGCTGCTAATAATTTAGCAAGAAATAAGTAAATAACGTGCTGGTTTTCTCTAGAGCGCTCTGATCTGCAGTTCAGTGACAGGTAATCTTAAATAAACACAGATTGGTTTGCTGTTGTGTTACATACTATTTATGTAAAAGATCCTTGTGGACCTTGATCTATATATTATTGTCCTGGCTTATTCCGTGAGAGTAATACATAACATGAAGTTATTACTTGTCCTTGATCCAAAGCCCATTTTCAGTTGATGGTGGAATTTTTCCATTGAGTTCCACAACATCTGGTTCACGCCTCATAGGCAAGCAAGGCCCTTCCCAGACAAAGCCAGGACATTGTTCCAAGGAACATATAATTTATGTAGCACTATAGATATGCATGGCACTCATGTAAAATGTAAGAAGGTGGTGGGTCTCTGCCCTGAAGAGTTCATAATCTGAAACAGATGAGGGTCGGCCGTGTGGACAGAAGGGAATTTAATGCATCATTTCTGTTTTTAGTTCTTGCCTCATCGAGTCTTTTTCTTAAACACTTGGAAATGTTAGTGCTGATGATAACCTCTCATTCTGAAACTTCTCAGGGCAAGAGTGTACATCTAGCCTTGTTGTGGGACTGTCAACAGTACGGTGGGTGATAAGTGAAGGTTGTGGGTTGAGCAGAGGTTGGGTGGAGTTCTTGGGCTGCACATGCAGAAGGTAGTGACTGGAAGTGATGCATGTGTAGTGCTCTGCCCAAGGGCTTCACGCTAAGTCAGATGTAAGCTGCTTACTTCATAATTCAGCGTGTATGTGTGTTAGTCGTGGGCTTTTGGAGTGTTTCTGAAGGGCCTCCACAGCTCTTCCTTTCCTGGCTTTAAAGAGTTCATTTGCAGAACTTGGTTTTGTGGAAAGCACGATATACTACCAGCCAGCTGTAACTTGTGGGTTTTATTGTTTCTGAATGTTTGAGATTATTTAGGTTTTGTGGTGCTTTTTTTGTTTTGTTTGGGTTTGTGGGGTTTTTTTTAATCAAAGAGAAGTCATGTTTGTAGGAATACATTCATTTGCACAGTTGCAGATACTTAGGGTTTTTTAAGATATCACTGGCTGGATTTAGGCAAAATGTGCGCTTAAATGCTTGTGCTTCTCTTGACTGCAGATTCTGTTATCCCCTGAAGGGGATGTAATCATGCTTGGAAGTGTGAAGATGCAAATGGACAAATGTTGCATGTGTGTACCAAAATATCTTCTGTTAACTAATAGGAGCTTAGGAGTGTAAAGGAAGACTAAGGTTTTCTTTTTTCATTTTCCTTCCTGTCCTTACATATAGCATGTTTTATCTATAGCGTCTGGTTTTTATTAAATGAGTAGCACCTTAAAAAGACAGAGGCCATTTTGGAAACAAGATTTGGTGAAACCATCCATTAAAACAAGTTGTTCTTCCAGTATAGATATTGGAAACAGTAACAAGTAAGAGATTAAAAAACAAACAAAACCCCCCACTACCAAAAACTGCAATTATTTGAAGATGTTAAAAGTAAGTATATCCAATTGCATCTTTGATTACCTTTCAGTCAAACTCCTCTTCCATATGCAGTAGCTATTAATGAATGTACATTACCTTTTGTTTAGGAGGCTCTGGCAGCAAAGGGGGTAAGGAAGTGGCCTCAAGCTCTGTTTGTTTATTTAAGACAGTAAAAGAGCTTGTTTTGCAACATCCTGTATTTCCGTTTGTATCTTTGAAAAATGTTTGTTAGGCTGACCTGGGGCAAATCTTATAACTTTTGCAAAATTTTTATGTGTGAATATATTGATACAGTGTTTATGGATACATGAATGCTTTTGTAAGTATAGATAGTGTACAATGGTAGAAATAAATTTAACTAAAGTTATATATTTTTTGGTCTGCAGTAGGTCAAGCTGAAAGTTGGTCAGTCTTCCTTTTTAATCTCTGAATATGAAACATGTAGGTAGAGCTTCAAATGTGAAGGGCTTAGGGCATTTTTAGGCATAAAAAATATTAATCATTGATCTGAGACTAAGATGTCTCAGGCTGATTATTATTCATGTTCAGCAGTAACTTCTGAAGGACTTTCTTTCCATGTGTCTTCATCCATGACTTCTCTCAAACTGCCTATTTATAATTCTAGTTTCCCTAAGGCTGTATTTCCATTTCTGATGGCAGCCGCTCAGCTATCGGTTTCTTCCAGTGCTATTTATCTTGCTAGTGAGACATAGTGAGTTCATGGTTATTATACATTATCATGGGTTTTGTCTCTGTTTCAACCACAGGAGCAGTTTTGAACTGCAGAAGCTGTTTCCACACCTTCCACTTTTTCTGTGTAGAAATCAGTATCTGCATTAGCATTAAAATAACCCCTTGATGTAGAGTTTGGCTCATAGCATGTGACAGGGATATATTAAGGCCATACGTTTCCAGAATGTACTTGAAACGCCCAGCTGTGCTAGGCTGTGATGGGAACGCTGGCATGCGCTTCTAATTTACATTGAACTTCCTCTCATTTAGCTTCCCGGGAAGAGGAAGCGACTGCTCGGGGAGGGTGGTATGGATGAGAGAGTTGAAAGAACGTCAGTGGCAGTCAGCATTCGCAGGAAATCTTGAGAGGCTTGTCTCCCTTTTGGCAAAACCACACCCAGTGGAAAGGAGGAGACTGTTTAGGTTGGATTGGTTTCTCTAAAAAGGTAAATCAAGAATGCTTACTTAACTTCTTGCTTAGTTCAGGCAGAGCTAAGTGGTTGGAAGGCTTCATTCTTGTAGAAAACTGCATTCATCACGTCTCTAGTGTAGCAATCATTCTGTTAAGGGAATGGAGTAATTACAAGGTGGTGTTTGGGGTTTTTTTATTTCATCTTTAGTTTCTCCTGTGATGCTTCTGATACGATGGGGACAACCTTGAGAGTTTACCTGTAATGTGAAAAGACTCTCTGATGGGCCTAATCCTTGAAATGCCCACTGCAGGTACAAGTCTTAAAACAGCAACTGGCCTTGCTGAGTTGCTTGCAAATAATTCTTTTGGCCAGAAACAGTGGGAATTTTGGTCCCATAGTATTATACCAAGTGACTCCCTACATCACTGCTTGGAGCTTGGTCTGAGTTCCAAGTGAAATAGAGTTTTAGTTGATGAAGTTCCATTTAATGCCACCTTATTGCTGTACTTAACATCTTGTGCAAGATCTCTTCATTGTAAAGAACAGAGAAGGAACAATTTGTCACCACAGTCTCAATTGAGATACTTAATCCTTTTCACTCTGAAAGTGAAATCTTCTCTTAAAACAGAGGAAGGATTTCAATCCTCAGAAATGCTTGTACTCTTTTCTTTCCCTCTGGTAAAAAATGAAGAAAGAGGAGGTGAGTATGAGAAAGAAGCAAATTTGTAATATACACTGGGTTCCTGATTTGTAGGGAGGAAATTTGCTGCTACTTCTTTTAGAGAGGAGAGTTGGCTGCATATTGGTATTTCCAGTGATGTGCTGTGGGGGCTTCATTGTTAAGTAATGTTTTTTTCTGAGATAAATTTGCCCTTTTTTCCTATAACTCGTGTAGAATTCATTAATGCTGTATGCACAGATACATTTACAGCTTTTTTTTTTTGCATGCTTAGATAATCCCTTTACATTTTTGACTATACTTACTTTTATTTAAAAAAAAATGATGGAATTACCTGTGACCTTTGATTAATATTTCCATTGAGAGTGAACAAAAACATTCAAATCAAGTAAAGGAAGGAATTTGATGTTTCTCCATAGGTAAGGGCATTTGATCGATAGAGTTTTCTCACTTAACTTTATTGGCTGTAATTATAAATTAAGTACAAAGTTCTGTAAATGTTATTGTTGCAGAAGGTTCACTTAGTGCAGTTTTTGGATGCAGCAACAATGCTGCAATACTCGCTTAAACAAGACCCTTTGTTTTGAGAATGATCTTTCCTAGTTCATTTCAAGTAAAGTAAATGTTAAAAAAGATGCAGTGTGTGTGTGTGCACGCATGCAATGTTCTCTTCCCTTCTAAGCTAAAAATCCTTTAATGGAAAAGGGAACAATATAAATTCCAAAGCCATATCCACACAGGCAGCTTTCCCCAATTCTCTTTACTGATTTAGAGCTTCTATTTATAGCTCAAAAGTTTGAGTTGTAAAGCTGATGTTGTTTACACTGCTGCCTTTATTACCTTTACATACAATCTGTTAATTAGCTTTTTTAAGTATTATTGGTTGATACCCATTGGTCAAAACTATGAATGAATACATTGCCTATGTTGTTGTCCTAATTCTAGCTTCAGTACCTCTTCATCCTACACGTTTGCCTCAATTCTTGATAAAGTCATTAGGAATAGCTGTGACGACCTGATGAAGATGGTAAGTTTGTTTAGAGTTAATCCTAGCTGGGATATAGTCCTTGACAACAAACAGCCTGCTTGCTTCTTTGTGCAAGTCTCAAAGTCTGTACATGCAGACCACAAAATTATTGGTCATGAGAAGTTGGAGGAAAGCATGTTAGTATTTTGCTTAGTTTGACATGAAGCTATTTAGAAGTACGCAGATGGGAAACAGGCATGTTTTCCTGCTGTCGCCTTTTTATACCTGAACCTAGATTAGTTGGGAAATTCAGAAGCACTTTAATTTTTTGGCTAAAGTTATTTTGGCATTCAATAAAGTTAACCTAAAATAAAAATCATTTTAACAAAGATGGACAAATTAGTATGTAAGGATCGAATTCCTGCAGTATTAAAACAAATTACTTGTAGTGGAAGAATGAAAAAAGCATCTATGGCAGTACTGAACCTTATCCATACAGGTTATCCCATATAATAGTTTCTAAAATAATTTAAATATTACGCTTTTCAAAGACAGGTAAAGTTAGGGGAGAAGGACCAGCCAAGTAGTCACATACAAATACTTTCCTAAAAATGTGTTTGGGGTTTCTGACAGTTGGAATATAAAATAGGGAAATCGGGTACCCCCGCCCTACAAGACACATGCACTTTTGTCCTTGCACTTGGGAAGGCGCTTTTTTCATAATGCTTCTTCCTGGACAGGACCTTACACAACTGGAGCTGGATCCTTGTCCTCCCTGTGCATTGTGGTGTTGTGTATTTTTAAGTAGTTTACACTTACGTGTAAATTTATTCGTATCAGCAACCTAAACTAAGAACTAACATTAAAGGGTTTTCTATGTCTTATAGTTTTAATTCTCACTGTACTGTCACTCAGCATAGGAGATGTTTTTTCTGCCAAGCAGGAGCACAAACTCCAGACTCGAAATGGTGTTTTAGTCTGGAGTGAGTGGGTGCCTTGGGGCTATCTGCAACCCCTCCTGCTCAGAAATAGCCCCTCACCCTTCCCTGCAGAAAGGTAGCAGTAAGACAGTAGAGTGGGATGTGCTGTACTGCCTTCTTTTTACAGCAGTAGTTGTAATATAAACAGTGAATTCTAGTTTTGAATTCCATATGTAGACCACCTGAGGGGGGGGAACCCACAACAGGGCTTGGGATAGGAATCTACAGCTATAGCCCAAATGTAGGCCAGATTAGCAAGAGCTACGTATTTGTACCAAGCTTTGGGCTAAGTTTTGTCATCTCTTCTTTTGTAACTTCTTACACGCCCTGTATTTCCTCACCAAACCCAGTAGTCCTTGATGGTGTACCATTGATGTGTTCTGGCTCTGGCATCTCAAGCGCCTACTCTGGCCTCACCAGTTCTGGAGGCTAAATTCACAGTTCCTGAGTAACTTTACCCCATTCCTTTTTGTGTCTTGTTCAACCTTCCCATCCTTGTTCTTCCCCTGCTTTCTCCTCTCCACCCCCCCCCCCCCCCCCAGCCGAAAAAAACCAATAAACCATTAAATATAATACTTCTCCTGGTTCCAGCTACACCCATCACTCTGTTCTTGCAGCCAAAACTCATGTTCAGGGATTAGTCATCCTCTCGGATACTGCTGCTTCACCACTTTGTCATTAGAAGAAGAAGAAATAAGTATCGGCCCATGTAGAATTTTACTTGTCTATTGTGACCCTTCAGCTCAGGTCTTTTCCTGCTTATGTAGAAATAAATATATATTTAATTTTCATGCAAATTATATTCCATATTTCAAATAAACTATAAGAGCAAACTTGTTTATACTGCTCTAAATGCATACATACTGAGGGGGCCACACTAACTTTACTACAACTTCTTCAAAAGGAGAAGGTGCAAGATGAACATTTTATGAAGGTAAAACAAAATGTTCACAGACTGGCCAAATCTGTGTGTGTGTGTGTGTGTTTTTACTGGACATCCTGAGGTCTGATTTTAAAATTGTCATCTGTCACCATTTGGTTAATACTGAATTAGATTGTACACGTAATGGTTTCATTTTCTAAAATGAAATGCTCATTTGAATGTTAAAAAAATTTTTAACGAGTGAAATCTGCAATACTGATTTTTGGCTTTTTTGGGAGAGAGTTAGTAAATGGGATCACTAAGCCCTTTGCCCTGATACTCTTGCCTTGTTAATTGCAAGCACATTTTATGTCAAAACTGTGACTGCGTTTATGTTGAACTTGTCTTGTGTGTGTGTGTGTTGTCTTTAAAAAGAAAAATGTTTTTGTTGTCAAAACTAAAATAAAATTGCTGATCAACTAGCACTTTAAACTTATAAATATTCTGTGCAAAGCCCCAGCTTTCGTTATCGTTCTCAAAGCTGTATTCAGAATGCATTTAGAGATGTTGTTGAGATTAAGATAGTACTACATGTCAGTTTTATATTAACCAATTTCACTATTTAAGGTGTATGCTAGGTGCAGAGGAAAATTAACAGTCACAAAATGAGGATGATGTTTATCTTGTGGTAAGATAAATGTGATCAGACCACTCAATGTCTCCTAGCATTTTCAGTTAACCATTGAATTAATTTTGTATCCTGAAGAATGTTTTAGGTAATATTTGGAAAAACAAATGCTTATAAATCTGTATCGGATAATGGATGACGGTAAAGTTCCATCATGTCTTAGTCTCCTTTTTGTAATGAACCTGGCTTTGGAGTGATTTTGATGCTTAAAAAAAAGTGTCTTACTTGTTACAGCCTTTGTTTTTAAAGCTCACTTTATCATTCAAAACCCTACTTACAAAGCTTTTGCAGTTATTTCATCTTAAGGTAATTCAACCAGCGTTGTGATTTAACCTCATGGCTTAAGTATTTTCTATTTTATCCTTTAAAAAGTATGCTCCCTGTGAATAATTAAGCAGTTAAAATATACCTGTAGAAGAGCAAAAAGATATGCGATAGGGTTCGAGAATCAGTTGTGCTGGGAGAAGTCGGTGTGGGTGTTGATAGCAGGAATTTTTTATTTCTACCTGCAGAGCTTAGTACAATATCAACAGAACGCTTGGCTTGCTTTCTGCACCCACAACAGCAACTGTTTGACTGTTTTGGCTCTGCAGAAAGGGCGTTAGTTTTTATGACAGTAAAACTGTCTTCCCATTAATACTCTGTGTTTATGGAGAAACATTATTCAAGTTTTGAAAGGCTGTTACTGTGGTACTACTTTTCTCTTACTATTGATATTCCTGGATTTCATTTTTTTTGTCTTGCACAGTAACTTTCATCTTTGTCTTCTGTAAAATTGATGGAACAAATTTTCCTGAGGATCGAGGAAAAATGGTTTCCAGAAAACAGTCCCGTTAAAAATGGGGATGGATACAGTGATGTAGCAAAAACAATCAGTCACCTTTCCTTCAGCAACTGTGTATGAAACAGGCCTTGGGTACGAGTTATCCTCCATAAATTTATCAGTCTCTGGTAATCCATAAAGAATTGCTGTGTTTTCTTTAACCTGATGGAGATTCAACTTCAAAACAAGATTAGCAAACATCTACTTATATAAAGGTCATGATAATAGAAATTGTATAAGTAATACGTTTTCTAATCCTCTCTGTCCTTCCCTGTCCTCGTCCCAGCCTCACACATGGGATTTTCTCCTCTGCAGCAATTTTTAACTGTACACATTTACACTGGGAAGCACTTGCTTCTTAGTAATACATGTTGGAGGTTGTTTCAGGCTCCAAGCTCTTTATAATTCTTCTCTTATGTCAGTGGAAAAGGGGATATTTATTGATGATTTGTTAAAATGGAGATTAGGAGCCATCTTGAACTTGCAGATGCAATTGGCTCTGAAGTTCCAGATGGTCACGTTGCCAATGATGATTCTCTAGAGGTGCCCTTACACTCACCGCTCCGAGGCGTGCTCATGGAGTATAAGTGAACAGTCTCTATTGTGCATTTCCAATCCCTCCCTGCTATCTGCCTGTTGGAGAGCTTGATCCTTGCAGTTATTTTTTTGGGGGGGAGGAAGGCTACTGATGCAGCTCAGCCATGTATATTTTGTCTCATACTTCAGTGTCTTTTTGTTCTTTTGCTAATTCATAGTGGTTTTCCCCCTCTTTCCCCATTTGCTTTTTCCCTAGACTTATTACATTAGCACTGCATAATTTTTTTTCAGTTTTAAACTTTGTACTGCATGGAAAAATTGCATCTTATTTGATCATACTCTTTTGTCCTGCTGAAAGATGATTGTATACCAAGAATTCTCCCTCTGAGATGTGTAAACACAGGGTCGAGAATGAAATGAAGAGTGACTCGATAATTCAGAATGTAATTTGGGCCCTGTCTTGATTATACACTTTGTGGTAATTTTTTTTCATCTGCACACAGAAGCAGCTTCTGAGTAAAAACCAAGATCTGGAAGGATGATGTTATTTTTCCCTATAGAGTCCATTTTTTGCTTTGTCATTTAACTTGCTGAAGGAGAAAGACCTGCCCCAATACCCCAGGGGGAACTGGATCACTTTTAGAAGGGTTATTTAAGTTAGAAGAATATTCCTTGGTCCCTTCCCCTGCTTCTCATCCACCTCTGCGTCTTATTCTGCCTCACAGACAATAATGACTGTTATTTGCATGGACGTGATCATCTGTAGTTATTCAGCTTAGTTTTCTTTCGTATTATTTACCTAAATGGTCTGCTCCAACCACTTTTACAGTCAGCTCTTGTAAGAAGTAACTTTGCCTCCAGCCTTGAGAATGCTACAGGTAGTTCCCCCTGTTAGGGAAAGGATTTTTGAAACTTATTTCTTGGTGCTTGAATTATCTCTGCTTACTGAAATTTTAGGGCCTTGCTTACAATGTATTCTGGATTTTATTGGAGTGTTGTAGGGGGTTTTTAAGCTAAAATACTTCATGCGATACGTTCAGCTTTGAGTGTTTGTCACCAGGTGCTCGGACAGGATTTGCAGTCTGCTTACAAGAAATGGAGCGTAGTCTCTGAAATAATCCAAGTAGCAGAGTAGTTAGGTGCTCTCTGAGGATTTGCATTGTTTGATAGTTGAAAATAAGATACTGTTGCAGTACTGCAGATGTTTAAATGTCTAGTGCCATTGATGTTCTTCTAAACCTGGGTGTTTCTGTTTGGTTTTAGCCTGCACAGAGGAAAACCTAGAAAACTCTTTGAACACAAACTCAGCTGTTCATGACATGGACAGATAAATATGTGTACATACAATTTCATTGCTTTCTAGGGTTTTTAATAGCATGAAAAATTCAGGGTATCTACAAAACCTAGTATGGTGTATTTAAAAAAAAAACCACCAAACAACTTAAATAGAGTAAGATAAGCATGTATCAATTCTAAAAATATAATTTAAATGTGTTTACAAGGTTTTAGACAATGAGCAAACGTAGATGTTAAAGTACATGCAAACATGGTGTATATATCTTATGTTGTATTAAGCAAGGTTAAATTGAGGAGGCTAATTCCTCACACTGAAAGAGGGTTTTTCCATTGATGAAATAGTAAACTGGCTTTTTTTGGCACTATGCATGCAGCTTTGAGAGTTACTTTTGTCGTTTCAGTTAGAATGAGCTCATTGAGCTAAAGTTGAGAAAACTAATGGCAGAAACCCACTGGCAGATGCAGGTTCCTCTCTTACTCTTTTTTTCCTTTCACCATGAATAAGAACTCAGGCAGAAATGGCCAAGATGCACAAATCCCAAAGGTGGGAAGATCACAAATAGATAACTTCGTAACAACACTAACTATAAAGAATACTACTGTCATTTAATGTGCTTATTTTAAATGAAGAAAGGCCTGTCTGATAGGTTGTTCTTTTTTCATCTGCTGCCTGTAAAATACTTACTTTGAATTCTGAAATGCATGTGGGCTTTTGGGGAGTTTTGGTTGTTTTTTTGCATTTAGGACATTCCAGTTGCCATCCAAAATCAGCTAACAAAGATTACAACATAAGGAAAAATAACTTCTTACTATCTTAATGTAAAAACTCCCCGAAGTGCTTAAACTATACTTTTTTTTTTTCAAGCTGGAATACAAAGAAGCCAAAAGCTTTTCCTCCAGCTGCCTTACAGCTAGAGATTTTTTCATGAAGTCCCAATGATTTGCAACTAGAGCCAGTTTTTTCAGGGTCAGGGCACAGTCTTATTTGTTTTCTTGGTGTCTTTCAGTATCTTGTGTCATCTTCTGTATGTTCTCCACTGAGAATAGCTTACATATTTTGACTACGTAAACACCACAGTTTCTCTTGGGGAAAGGAGAGGAAGGGAAGATGTAGATAAATTATTTCTTAGGGTTTCCCGCATTTTGAGAAGCAGCAGTGTGAGATTATTTGCTATGTGATTAAGTCTTGCTGCCAGTCGTGCCTGCTCCTTCTTTTGGTCAGTTGATCCTTCAAGGTGAGGAGAGTACTGATTGGTATAAACCCTGTCACTTATTTTATGTGAAAAGAAGGGAAGCCTAAGCAGAGGTGCTGCTCTGCAGTCTAGATGATCATGAACTGATTCACTCATCCCTAGGCTGAACTTCCTCTGAATGTTTTGTAGCTGAAGTATTTATATAATTAAAATTCACGTATATATCTACATATTTGCAAAGTGAGTTCCGTTTTCTGTTTTGTTCATTTGAGAGCAGTACTGCTGAGTACTTTCGGGTATGTGGCATAACACTGAGTTTTCACTAATAAAGCTATTGCACTGTAATATGCAGTTGAGGGTTTTATGGAATGATTCCAGATTTGTTTCGGAGCGTGGCGGGGGGGGAATCCTGGCACTTAAAACTGCCTGGGTTAGCATGATAAAACAGATCGCTGCTGCATCAACTTCTAGTTCTATGCTATGCAGTTGTAGTCAAGCAGTTTTCAACATCATGTTTACCTTCAAGTTTAACACCTATAGTAAAATCTCACTTTCTCATTTTCTACAGCTTTGTGACACTCCTGCTGTTGTGATAAATACAATACATAAATAATAAAATAAATACAATAAATGCTTTAAAAAGCAAGCAAGATAGTTTAAACTCTTAAGGGTTCCTATGAAAGCCCTGATTTCTCGAATAAAACTAGAAACTATTTTCCATTGCAAACCTTTTTAGGCAGTTAAAATTCTCAAATTGTTTTACAGGCAAGATAAATTACTTTTTCACCAGTGAAAATAAGTGCTGCAGCAAAAAACTATTTTTTCCCCTATATAATATGTGGTTGTCAAAATTGTGGAAAATACGATTATTGCAATCAGCTTGGAATTTATGATAAAGTTTACTGCTTGGAGTTGAAAGCCAGCACATACTCTGAGCCTTTTTGTACTGCAATAAGTGCACTTCATTTAAATGCATCCAGACTTACTTTTTTTTTAACTGCCTAAGACAGAAGATAAGCTTTGTCTTTGTACTGACTAAACTGAGTCATCTTTTTGGTCTAATGTGGTATTTTTTAGCATTGCATTCTTCAAAGAGCTTAAGGATATTAGGTGGCCACATCTGAGTGGCTGGCAGTCAGACTTCTCTTCCTTTGAAGATCTCATGTGCATCTTTCTCCTACGTCCCCAGAATGTGTGCATCTCTGAAGTTGTGAGCTTTGATTTTTGGTTTAGCATGAGAAATGGTGAGGATTTAATTTCTTTAAGACAGAAATCTTCAAACTTTATTGAGAGGGTAAAGAACTGATGGAATGTAACACTTGTTTTGAATGACATTCATTCACTTCTCTTCTGTCTCCACTCTTGTGGTTCCTTTTATGTTGGATCTTCTTTAACTCGGTCCTGCACCATTCTTTGTTTTAGCATCTCCCTTCTCCTTTTTGTGAATGCCTCCCTATTTTCTATGTATTTCATTGCCTGTTGCATAATTAAGAATAATCCTGGCCCAAAGCCCTCTATCAGACACAAGTGAATTCTTTGAAATAGCTTTTTTGCATCTGGATTGGAAAATTGTGAAAAATGTGTATGTTGCTGATAGAATTTCACCCTCCTGGAAGTGTCTTATTTCAGCTGTTACTTATTATCCAATATTTGCTGAAACCAAAAATATAGCATAATGAAGTCTGACTGACACTTCCAGTTTTTCCACATGGTGTATTAATCTGGAAGTTGTTGTGGTATCCTAGGGATTTGGGTGTAGGAGATAAGAATTAAGAACTGTTAGAGAAGTCTGCCTTTGTTCTGAATTATACTATTAGGGAAAACTTATTGGCATTGTAGCTGTTTTCTTAATGCATTCATTCTCTCCTTGGAAGTGGCTTTATTAGTAATTTTGGAATTTGAATTTTTTATTATTGCTTATGCTTCTTGCAGATGACTAAAAGTACTAAAATACACTGCTTTGCTTAATTTCCCCCTAGTCCCACTAGTTTTGGTGAGTTGATTTTTTGGATGGTGTCTGCTCTTTGTGCATAGTAATTCTCATTTGTATTGATCATTAAAAGAGCACAATTAAGTTTTTTTTTTTTTAGTCCTTCTGTGGAAATTGAACAAAACTCTTGATACAGGAGGAATCAGACCCTGAGAGTTGCAATTTGACAAGCTCTCTCCTTTTCCTTTCCTACTTCTTTCCTACTTACAGAAGTCAAGTATTCTTTCAGTTCTTCTGATTTATATTTTTTCCTAATTTACAGCCTAAGTTTACAGTGAGCACTTGTTTACTTGTTACCATTATATGCATGAAATAATCTCCCTAGTACTTATTATCCCCCTTGTTGGCAACGGTATTTTTACATAGACTCACTAAGACAGCGTGAGCCAGCAGATCAAGGGAAGTGGTTATTCCGGTCTGCTCAGTTACTGTGCGGCTGCTTGCGGAGTACTTTGTCCAGTTATGTCCCTCTTGGCCCAAGAAAGATCCTGACAAGCAGGAGTGACTCCAGTGGATGATCACCAGGTTGATCAAGGGTCTAGAGCAGTGGATGTACAAAGAGAAGCTGAAAGCAGAGTCTGTTCAGCAGGTGAGGTAAGAGGGATCTAATAGCAGTCTTCAGCTACCCTATGGGTGGTTAGAAGGTATACTGAGTCAGGCTCCTCCTAGAAGTGCACAGGTAACAACAGCCAAAGGTTGAGCAAAGGAAAAATTAAACAAATAAGAGAAAATAATTTCTTAGTAAAAGTGGTCACACACCGCAATAAGTGTGGAGAGAGGCTGCAGAATCTCCTTCCTTGGAAGTAATGAGAGCTTGATGGGCAAGGCCCTGACAGCAACCTGACCTAACTTTGCAGTTGGCCTCACTGAGTGTGAGGTTGGACTTAAATGACTTCCAGAGGTCACTTTCTTCCAAACTTGTTCTGTGATTCTAGGACCCCTTGTAATTGACATTAGTCAAGCTGAGCGACTGATCACTCATAATCTCTCTTATAATAAGCTACTGAAATTTTCAAAGGAGTGAGGACCCTTTTGATTGTGGCAGTATAAAGTCTTGTCCATGTGCAAGCAGAACTGGACAATTTGTTCCAGGTGAAAATTCATCAGGACCTTCTATAATCAACATCTCTATTTAAAAAAAAAAAAAGCCTTGTCTGATGCAGCCTAGCATGATATATGTTTAATAGATGCATTTTCTTGGCATCCTGCAAGCATCTTGTCATGGACTAATATGGGCAGATCCTTCTTTTTTCTTCAGGTCCTCATAATGATGAGATACAGTCATCTTACGATGATCAGGTACTCTGATCTCTCAAGTGTGATGAGAGGTATGATCCCATCATACTTACTGATGAGATCTCAAAATTACTGAGACTAAAGAACTTCTCTTTTGACAGGCCCAACATTTCTTAGAACTGAATTTCAACTCGTATATATGAAGTCTTTGGTTTCATTCTGTTCCTTCTCGTATATTACTACTAAACGTATTAGTGATGCACTGCGATTCTGCACCAGTATTAAATTTCAGTATACTGTACCTATGGTTAGTGGACTTATTAAAATACAAGCGTCAACAGAATGAGAGTCTACGTGGAGCCAAATGACCACATGGATTTCAAAGTGTAAGTGTGAGTGTGTGCATGTCGAAGTCTAGATAGGCTTACGATGAAAAGTTGCTTTCAGATAAAGGAGGTTAAAAAAATCCCACCAAAACCTGCGCAGGTAAACTGATGTGTGTTGACTTAAGGATACTCAGAAGGACTTGATTTAAATTTGATAGGCTTTACTGAAAAGACATTTTGAGATAAGTAAAGAAATATTTTGTTATTGAATGATAAAGATTTGAAATTCTTGCTGAGATGGACCTAAAGCATGCTTTAGCTAGTAGTGGTCATTTGAACTTCATGGAAATTGTTGAGCGTCTTGGCTTTCTTTTTGGTTTTCTTTTGAATTACCAGAACTCAGCTCCACCTATTGCCAGACCAAAATTCGTCTCAAGAAAACTAGAAAAGTAGTTAATGACTTGTGCTATTTGTAAGTAATAATAGTCAACAGATTTACAAATGGTAAACATCATCTTTTGAAAAAAATTAACATTTGACTTTAAGAGAACAACAAAAACTTAATTTTTCATAAATTCTTTCTTTTTAACAGATTATGGAAGAAACAAATACACAGATTGCTTGGCCATCAAAGTTGAAGATTGGAGCAAAATCGAAAAAAGGTATTTTTGTTATTTTTATGGGTTGAAATTAGCTGCTAGAGCAGTGAAACCACAGTATAAACAATTCTGTCTTTAGAGTCACCATGTCAATACTGGACACCTGCAATTTTAATTTCAGTCTACTGTTTATATAAGAATTTCTTGTTGAAGTTCTCAGCTTTATATAGGTATTTGATGTACAAACCCATTTTAAGTACCTTGATTTTCTGCAAGTACTTTATTATCAACACTATTGTACTTACTGTCTTCAGCATGTGTGCTTTCTCCTGTATAATTCTACATCTCATCTGATCACTTTATTTTACAGTAGCCAAAGTCAGTCAGTCTTTCTAGTAACATTGTACATTAGTGGGTGTTCAGTGGTGGTTTTTTGTTTGTTTCTATAGAGTACAAAGATGTGTGTTGGTCAAGCCCAGTTAGAAAAGATATACTCATTGTGTCCCTGACAGAGACAGTCTGTGTGCTTTCTTGGTTACCTTAAGAAACCTAATTAGAGCTGTTTTGTAAGAATGGCCAGTAGTATGTGTGTTAAATTATGCTTCTTTTGGAACTGCAGCCTATTAATGTGAACCAGGTATACAATCTGGAACGTCTCTTTTTTGAAATAAGCCTTCTCATTCTGTTCTTAAAGAATCATAGGTGTGACTGAATGAAAGTAATAATTAATTCCCCTTCTACAGGAAAAATGAAATTGGGAGTGATTTTTAACATTACATGTATTTCTGTCCTGTTTAATATGGATCAGACTGATAATATTAAAAACCAAGAAAGTGGAGTTCAAATGATTTCTCTGTGCGTTGTATTTGGAATGTATCAGTAGAGATGTGGGCTAACCTTTGTAAATGAAGAAAGTCTCATGGGAAGAAGAATAATCTCTTTAGAAAGGTGCAGGATTAATAACATTTTTATGGTGTAAAGTAAGATTCAGTCTCTGAGGTACTTTACCACATGGTATTGAAGTACAAATTGATTTAACTTTTTTTCCCCACTTGCATGAAAAGAATCTCACTTGAGAGGGGAAAAAAGGGGAAGGAATTCAGACTGGAAAAAATGCAGGTGTCATGTATGTATACATTCCTATGTGGAACTGATGTTTATAGTAATATGAGTGTGCCATGTTTGTGCGTGAACCTGCATTCTACCTGTGGTGTTCTGCATACTTTCTGCCCGAGGTGCTGTGAATTGATACACAGCTAAAGCTCCTCAGGAAACTGAGGCAGGAGAGTATGTTTTTCTTTTGAGGGGAGAAAAGAAGAAATAAAGCAGTACCTGCGCTTTTTTTCTTTCAAATTAAATGAGCCTGGTTCTGAAGATGAAAAGCATGGATGAAAGACCATGAAAAGAGGGGTAAGAGGTGGCTGGCTGGGATTCTGCATTGGTACATAAAGATGCAGCTTTGTATGTAGATTAATTTAACCTCTTTATTAGTGATCTCAAAGAGAAGATAATGTTAGATTTGTGGTGAAGCTGTATAAGTATATGGAATGAATTTGAATACCAGGGGAAATAAAACAGCTAAAAGTTATGAGCTGATAATAAAACTAAGAATTGAGGGGAGGGAATACATAATACAGCTGGGCATACTGAGTACATCTGCAGTGGGAATGATTATCCTGGAAAGTCTTCATGCCAAAAGAAACTTTAGATAGTGATGGGCTGCAAACTAGGCATTTTAGCAATATGCTATACTATTAAAAAAAAAAGTTTCAAATGCCTGTGGACTGCAGGGTGGCTCTTGAGTTATGACTTTTACTCTCTGGCTAGCTTTCCTTTGCAAAGTTGTGTGCATAGGTACACCTAGGATAGTAAATTACAATAGGTGTATGAAGAACTCCTTAACCTAGAGGTTCCTCTTTCTTGTGTAGTTTGTATATTCTGTTTACATTTGGTATCAATTGTTTGCAATTCTGTAACTTTCCATTTGCAGCTACAGCAGCTGTTTATAGAGGGAAAATATTCTAAGTGTTTAACATACTCTAGCTTCACTTAATGACGTTTTGTGATTGAGTGGAGAGCCTGCAACAAACAACTGGCCGGCTCTCTGGGGACTTGAACTCGGAACACGCTATCTTTCCCTGTCTCCTGCTCCCTCACTGAACGACTGCTTATCAGGCACTCGGTTCCCAGACAAGAAGTTACGGATGGACAGTCTTGTCCCCCAGCCATACGCTGTAACCTGTCATAACTGAGCGATACCAAATTTTTCCCATAATTCTCCAGTATAATTTGCCTGCAGTTTCAGTAGCATCACATTCTGTGGATGTATGTTGTGGGCTTTGGTCATTCACAGTGTTCCTGCCAAAATATTAGGGGAAAAACAATCATTAGGAAGACATCTCTAGCAGTGGTGGTGGTGGTTTTGTCATGTTGTTCAGTCTACCATGAAATATTTAGGGCTTATTGTAGTGTTCCTCTCATTGCTGTTGTGAGTCTTCAATTTGAGATCATTAATACTAAATCAATAAGGACAGAGTACATATTTTCTTTCTAATTACAACACATAGGTATTGAAATTTGCAGACAAGCTGTGCATAGCGTTAAACAAGGTTTTAAGATTAAGTTCTGTACAAGACCCAGAATCTTTTCCTGATCTTGTAGGGCAAAAAATACTTCTGTGGTGAAGCAGAATTGCAAAGAGTAGATGACCGGCAAGTTGCTAAGTTGTTTCTTTTCTATGCTATGCTGATTATAGCTTTTAAATTGATTGCAAAATACTATATATTGAATGTCATAGTGGTGATTCATTAACTCCAGCTTGGTAAATATTTTCTGAAAAATTTGAATTGCAAAATGCTAATGCCTGGATTTAGCATTATGTGGAATTTAAACAATTTACTATGTAAAATTTCTTGTTTACTACGAGATTGCTAAAATAGCTCTTAGCAAAGGCTAGAATTCAAAAATCAATTATCAACTCTCAACAGTTTCATAAAGACCAAAACAGGAATTTCCTGGCTTTAATGAGTACCAGATGCTGCAGTCTTGCTCTAGTGATGAGGGGTGATGAGGGTTAAAGTATTTTGAAATACATGTTTAGAAAACACGCAAACAGATATAAATCTTCCAGTAGCATCTTACGCGAGTCATTTGTTCAGGTTGACAAAGACATCCCATAACATTAAGGCTTCAGAGAGGGAAGTGAAACAATTTAAAGCACTTCTGTAATGACTGATTCCTGTCCAGCAGTAGTGAAACAGTGGGCACTGGCATGGTCTGCTCTGCTTTGCACAGGTGCTGAAGAGTTCAGGGCATTCCAAAACTTCGTGTTCTGGAGGCTTCAGATCTTCTGTAGTCTGATAAATTAAAGATCAAACTGGGAGACAGTAACTCTTCTATACATTTCCCTTTCGCTCTCAACATACTCTTTCACTCTGTTATGTTTACGGTTCCTTAGGAATGATATTAATTGTCTTTTAAAGATTTATTCAGTGGTATAAAAGTTCAGAGTGAATTGCCAGATCCTAAATGGTCAGATGCTATAGTTCCACAAACACTTTTAAACCAGGTGCAAGCTAACATTTTTCCCTCTCCCTTCCCAAAATACTGACCTGTGCTGCTCTCCTGTTCTTGTGTCCAGCCCGTTCTGCTGTGCTGTCACTGGTGCTTATATAGTCACATAGACGACCAGGTTGGCTTAAAACTAACCATGGTTAATTTTTACTATTGGAGAGAGTTGAGGTTTTCTGTGCATTTGCTAGCTGTTTTAACCCAAACTGTATCCTCGGGCTGCCTCACTATATGCTTGTGTGAATCTGCAATGTTTAAGGCATTGGGAGCAGGTGAACACAGTGTTGTTCAGCAGCAGTGCTTGTTGATGCTAATTTAAGGTGCTCTTTAGGAGTTTTAGGAAATGAGTATATGTGAGTTTAGATTTCACCCATATTCCTTAATTTCTGCCCCCCGCTAGGTGCATGCCTTAACTTCTTTATGGCTGTTGAAATAATGGGGATATATGTGTGCTCAGAATGCAGACAGCCTTGAAAGAATGATTTCATCTCCTCGAAACTTAGAGGCTCTAGGCAGGAATTTGTTCAGAGAGTTGGAGCAGGGAAAATTTTGGGAGGCAATGAGGGGATATGCAAAGTAAATTGAGCTTACAGAGCAGGGGTAATTCTGGGGTCTCTTTCACCATTTACTGTAAAAGAAAAAAAAAAAGGCTGCTTTCACTGAACTTCTGTTGCTCTTTCTTTCTTCCTGTTCTTCCCATATTTTCATTCCTCATCTGTCTTCTCCAGATTGCTATCTCCAGCTCTTCTTTATCTGTGTCATCTGTTGAAGTTACCCACTGATTTATTTTCTTTCTTGAGCTGCTTTTATTTCATTTCACCTGTTCTTTCATTTGTCATTTCTTGTTTTGGCATTTGTTGCATTTTTGTTTGTTTTGCTTGTTTGTGTTTCTCTGGTTTTCCCCTCTTATTACTGATGCATTTTAAGTTGGCTAAGAAAAAAAAAATGGAGTCCATGTTCTGTTTGTGTATTTTTTCCTCATTTGATTTTTCTTTTTATTTTTTCATCTTCTGTTTCAAAACCCAAGCTTCAGTAACTTTTCAAAATTTAAACTAGTTTCTATTATATAAATATTTACTACATGCTATTTTTCATTAGCATATCTCAAAGGCAAGTCAAGTCCATAACATGACAAATTCATATCTAAGGAGAATGGCAGGAGGGGAGGAAACATAGTGGCACTGAAGGCATTAGAAGGAAGGCAGCAATAACTAGCAGAGGGTACTGCGGGCATTCATTGCTTGACAACTTGGTTTCACACTTTTTCCTTAAACTTTGCCTTTTGCAAGCTCTCTTGCAACTGTAATACCATATTTGAGGCAAATAATTGTACTGAAAGACTTCAACCAAATTAGTAACATATTGCTCCCATTTACCTGAATGTTGTTTAGACATCAGGGAAGAGCTTTGCACATTCCCGGAGGCATTATGATAAAAGCAAAAGACTTATGTTTTTGTTAAAACAGAAATGTCACTACATGGTGAACTTAAGGCCAGACTTGCATGGAAGTTACTGCCTTAGATATCAAGAGAAAACTAAAATGTAATCTCTGTTTGTTGCTTCAGACCTTTAAGTCAACTTTCAATTGTTTCCCAATATTTTAATAAAAGCTGAAGTTTACACTTTGAGAGGAAGAAGGGAAAGAGGGAAGAGAGATGTAGTAGCGTCAGGCTGTGCGGTCTTATGAATGTGTGCAAATACAGTGCTGGGTTATTTGCTCTTTTGGCATAGGTTTTCTGATAAAACTCCAGTCTGATTTTATGCTTTTTAGATAATTTCTTTTTCTCTTCAGAAATACTTAATTTTCTCAATTTAGTTTGTCAACAAAATCTTTAAAATGAGTAAAATCTGTTTTCGATGCTAAATCTCTTATAGCAAAATATCATGCATGGAGAAGTGGTTAACGTAAGAGCAGTTCAGTATTGTACTTGCCAGTTTTTAGTGTCCCATGTGCAGACACTTCATAATTTAAACACGTGTTCCATGGGGAGATTACATCATTTCATAAAACATAGACGCATCCCTGACTTATGCAATATTGCTTTCAATATTGGAACTGAGCTGAATCCCACGTTTGTACAAAGGAGAGGCTGCCTTTCCCAAGTCGAAATTTCGGTGAAACACATGGCAAAAAACCCTATGGATAACTCCTCAAATTGTTTGTTCCAGTGTATTAATGGACATTGTCGACGGTCATGCTCAAACACAGTATTTTATAATGAAATGTCAGTGAAAATGGAAGAGTTAACCCCATGCGGCATCGTTCTGTAATTTTGAGCTTTAAACAGCATCATGACCTCTTCTAGTACATTTGGATGTCTTGGGATTCTCCCTCCCTCCCCACCCAACCCCCAAAAAAAAAACCCCACCACCCACGAAAAACAACCAAAACCACAGCCCCAAAAACCCCACCAAACCAAAACACCCGAAAGTAAAGCAACCAGCCTAGTGAAGCATCAGTTGAGAAACTGAGTGCTGTGAAAAGTATTTGAGTTGCATTAAGTCGTCTTGGCCTTCACTTCAGGAGATTCTGTCTCATTGCATTGATGATATTTTGTAATAAATGCAATGTTTAGAGAAATGAATAGATTTCTCTGCTTTCAATTATCACTGGGATTGCCGGAATACCAGAAGGATTTCAGTATATGCTTCTAAACTTTAAGTTACATACTTAATCTTTTTCTAAATACCAGGTGGCTTGGTGTACTTCAGAGGCTGGCATGTTTGTAAAGTGCAGTTATATAATCTGAAATTTTCCCCAAGAAATTGGCCAAGTCTGAGTTCAGTCAAACAAGCATAAAAGTAACTAAAAATTACCTAATAGTTTAGACTATTTACTTTGCCTCATATAACTGCTTAAGTTGAAAACTGTAGACTCCGTTTCCAGCAGTTTGGCATCTACGAGACTGAAGACCTTGCAGTTTAAATATATAATGCTATGCTTTATGCGTATGTGTGTATATGCATATAGAACAATGACTCGTAGGATTGCTTTATTTTTAAAGTCTTCAGTGTTTTCTTTTCCTCAGGCTTTATATGTACGTTATCTCTACTTAATATAGTTGCAGCCCTAACACAGCTTTTTAATTCTCTGTTTTCCTTAAATGACTTCATTATTCTGGGCTGAAGAGAGATTAGCTTCTTTTTTCCTTTCTCATGATGTGTATATATAATATACATGCTTTAATTTTTTTAATTTTGCTGAAAAGTTATTTGAAACTAGCTGTATTGTGGAAAAGCTGCAGTTGTTGACAACACAGCTTCTATCACTTACCCCTGTTAAGCTCTGAGATCTTTACCTTCTCATTTGGACTGTGGGTATGGAGGTAGTGTTTCTTGTTTGTTTGGCTCTTTTAGATTAAAAAAAAAAATTTCCACCAAGAAACCAAAACCCAACCCAACAAAAAAAGGCAGACAAACCCCACAACCTCCCCACAATCCAAACCCCATTGATTTAAACAGCAAGAGCTCTTTTATAAAATTCTGTCTCTGTTGCTTTCAATAATGGTTACATTCTTTACAATATCCTAAGACCATTTCTAAATGTGTTCCTATAAGTGAATGGTAAGGAGGAATTGCTTGGTTTGGTTTTTTTTTTAATTCATCTATACATTGAAAACTGGCATTTCAAAAAAATGACCAGATAAAATTATTTAACCTATTTTGGTACTCTGTTCAACTTGAGACTCGATCACGTCAGGCTAGCCTCGTTGCATATGAACCTCTTGGCTGCTTGTACAATGTAGTGAGGGAGTATAATATCAGCTTTTTTGTATTTGAATTCCTCATGGAGAAGATCAGTATAGTCTGGAGAGTTAAAATAAAGGTATATGTGAAGGTGTGCATATATTTATATATAACGGAGGAAAATAAGCAACTCTCTTCTGTGAATATGGACACTGAGGTTAAGAATATTCACTGACTTCTTTATATAGAATTAGACAGTTTATGGCCTCAACCCAAACATAGAAATGTATGTTTGCATCAGTGTGTGTTTTTGTTGGTGTTTTTTCTTCAAAAGAAATTAAAGGTTGTATGTTTCAGAGATGGTTTAAGTTGCATGAAAACACTTTCTTACAAAGGCTAAATTTCTCAATTACACTTGATTTGACCTTAATTCTTTGAATATAAAAGTGAATCCTGCTACTTTTTCTAAAGAAATTGTGTTAAAAGTCTCCATGTGCTTAAGTTCTAAAAGTCCTGTAACTTCATTCACTTGTAAAATGACAGACTCTTCATTCATAAACACATACAACCTCTGAAACTGTATAGAAATGATGCAGTGAATAATGGGAAACAAATCTTAGTATGCTGGAATTGCTTGTATGCTTGCCAGTACATATCTGTGTAACTAATTTATTGGTCTTTAAGCTTAAGAAAAATACTCTTTACTGTAAATTACTGTAAAAGGAGTTCATAGTTTGTGTTTCTGTAAATGCAATAATGCATTGAGTTTTATTTTGCATGTCACTCTTAAATACTAAGCCAGCCCCACCTGAGAAAGCCACACAGCATTACAGGACTATCAAATACTTCAGACTTGTTAATGAAACAAGTACTCTAACAGCAATTTTTCATAGTTTTGGTCAACTTTTGCTCTTGACCTACTTCTATTTCTTTATGTGCTGCTTCTAATTGCAATAATTGTAGCTTCTGCTGTTCTCTCAAAAAAAAAAAAAAACCAAACCAAAAAACACCAACAACCAAACCCCAAAACAGAGTGGAAGAAGGTGAACAAGGGATATAATCAACTAATTTCCCTACCTTAAATTCAGTGCTATGAATAGCCACTTAATTGGCTTAGAGCCTTAAGCTTCACTTAAAAAAAAAAAAAAAAAAAAAAAAGTGGTGGTGGGGAATTAATGAGGCCCTTGGAGACCGGTAGTGGTATACGGTGCTTTTTGACAAACTAGCTTCTAATCCACTAAGATGCTTTTGAAAATTCTGCCAACTGTGCTGCAAGGCTGTACTCTAACTCTGATAGGAACCGAAAACGTATGGAGCAATGTCCTCTTCTGAACAACCACAGCCTGTTCTAGCATCTTTAACTAGGGTTGTAAAGTGATGCAGAAAAGAGACCATCTCAGCCTCTGAAGTGCTTAAAAACAAAGGCAACTTTTGTATTGGTTCATGATCAAGTTTAAATTTCTATTGTCTCAGCATTGGTTTCAGTGCAGCAGTTCAAATTGCCCAATGTCATGCTGCTTCTCACAAAGCACAGAACATACTGCAGACCAGCTGGAGCTCTGCCAGCAGCTCTATCGCTGCTGCCCATCCCAGGATTGCTTTGGGCTCTCGCAGTGCTGCTGGGTGCCTTCCCTTGTTTGTGTGGATCACCACCTTGACAGGGCAAGGGAAATAGTCCCCTGTCAATAACCGATCAGGTAAGATGGGTGGGGGTGGTGACTTGATGACTCTGTGCTGTAGGAACCTGTGCCCTCGGGAGAGGAACTCTCCACCTGGTTACCTGTAGGTCAGCAAAAAGGTGCTAGAAGATGAGCTTCTGCAGTTACTCCACGTGTCTTTCCCGTGTGTAAGAGGAAATGGGATCCTAGTGCACCAATTTGAGACAACTTCATACAACAGCAGTAGGCACAATAGTTTTTGATCGCCATACCTGGAGGACAGCCTTATTCCATATGTTGTGAAAAACAATAAAGCTGCACTTGGTTGTGTATTTTCCAAGTACTCCTAAAGGGAAGGCTAGTAACTACTTTTGCTAGAAATGAAATCGGGGGAGACAGAACAGTCTTCACAGCTGCTAAACAGCACAATTGTGGTCTTACCCCTCCTGCCTTACTGCATGCTTAAGGTCTGTCCCTCTGCCTCCATAGCTACCTGCTAGGCAGCTCAGCCCTCCAGCCTGGCATGGCCCAGTGTCAAACCCACTGATGGAGAAGGCATTCAGGGCCGCTGGTTTATTGCAGCCTGTGCTCTTTTGTCAGCAGAATTTTTCTTAAAGCTATTTAGTTTTGGTTCCCAAGGTATAAAGTTGTAGGTCTGACTTTATACCAGTTCAGTAAAGGTTTTCTTAAAAATCTTGGCATTTAAATGCCTTTTCCTTGTTGGTGCCTATGACAACAGAACCGTTGGTTTGGGTATTCTGTGTCAGCTCTCTTGTGTGGAGTATTATTCCTTTGCAGCTTTTATTTAACCTCACTAAAAACACGAAAAAAGATTCATCCTGTTATGTAATTGTCTAGCTGATAACTGGGTATATAAGTAGAGGGGGGTTTTACATTATGTTCATATTTTAGAAGCACATGAATTTCACAACAGTGTGTTTCTGCGTATCGAAGGTAGTCATGTCAGGAGATAAAGGGTGCTCTGTAATGTTTCTTGAAAATGCTAACAAGATTTGAGAGGGGAAGATAATTTCTTACATTTGCAGTTGCTTAAAGAAATAAAAATTCAGTCAGATCTGGTACATAACCTAGGAAACTGCAAGTTTTTTTTCTGTTCCATGGAATGACATTGAACTTATTTTTGTGCTTGACCTTTCTATAGCAAAACCAATGCTATTTTACATTTCCCCTTGGGTGAAAATGGGTTAACTTGATTAATAGGGCATCATATGTAGCTTTTTTAAATCATGCAACTTAGGTGAAATAAAACTGAATAGTTAGATAATCTGAAGTGCAGAATACCTTCATTTAGGAAGTTCTTTATAAGATGGAAAAGTACTTGCTCAATTATTTTATGCTTTCTCTGTGCTGGATTGTAACTTGTCCTCCAAAATGCTTAAAATTGGTTTATCTGACTTGCTCTGATGTAGATCAAAAAGGCATTTTTCAAAAGAAATAAGATTACAAAAATGCATTATTAGCCTGCATCGTCAGTGACTATCATCAGAATACAGCAAATGCTGGTCAGATAATTCCTATCCATCAGTTAAGTATTTTAGTCTGTCAGGCTTTAGAATGCAGCTCCTGGGGAGGCTGCCGTCATCTGCTTGTAATGCTCTATGTTATCTGCTTGTTAACTACTACCACTCTAATACTTCTTTCCTTTAGAGAAGGGATTATTCATGCTCTTTAGTATTTTTATAAGAGAAGATAAACTCTTGCTGTCAAATGTCAGTTGAAGCCCATAGTATGTTTTTATTGTGTTTTTCAGCATGTACTTTTTTCTGGGTTTGGTTGGAGCAGTGTCAACTTTCATGTTTTCTTAAGTATAACTTACTCCTGCTTCCATGTATTTAAATCATAATGGTTCAGAAGGTTTCAAGGGATGTTGAGAAGTTCTTGATGCCAATCTAATACGTTATTATATGCAAACATTTAACACAAATATGGAAAACTTATTGCAAGCCTAGTTGAGGATGCTAATCTAAATAACATCAGTTATGCATTAAGCATTCGTCAGTGAATGATAGTGATGTATTAGGTTAGCAAACACAATTCAAATTTTTGTTTTGATTTGGACCCGAAATGGCATAAGTGGAGGAGGCCAGAACCCCAAAACAGCTTTCAAAAGCACAGAGAAACTAGCATGCCTAGCAGAAATCCACCTAAGGATCTTGTCACAGGTTTTTAAAAAAAAAAAAAAAAATCCCAAACAAAAAAACCCCAACAAATCATATGCCCACCAGTATTACTGGGGAGAACACTGCATTTCTATACTCTGAAGGAATAATACCTGATGTGTGATATTCTCTAGCTGATAAATTTTTATAATCTTTTCAGTTTCTTAATATATTGTATTTCTGTAACTGCCATCCAAAGACCGATCTTCCCCAAAGAAAGGCAGTGACTCGCCTGATGCTCCAGGCTTTCCTGCTGATGGTAGCACTTGCAGGGAGGGCTGGCTACTGCATTTCCCTCTTCAAACCTGTGCAACTCCTGTAAATGGTCTAGAATTACAATGAAAGTGAGTATCATCCTGTCCCTGCAAATCTCTTTGTATTATAAATGAAATTTTTTAATTGCTTTTGTTTCAATCATTCTTTATACTGTGCATTCTAAATATAGACTGAGTCTGTGCCAAAGACCAAGTGCAAACATAGAAAACCATCATCGATAGAAAGTCTCTTTAATGACTTCCTCTGGAAACCGTAATTTGAATCATATGATTTTTCTGGAGTAGAATTAGCAGGGAATATCTGAAAAATAATATTGTTTTCAGAATTTTAAGCTTTTCATCTGTACAAACTTAACTTTGTATAAACTGTGCTAGTAATTTTATTCCTTGATTATTTGGCAAGACTAACGTTTCCTGTAAAGCAAGTCAGATCTAAAGAGAACAAAAACCAGGACATATCATGTTCTTGTGATTATTTTTTTTCCCCGAGATTTGTAGCAGTTACAAAATAATTGTTATTTTCATGGTAAATGCTTGTCAAACACTGGTAGCCTGTAGTTTTGGCTGTGTGGCAGCGATTGAAGCTGCTGAATTGATATAGTTGAACTAGCGGGACTGATGCAATCTGGCAGTGTTTATCAACCAAGGCTAGGCACTGAGGACTGTTGGCAAAATGTACTCCCTATATTAACTCCTGTGAAAGGGAAAGGAGAATGATCCTCTTTAATGGGAGGAAAGCTGTGGGAAAGGAAAAAGTTGGGAATTAAGTGGAATGAGGGAAGCAAGAGACACACAGAAAGGAAATGAGACTGATGAAGAGACTGAAGACAATTGGGAGGAGGTAGGTGTGATTCAGCAGATGAATGGCAGGAAACATGAGGTTAGAGTGGGAGTCTTAAAGAAATAAGGCTTTTGAAAGAGTAGAATAATAAAGAGTAAATAATGAAGATGGTATAAAGATAATGGGAAAACAGATGGAAGGTGGAAGGAGGGAGATGTGGGGGAAGGACTGGGTGAAACTGTATATACCAAGAAGTGGAGAGGAAGAATCATCAGTGTCTGGCATGGACTTCCAATACATATCCTAGTCTTAACTTCACAATTCTGAAGTTTCTACTTGATGAATATCCTGGGGGAAAGCTGGTAAACACCACTGCATTGATGCAGATGTTCATTACTGTCCTAGACCAGTGATTAAGTATCTAACATGTCACTATTCTCATCTCTAATATCTTTGTGCTACTTCCATAAAGATGCAATTTAGATGACTGCAATTTCAATTTGTTAAGCCTATAACAGATGTCTCATCTTGCATCAAAACATATGTATGATTTAAAATACTGGGAACACAAAACATTAATTTCTAGTCCATGGGAGTTGAGGATATTGCACAAGACGGCAATAAAAAGGATTAAATTTGAGTGCAACTGTCATCCAGCTTATTAGATTTGTGTCCGGTGCAATGTCAAATAATGTAAACATCTTGGTTTCGCAATGCTGGAGGAGAATAATAGCCCAGAAAGTAAGCTGAGTAAATACTGGGCTTCAAGAAAATGCAAGCTTTTTTGTGGAACTTGCTTAGAATACTGCAATGGCGAACAGTTCCCACGAAGATTTTTAGCAATAAATTTGTAGAGTTATACTAGGCCATACACATGCAAAAGACATTCCTGTGTATATTTCTCATCTCCTGTTTCTATTGTAATGGAGTGCAGTGAGAAGCGAAGCTCACATTCGCTTTCCTGCATATGGGTTCTGTTATGTGGAGAATTTCAAACATGAATTGACGTGCTTACAGATATACATTTGGTCACTCCCAAGAAATCTGAATTTCAGACTGAACATATAATTTCTGGGAGGGGGGAAAAAACCACTGAACGTGTCTGGATGCAGTATTTGTTGTTTCCTGCTTGCAGGAAATTTGCCTGAAAGCTAAGGAGGTCTGGTGACTTCCCATTCTTAAAATGATTGAAATGTAGCGTCTTTCCTTCTGTTAGATACTCTGCCCTGTTCCATACTGGGCAGGGTTTTCATTGATCATTAACTGATGGGATAGTATGTATTTATAAAATTTGCAACTGGCATCAAGTTGGCAGAACACAATTTACACCCAAAACAAATTGGAGAAACCATGCAAAATTAGTAACAACTCAGTAATGGGAATTCAACGCAGGCTGCTTGGAGAAGAAAGATCAGGTGCACGGTATTGAAGAAAGGGGTTTAAACATCATTGTGTACCACAGATTAAACAGGCACTGGAGTGTGGTGCTGTATCCCAGAATAAAGCAAACTAGGATGTATATTCAGGGTCATGGTTTGTAAATAAAATGTATTTATTTTGTGCATCTAAAGGATTGCTGAGGTTTCACCTGTGCAATCATACCAGTTACCAGTGCCAATGTTCAGTTTGGACAATCTGAAGAAAATCCAGGGAAAGCAAAGGAGATGTTTGACAAGAAGAATTGGGATGAGTTTTTTAAAGAAAGTAATGTTATATAGAATGAAAAAAACAATGGAGGCTATGTGGGAGTAGGAGAAAGGTGATTGTTATCAGTGTCTACTTAAGACAGGATTAAAAGCAAACATTTCTGTCATAAAGATTTCTCTTGGATATTAGGGAGGACAAGGATAGCTAATTTTTATAGTAAGTTGCATATGCTTTGGGGTACCTACTAGTGGAGATTTTTCAGGACAGATAAAGTAACTATCACCAGTGCTCTAGTATACTAGATCCTGCCACAAAGGTGACTTAAATGACCACCTGTAATAGTTTAGTCCTTAATTTCCTGAGACTTTTTTAAAGAACTGATCCTGATTTTGATGCTTACTGAAGGATACTGCAAGAAGGAATCCATGTAGAACTGCCGCAACAGCGCATGACTCTGCACTAGGTAGGGAGGGGAGCGGACTTCTGGATTCTGTAAGTAAAGAAAGGGTTTGTTCCAAAGTGAGGGCGTTAGAAGAAAAAGAAACAAACAAACAAAAAATGCTATAGAGAAGGCCATTTGTAGCATGAATTATTGGTGAAATGTAGGACAAAAGAGAGAATAAAGTCTATGAGCATATGACAAAATGGATTATGCTTTTAATCAGCTGACTCATAAAAAAGAATACTACTTAGCGGTGTAAATAGCATATCAGCCCAAAGGAAGAAATTCTTCAAAGTAAGAGACTCTTGGCAATAAATTTTTGTTTATTGCCCCCTCCCTGCCCCCCCGTATACAATGACAGGCAAGGATTTTTTTGTGTATATTTTTGCTTCTTCCTATTTTGTCATTGTAGTAAATAAAACTTGAACCAGTCGTAGCTTATTTCAGCAGCAGCTGAAAATGAATGCCTGGTAACTTATATTTGAGTGCCTAAATTTAGGTTCCTAAATCTGTATCTGCAAGCGGTGTCCTTTGCTGTTCTGTTCTCGTCTGCTGGCAGGACAAAGATGTGAGCACAGAGCTGGGGGGTGGGAGTTGGTGCTGGAGGAGGCATTCCTCACGAGTGAGAATCTGCAGAATATTTAGGCTTTTTTAAGTCCCCGTTGCTTTTCCTGCCGCAGCCCCAACCATGTGTAGCTGTATTATTTCCCAACCAGTATTCTGCCATTAGCAGTGCCTGGGTATTGAAAACCAAGTGGTGAATCTTGTCCTGTCCCAGCTGGTTTTGCTGGTGAGTGGCAGGTTACCCAGATTTGTTGTGTCCTCTTGAACGAAGGCTGTTTTGTGCAGGGGCTCAGCTGTGGCTCCCACCCTGCCCCCCAACCTTACACTGCTGCCTTGGTCAGTGGAGCAAAGCCAGTTGGGTACACAGCAAATGTTTGAAGCGGGTCAGAGTGGTTATGAAGAGCCATATGACAGCTCTGCATGTCCATGCTTCACCATCCCCGAAAGCAGAGAAGGAAACTGTAGGACAAGCAGCTCTCAGACTTGCCCTGAGTTGAAAGGGCAGGCTCTGAAACTGCTGTGAGAGGATGGGGAGTTTGCTTTTTAAACCTCCTGTACCTCTCCAAATGAAGGTGGGACTCCAGAGGGTTGGATGAGTAAATTGGGACTTCTGGGAGACAGAGGATTTGTGTTTGTGCCACTGAAGAGTTTTGTTTTGCAAATGTTGCAAATTTCTGCTTCCTGTTATTAAAATGGACTTTTCCCCTCGTTTGCTGACCTTCCTCAGTCACCACTGGTTTAATCACCTCAGTCATAGAGTGGGGCTTTTTTTGGCACGGGCAGGCTAAACTTTATCTCGACAGTGAGGTATGTAAAACCATAGCTGCTAATGACATTATTGACATAATCCTGTGCCCAGCATTGACATTCAGGAGTTAAACTGATGTGCTAGCATATGGGCAGTGCTAGGTGGTATCTTTGAGTTTCTCTCGAGCAGCATCTTTGTTTTGTAAGTCTTGTGTTTGCAGGTAATTTTTTGAGTGACCCTGATGTCTGGTGGTAGCAGTAAACAAAAACGGCTATTTGCAAAAATTCTGTTTAATTCTGGTTGAAATTTGTCAGAGTAAAATCAGTTGAAGGCAACTTTTTGAAAATGGCATGAATTTATTATTGATTGAATTATCAATTTTTCTTCTTACTATATGTGTGAGCTAGAATTTGACTTTGACTTTTCTGTACTTAATGGAAAATTTGTCTTCTCCCACAAATATTTAGACAGCTGAACTGTGGGGACAACTTTCAGCTGTTTTACGTTGTTTGTCCACAGCTGCTGCTCTGCACTTTCCTGGTTTAAAGTGCTGGGACACAATGGGTTTGTAGGAGATGCTGGAAAGGGGCTGTGATTTTTTTTTTTTGCTATAGAGAAACAATTAGTAGAAAACTAACACTGGGGATTTTTTTTTTTTTACTTTAAACTGTAAATATAGAACTTGAAACAAAGATGACTTTTGGGTTTCTGAGCATCACTAAGGGGATGTGTCCTCTACCTGAAGGAGCAAATTTCATGTACCTCACTATCTTCTAGTTTATTTTTTCTATAATTAGCCAAGTTTGACAATATTTTCATGTTTTGCAGTCTGAAATGCATGCATGCACACACAATACGCAGTCTTGATTTCATGAGTGGCTGCTCTCCTCAGGCTGAGTATAAAGCTGGAAAAGTTCAGCTGTTTTCTGTGTTTATGTTTGGCTTGTAAATATATCAAGGAAAAGAATCTTTGTAGTTTTAGTAGTTCTCCAAGTATTCATCTTAGGTACTCCCTGCTAAGCTTCCTAATTAACCTATAGACTACCTGTTGCAGCTTTTAACTATTGCTTATCTTAGCACAACTTTGTAAATGGTAAGTATTTTCTGTAATGTGTTGCTAAGGCAATCAATACATAATTGACTTAAAGATTTAAAGCAAGTCTCTTGCTGACATTGTGTTTATTGTTTGGAATGCCAGATTAATTACAGCATGTATTGCAGTTGCTGTATTATGAGCTACATCTGCTTTTTGTTAACTTTCTCTGTAAATGAGTAACTGTCAGTGCTTACTGTTTCTCGTATTCCAAAGAAAAATTCCCCAAACCCTATAATTGTGTACTTTAAAAATTAAAGAACCGTTGTGTTTAGATCACAAGTTCGTTTATTTCTCTTGTTTCTGGAGGAGCTGACCCAAGCATAGATGATTCCTCCCTGTTTTGCAATAAAAAAATGAACAGAAGACTGTCCCATGCCATTCGAAACTTGGTTACGGGAGTTCCTGGTTCTCTTCGATCTGAGCAGTTAGACACGCACACATCCACAGCATCCCCTGTGCCAGCAGCTGGCAGCCAATGCTTCATTTACTGGAGTTATTTAAATGAGCCTCCAGATTGCTACCATTTCAGAAACCAGCCGGATCGTTTAATTTCCCCCCACTTTGTGTACAGTGTAGGTGACAACTGAGCTTTTAAAGTCACATTTGCTTGAGCCTTTTATCTTGTTTGCAATTTGTCAATTCTTCTGTGCTCTGTGTGTGTGTGCCTACAGCAACAAATTCTGGTCCTGTGCAAAAACGTAAAATCAAGACTTTCCTTCAGTTCAGAGAAAGATATGATGCATTTATGGTCATATTTCTGAATATGAATTTGTTAAGGAAACAAATTCTACATAGCAAAGGAGCCAGCAGGTGGGCATGGTACTTTTAAGTAAATTTACAGCAGAGAGAGTTGAACTGTGTTCATTCCTGTAAGAAGAGTAGGAAAAAAGGTTTGGGCTTTTCTGTTTTTTGATTAGGGCTTATTGTACTTGCCATAAGGAACAGCAATTTGCTTACACTCAGGCAGATAAGGGAGAGAGCCAAAATACAAAGACAGTTGTAACGTGAAGGGAATTATCAAGGGATTCAACATCCACTGAGAGTGCTTCACAGTAACCGTAGTAAAAACTGAAGTTCCAAGCCCTGGAATATCGTAATATAAACCCTTATCATTGTAATTAAATTACTTGGGAATACAAACTTGTCACAATCTTTCAGCAAAAACTGGAATTAGCTGATGTATTTGTTTTGGATTTTTAGGGCTTCTTGCCATTAGCAGATAACCTTGCAGTGTGCTCCATACTGCGTTTGCATGTAAACTAGAGACTGATGTAGTCTTCCACTCTGCGATTCCCATCCTTCTCTTTAAACTCAATTTTGGGGCACATAAAAAAGCAATTTATCAGAATGCTGAAACTCACATCACACAGATGCTCAACTGGCAATTAATTTTTCTAGAGGTGAGTTTTGCTATTGGTCTGATGCTGGAGAGAGACAGGTGGACAGAAGAGATGCAGAGAAAATTCACCTGAGAACAGCTCAGGGATGATTTCTTGATTTAAAAGGCAACACTTGACATCTTTCATGTGGTTTTTTTAAGCATATGACAAAGAAATTACTTTTACAGAGGAACAATGTGGGTAGTATATTGTTTACTTGCTATGAACCCTTCCCTGAAAAGAAAAACAGAAGCTTTTAAGTATGTCAGTGGTCTTCAGGAGATGAGGGCTCACTTACCGGATCAGCCGCAAACTGCTTTTCATTCTGGAGAAAATCATTTAATGTCTGTGAATAAGAATAATGTTTTAATGTAATATATAGAACTGTTACAGTGCCATACAAGTATTACCATGCTAAAAGCCAAGAAATGTAGATTACTATATAATTAAAATGTGTAAATCAGTATTCACATCAAAAATTACTTGTATAAAACATCCTGAAGTTTTTATAAGTAGTTTCCACTAGATGACTAATTTTTTTCTTGATTAGGTGCATCACAAATAGATTCAGAAGAAAGATGGAAACACTACTTCCCCTATCTGCCTACTTGCTTTTTTTTCTTCCTGGAAACTACAGCCTGCACAGCAGTGATGCATGGAAAAAGCTATTACATTGTTATGCTGGCTGTAAAAACTTATGCACCTTGTGCTTTTAAAACATAGTAAAGAAAATCTTGTTCAATGAATGGCAGAAACCAGTTGATAATCATAGCAATTTTTTAGTTAAACTTCATACATTTAGTATTATTATAACTTTAAAATATGTATTGATATCTAACATTTCCAGTTTCAAACCTAAGATGTAGAAATGTAATGCATGTGACGATCTAACTTTCTGAATCAAGATGATGATGACTGCTGCCTTATAGCTTCACAAAAGTATTAAGGAGGTTTTTCTTCCTTAGTATCTATTTATTGTAGGCAAAATTATTTGTATCAAACAAAAAAAAAAAACCCCACCCCATTCACCATGTGCATCAGAAACACAGTTGAAATAAGAACCTCTAAAAAGATAATAATCCAGGAAAGGGAAACTTTTATGGGGAGAATCCATTTCACTCTGTACAAGTGTGATACTAAAGCAGGGAAAATAATAGAGTATTTGTAATCATAACCAAAAATACTAAGTTCAGCTGACTTTGGCTTTAGTCACCAGGTGTCTGATGTCCTATCAAGAACCAGCTGTTTCCATCTTTCTGATAGCATTTCACTTCATACTGATTCTCAAGAGGACAGTTCTGCTCACTCAGGTTATCTGGCGCAGTAGTCTTTGAAGACTAGCTACATCCTCCTGTTCCAACTACAGAATTAACTTTCCAATGGTTGTATAAAAATCAGCTCTCACACTGGAATGCAGTCAGTTGGAGCAATAAGACATTACAAGGCGCAGCAGTAACCGGGAAGCATGAGGATGTAAAGTGTAGTTGGATTTGGATGTGGGAGAATTTGATGCCTCACGCTCAACCTTTGCATTTAGGGTTGTGAGTCAGATGTTATGATGCTTTTTATTTAGTGAAACACAGCCACAATGACTTTTTTTACAAATGTGTATGTAAGAAACTAAAATGATCTCAAGGCTTATGTGTCAAAACTGTAACCTTGAATGAGTGTGTGCTGTGAAGACATAACAGTGTTAATTTTGATAGGAATGTTGTGGGTTGTTTAAGTCCTCTATTAAGTTCATCATACAATACTCTAGCTTTTTTTTCTTCCCTTTATTTCTTATTTTCTTTCCCAGGCATTGTGGTTCTGTGTTTGTGCCTTGAGATACAATGGCAACAGACATTAAGTAATGAACTGTGAATTCATTGGTTCCATGCTGAAAAAATAAGACATAACAGACTTTGTGTCCTGCTGCGAGATTGCCTTGCTCTGGGTGGCTGCTAGGCTAAAGGCTGAAGAACAACTGCCCAAGAAGTAGCAGAGCTGCAGCATGGCGTGTGCCTTTTAGTGTCTGAATGCATTTATAAAATGTCCCTAATGACCTTCTTTATAAAAAGTAAAATAAGGAATTTAAGCTCATTCTGGTGGTAAGAAACTGAAATTGTGTAACTGAAATGGAGTCTCTGGGTGATTACAATTAATTCATTCTCATTTCTTCTTTTCAGGTTTTCTTCTTCTCCACCTTGGCCTTCCCCTTCTCCCTTCAAATCCAGTCACTTTTCTGTTTAAATTGCCATACGTTCTCTTACCTCTTCCTTGTCTTACCTCTTTGCTTATGCTTTAAGAGAAGTCTTTTCAACTTCATTTCTTCTGTCACTGGGTCCGAAATCCAGTCATCAATAGTTTATTTCTCCAAAAATAATAAGTTGTACAGGTAATCTTTTTTTTTTTAAAGCTTATCTGATGTTTCTGGCTAATTTTCACTTAATTCTGGGCATTCTGAATGTTAATTTTCAGTGTTCTGCTGGGATGTTTCAAGGCTGCTGAGCGATCCAAATGTGGGATTTGGCGATGATTTGGTGTAGCAGTGTACCTCATCTTATTTCTTTTCATTTGTGAGGCTATGTCAAACAGATATTTCCCATTAAGTAACCATTTTATTTTAAGTAGCTTCTTACAAGTTTTAAGGCTTTTCTTTTGAACTGTGCTTGAGAAATAAGATTTTTTTTTTTCCCCTCTGCTCTACCAGATGTTGCACAGCATTTCCTTGATTTTGTGTGTGTGTAAGGCCGGTGTTTTACCTAGTCTCTGCTTTATGAATGTTTATGTGTGTCTGTGTATATATATGTGTGTATACATGTATTTTTATAAATGGTGGACAAAAGTAAGGAGGGGATAGTAGGCTTCACGCTCGTAGAGTTGTTACAGTGCAGGATTGAAGGGTAATGCTCTGATATAACGCCTCTCAGGTGACTACGTAACAGCAACCAAAATGTAAAAAGAGCGAAGGGTTGCCCGTAAACTGCTTTCCCTGGAGCTGTGGCAGCAGTGCAACAAGTATGTAGTTTCGGCTTCCTTCTCATATTCTGAGTAGAACAGAAATTCTTCTAAAGATGGTTTGGAGTTAGATGCCAGTAAGGGGGAAAGTTAGGAGTCAAAAAGGTCTGAGAAGACAGAGTCTTTCAAATGTGTGTGCTGCACATATAAGCAGTGGCTCTAGCTAATCCCGAGGACGTTTCGTAATCAGCTGTTTGTCCACAACAAACAGATCCCCTAGAATGCCCAGAGCCTCAGGATATGTTGACTCTGAAGATGCTATTAATTGCTTGCAACCAGTGTTGAGTTTTATGATGCTTTGGGTAGGCTTTTGACCATGCCCAAGTTAGCTGGCTGAAATCTTGGTCAGAGATGATGATGCTGCAGTCAAACTACAAAAAAACCCTACCCCAAACCAAAAAATATCCGTGTTGTTGAGTGATATGTCTGAGGACACAGGGAGAGTCTGCAGGAAATGGCCCATTGCAGTCTACCTTAATGCATGAGTAGCTTTTTTCTTCTGTGGTTTAGATACTGGCAGGGGAATTAAGTGCACTGAGGTGTGTTGGAGAGAGGGTGAGAATTCTTTTAAACTGATAAGCCAACAGCAAGAAGTGCCCAAGTGACAAATTTCCTTTCTTATTCAATCGAGTTACTTTGCATATGCCCTTAACTGTGAGCATTTGCTGCATGCTTTTAGCCTTAATGTTTCTTCTCCATGGGAATAGACTGAGCCTGTTTCACATCTATCTTGGCAATCATCAATCCATCTAGTTTGGTCAGTGAATATCCACTCTAACAACTGTACGCACAGTATTTACTAACTTATTTAAAGCATTAAATAATTTGTTTCGATTCAGTTATCCCTTTTCCCATATTAAGTCCCACATGACCTTTTTGATTAATTGACTTGTTTTATAGACCTATGTTTCATCTTGTTGTAGAGCAAATATACTTGTTCTTCAAATTGAGAATGTACAAATTTACATGTATTCATTTGGCTTTCTCTTTTTAATTTCTCATATAGCTTACTGTGGTTTTGCCAGTAATTTTGGGGCAGATGTTTTCATAACTTGTCCTTAAAACTGCTAGGTCTCTTTCGTCTTTGTTTTTTTCATTGAATGGCTCAAGTTCAGTAATACTCATGGGCTATTCAGATCCTAATCAGCTGCTTATTAAGAATGACTGTCATCTGCTGTGGTGTTGCCCAGTTGTCTCGCTATTTTTAGAATAGTGGTATTTCTGTAACTTAAGTCTTTTCATCCTGTAAACAAGCTAGATGCATAGCTGTGGTCTGAAGAGCTTGCCCAGACATTAAATGTAGTATCTGAATTGCAGGAGAGGCGTACACAGTTAAATGTCTTAATGATTTGAAATACTTCTTGCCTGACGAAAGTTAGTGTAGAAGCATTTGCACTGGCACAAATGTATTTTTGCTTGGAGGAATTTTGTTTTGTTTACTGAAATGTTGCACACAATAGTAGCAAAAAGAACTGGAGGCTTGCTGGTATAGCTGTGGACAAAGACTGAGGAGATGGAAACTCTGCCAAAGTGTAGAGTGAGGAATTTGAGGATAGGAGCAATAAAAGACCACTTGAAGGCAGGACTCTGGCAAAATGTAGACTGTTGAGAAAAATTTCCAGCATTTTCTGTTGTGTAACTTAGCTTTCTATTTTATGTAAATATTCCCCTAGTCTTGAGAAGGGGAGGAACAAAAAAGATCTGTTTAAATTTCTTTTCCATCCTTAAGGAAGAAGATACTGCCCATCAAAATGAATTAAAAGATAGATTACTATACAATGGCACTTCTTCTATTTTGCAAGACACTAATGGTTGTTTTGTATGAGTTAATCTTTCCTAGTTTCTGATACTACACTTGTATTTAAAGCATTAGAGCCTTATATGCTTTTAGCACACAGACTTCTTCTGAAGCCTTTGTTCTGTGTTTACAAATAGTCTGTAAAGCTGTGGTGTCTCATTTCTTCATTCATGGTAGGCATCTGTTCTTTGCTGTAACTCTAGTTTTATTTACAGTATACTTCCAGTTGTATTCAAAAGCTTAAAAAAAGATGTGGGGAAATGTTTTGGTGGTTTTGTGTTTTGTTTTGTTTTTTTTTTCTCTCCACTAAAAATAGGTACCAAAACCAGTGTTCCTTAGGGGTGAAGTATGGCATAGCATCTTGGTGATGCGATCCAGTTGTCATCTGGACATAAATGGCATTGTTATGGCCCCAGTTGCTTGCAGCGAGAGCCACGTCTCTAGGAATCTGTTGGTCTTGCTCAATGGGTGGTCTCATTCCAGTTAAGGCTGTGCACAGGTGCTGTGGCCAATTGGATCAGTCTAGATACTGACTGGAGGATGATTTTATACTTATCTTTATTGACAGTACTATACATACATTACACCTGCTATACCTTTATGTCTAATAATTCTCTTCACACTTTGGAGGGTCGTTTGTCTTGTTTTGGACTTCATTGAGAATGCATTGCTACAGTTGCACCCTGTAGGTATTTCAAATATTAAATGTAGAGACTTATCCAACAAATATTTTTGTCTTAGTAGTAAGGCAAAGTGGTAGTATTTTTCTAAATTAAAAAATGTAACTGTAAATCCATGAAATAAATAGTTGCACCTGAAAAATAGGTGATGGAGAAAAACTTTGTGTTCAGCCTAGTCTAATGTAAATACAACAGCAAACAGATATCACTTGTTGTGCACAGGTACTGAGCACCCTAAGCTTGTGGTGCTGAGAGCTAATAAATTGTCTGGAACCATTTTTATTGTATTTGGTTCCTTATTGGTGACAACAGCTTCAGAAAACATTTAGAAAGCTGAAGTCAACTATTTTAATTACTCACTTGTATTGATGCACAAAGACCTTACATTGTCACTTCATTCCTACTCAGACGGAAATCCTGAAAACAATTTTCAGATACTATCTAGTTTCAGTCTTTTCCACAGAATAGTTCAGATAAAGCAGAAAGCTGAAACTGGAAGTAAACGCTGATTCCATTGGGGTGGGTTTTCTCTATTTAGCAGACAGTCGTTTGAGGTCAAATGCAGCCTGATCTGTACTGGGCTTCTGAGAAGTTTGGGAAAAGCTTGCGTGTTGATTATCTCCTGGGAAATTTTGCCTGTGGTATAGTGTTTAAAAACAAACAAAATCCTTTACTTTGAAAAGAAATAATTTAGCCAGGGGAAAAAACAGGCAGCTCTTCTAGCTAATTTTTCATAATGATTGGTCAAATTAGAGTAGGGATTGTCTCAGAAAAAAAGAATTAATATAGGTGATTTCCTTAGCATATGAACCTTCACTGGAAGACGCTATTAAACACTAAAGGGTTCTTTAATCTCGGAGTGGGGGAAGAGAAGGTAGTAGAAGAACCAGTGAGCCTCAGTGCAAACTGTATCACAAATTGGGCACAAAGCTGGGAGACTGAAATTGCTGAACCATTAGAGCAGACAACTTTCTGCTTTTCCACATTTTCCAGAGGAACTGCAATGTAGACAAGTTAATTGATTCCATAGAGAGGTATATTTAAGAAATTTAAGGATCTGTAATAGAGAATCAGATTGTATGATCTAATTGCCCTTCTGAATTTTTAAGTAGTTCCTGAAGTGATCTGTTTGTTCATTGATTCAGTATTGTTTGGGTACCTGTTGGTTTTCCTGCAGATGATACGTGACTTCAATGTGCTTTCAATTCTTGCAAAGCCAATTCAAAAAATTCAAACTCTATTAGTTGCAGGTAACTCTTCTCATGCAAAATTTTGATGTGGATGTCATATCTAAATTGTGTTTCCTTGAAGGAAAGAGTGAGTGAGTCTCAAAGGAAGAATTCTGTTAACTTAAAAACAAGTTGATTCTTATCCATTACAAACTACTGTGTCATTGAGAAGTCAAGTAAGGAGAGGATACTTAAAACCAATTTTAAAGATTTCATAGCTTATTTTAGAATTGTCACTAATGTCAATGGATTCTTCTTTGCTTTTGGTTTTAAAGTGAGCAAGCTTTTTTCCTCTAAAAAGAACAAAGAATGGTTAAATGTAGAAATATGTGGGGTTTTGCTGAAGCTGTCAGTATCAACAAAAGAGGTGTCGAACTGAGATGAGAAATGGAAAAAACCCAGGTATTCTAAAATGTGTTTTCACCCATAGAATCACAGTGGTTTGGGTTGGAAGGGACCTTAAAGCCCATCTAGTTCCAACCCCCCTGCCATGGGCAGGGACACCCTCCACTAGACCAGGTTGCCCAAAGCCCCATCCAACCTGGCCTTGAACACTTCCAGGGAGGGGGCAGCCACAGCTTCTCTGGGCAACCTGTGCCAGTGCCTCACCACCCTCACAGTGAAGAATTTCTTCCTAATATCTAATGTAAATCGACCCTCCTTCAGCTTAAACCCATTACCTCTTGTCCTGTCACTCCATGCCCTTGTAACCAGTCCCTCTCCAGCTTTCTTGTAGGCCCCTTCAGGTACTGGAAGGCTGCTGTAAGGTCTCCCCGGAGCCTTCTGTACCCCAGGCTGAACAACCCCAACTCTCTCAGCCTGTCGTCTTAGGTGAAGGTACCTGATCCCTGGCTGCTCGGACAATTTCTCTCTATTCCTCCTAGGCTACCTGCCCTTGCTTCCACCCTTTGTAGGCTTCCTTTTCTGTTTGAGTTTGTCCAGGAGCTCCTTGTTTATCCATACAGGCCTCCTGGTGTTTTTGCCTGACTTCCTCTTTGTTGGGATGCATTGCTCCTGAGCTTGGGTGAGATGATCCTTGAATATTAACTAGCTTCTTGGGCCGTTCTTCCCTCCAGAGCTTTGTCCCATAGTATTCTACCAAGCAGATTCCTGAAGAGGCCAAAATCTGCTCTCCTGAAGTCCAGGGTAACGAGCTTGCTGTGCACCCTCCTCACTGCCCTGAGCATCTTGAACTCCACCATTTCATGGTCACTGTAGCCAAGGCTGCCCTTGAGCTTCACATTTCCCACCAGCCCCTCCTTGTTGGTAAGAACAAGGTCCAGCATGGCACCTCTCCTCATTGGCTCCTCTATCACTTGGAGAAGGAAGTTAACACATTCCAGGAACCTCTTGGATTGTCTGTGCCCTGCTATGTTCTCCCTCTAACAGATATTGGGGTGATTGAGATCCCCCATGAGGACCAGGGCTTTTGAATGTGAGGTTGCTCCTATCTGTCTATAGAAGGCCTCATCTGCTTGGTCTTCGTGGTTGGATGGCCTGTAGCAGACGCCCACTATAGTGTCACCTGTCCCTGCCCTCCCTTTAATCCTGACCCATGAGCTCTCGGTTGGCTCCATGGCTAAACAAATAGTATTAAGGAAAAGTAGTAATCTTCTTTGGTACTAATAGGATGCCAGGCTTATTTCAAATATTTTTCATACTTGTGACCAAATGTGTATTAGAGTATGTTTACAAATATGTGAAAATCAACCCCAAAGTGGTGGTGGTCTGGTTTTGTGTTTTTCCTGGTTGCCTCTAAAGAGCACTTGGAGCATACATAGTGTGCTAGAATTTGCTTCTGGGAACTTCTGCCTGTGACATCCACTTCAAATATCATTCACAGCTTAAACACATTAGAACCACATGGCTTACTGTCAACTTAAAAAAGAAAAGAAATATTGCCCTTAAGACTATTTTGGTTTTTTGTTGGTTTTTTCTTTGGTTTTTTTTTTACTTTGCTCCATTGTAAAAAGGCTGAAGCAGCAGATTTGTGGAGCTTCTGTAGATTCTATGCGCATACCATGTTTTTGCGACTACAGTTTTTCCGTTTTTGAAAATGAAATATATCTGTTTCTCAGGACTGAAAATGCTACATTTTTCTTGACTTTCATGAAACTTGGCAGTGAATCCTGTGTTCCGTCAGTGTTTCTGTATCCCCAGCAGAATGTGCTCAGAACTCCCCAGTGATAAAGACTAGAGGTTTTTTATTGTTGGAACGAAAAGAGTATCCAGGCATGGCTTAAACAGTTTCAATTTTCAATTGAATACAACAGGTTTACAATCTGAAGTTGTATTATTTGGCATTTCTTTACTAGTGAAGTGATTTCAATCATTGAGATGATGGGAAAGGCAGATACGTTGTGTTAGGGCTATGTTTTCTCCTTCCTTTGAGAATATATTTACTTTTATATACCCTACGATGTATCTATCTGTCTGGCATAATGAATTAGATTAATTCATTAGCCAGAAGAGCATTTAGATTATTTTTTTTTGAGAACAGTTTATCCCATCATAGGAGAAAAAGCATTCTTACACTGCAAAAGGGAGGGGATTCAAGAACTGGGGAAAGAGAGACGACATCTGCAAAATCATATCCTTATTTCTAATACCTGGAAATTTGAGTGATAGTTGGGGATTTTTTGTTTGCTTATTTTAATTGAACCTATATTTAATGTTTTGGCAGTGATTTTTGCGTTGTGACACTTTATGGTTCTGGACACCAGATGGTGCTGCTAAACTATCTAATGTGTAATTTTCACACTTTTTTTTGAGTAGTTGATAGTAGATTTAGTTCCAAAGTCACTTCTGTACTTTCCCATCCAGGATGCAGAACTGTAACTGAAAGCTCAGCACACCACCTTCTGCTGTTTAAGGACAATGGACTGAAAACTATAATGTAAACTGAAGTATGTTGTAGAATCAACATTTTAGATCTCACTGGGCAAAAAGTGCCATCAGCAGGTGGTGTTCCTGGGTATATAGCTTAGTAGCAAATCTTAATTTATATACTTGACATTTCAAAGATTTGATTTATTATTTAAGTGTCATTTAAGTTTGATAACTTCAATCAGAAAACTTCTGATGTAGACACCTTTATAGCCAGGTTAAAACTGCAAAGAATAGTTCTAGAGACTAATAAAATATCATGAAGTGATGATGAGGGTGGGTTTGAGTTTGGTGGGGGAATTTCTTAGACATTGTGTTTAAGCTTGAACAAGGCTATCAAAAAACTTCTATGGTCCTCTTAATATTTGTTTGAGAAGACATGATGGCTTGGCTATGTAATTGCATTGCAGACAACGTTTATAATAGTGATGTGTGATTTCTATTTATTTGAGGTTGGTTATCATGTTTAATAGACTGATCTGATAATCCTAATTACCAGAAGGGCGGAAGGGATGGAACAATATATTTGGTTTTTAGCTGAATGCCAAAGGTTAGTGGTACAGTTTATTGCTGAGCTATAAATAACGGATTCAAACTTATGTAAGCAGTGAGGAAATTTTTGATAGATATTTTACTGTATTTTTCTTACAAGTCTTTTTCTTTTATAGATCCCCATATTAAAGTCTCTGGAAAAAAGGAAAATGTTAAAGAAGCAAAAGAGAAAATCATGTCTGTCTTGGACACAAAAGTAAGAAAGAACTTACTTTGAATAACACCTTAACCCCTAATTTGGTGGTGACATTGATCTCTTTAAATGGTTTCATTTCAACAGAAGGGATTTATGGATGCTCCAAAGCAAAGTCTCCAATATATTCCTTCCGGATGTTGGTATTTGGTGTATACGAATGTATTTAAACACGCTACAAGAAAATACTTGCTTTAAAGCACTTTTTCCAGATCTGGACTATATAGAAATATTATTTCCAGCCATATGGCTAAAGACATACATAGTTTGTTCATGGGATTGGGCTTTTTACTTTAAAATCTGAAATACAGCTTCACTGCAAACAGCAGATTATGCGGCCACTTCAGCGGAACTAAAACTTTGTTTCTGTTTGAAATTCAATTTTAGGAACAGTTCTGTCTTTAACTGTTGCTGCATTCTCGTACTCTGAAACACTAGGACCAGAATTTCTAAAATATCTATATTTTGGCCAAGGGTCTCATGTTCATCAGATTATTTTTCTTTTTTCATCCAGTATCAAGTCTTTTGGGGCAGTGTGTGTGGCTCCTGTGTAGTTGTATGCCAGCTTTTTGATTCTCCAAACAGATTGCCAAAAGGAACACTCCAGTGATAAGCGCCATTTTTTTGAACAGCTATTAACATTGTTATGGACTGTGAACAATATCACTTTTAACGACAGCTGTAGGCGGTGTTTGTGTAATCTAAAAACTGATGTACCAGAAAAATTTGGTATGTTTGTTAAAGGAGGAAAAAACCCTGTTATTTTAGGTCCGATGGCTTTGATTTGCCAAAGTCTTCATCATAAGATCTTTTCAGATCAGAGAGGAGGGTGTGGCTGCAATTGAAAGAACACAGAAAAAATAAATTTGAACAGATTGCAAAAGGACGTTTAAGTCACAGTTGATAAAAGCTAGGGTGTGTTTTAAAAGCCTTAGACATTTTTGAAGATATATCTTTGAGGGTATTTATTTCCATGTTATTCCTTCATTGGAAAGAAAATGTCAATGGTTTAGCATCTGATTATGATCCATATTAAAAACATCTTACTTGAGTAGTAAGCCAGTTAAGCCACAGCAAAAATACTTTGGAAATACAATTTTGAATGTCATTCTTGAAGTACATTACTCTAAAATACTCAGGTTCTGCTCTGAACCAATCTAATCTGGGTGCTTGATTTCCAGAGCAATCGGGTAACCTTGAAGATGGATGTTTCACATACAGAACATTCTCATGTGATAGGTAAAGGTGGCAATAATATTAAAAAGGTGATGGAGGAAACAGGATGCCATATCCATTTTCCAGACTCAAATAGGAATAATCAAGCAGAGAAAAGCAACCAAGTAAGTATTGTTTAATACTTAACTCACACTGTAATTCCTGAGAGTATAAAACATCTCTAGACTTATTTCGTCAATTTGGGTTTTCTGGGCATGGTGAGTTCATGTGCAGGGAAATAGATTTTTGGTATTTACACTCTGTGGAAAGCATGGGACTTCCTAAGTGAGCAGATCTTTAGAAACAGATGGAAACAATTTGTGATGGCTCATGAATAACTTTAATTTTTTTAAACTAAAATAGTTTAGAGCATACAGAAGTCAACAACTTAGTGTGAATGGTAGAGAAGCAGTATGAAAAGCACTGCTTTTGTAAATTTTTTTCCTGTTCAACACCTGACTTATTTAGCATATTGATTAATTTCTTGGTGCTTTTTGGCTTATGATGTAACTTAGTTGAAATCTAAACTTGGATAGCTAGTGAAAATGAATGTCCTGTTGTAAGAGTTCAGCTTCATTAGAATAAGTCATTGAACCTGAATTGTACATCTTTTGTAATGCTAATATTACTGGAATGTTTACTTTCAAGTCTTTTATCGCTGTCTTTAGAATTCAGTCTTGTGCGTCCTAGTGGCCGCTGAGGAAAAGACAGTAATTTCAAAACGTTCAAGAAAACCTACTGTTGTTGAATATTAGCATTGAGCATGTGTGTACAGTAGTAATTCCATTATTTGATCCAAACTATATTGTTTGATGTATCAATTTTTTTCTAGTTGCTTAAGCCTATGTAACTCAAGATGCTATAATACTCACAGATCTTTTTTTAACTGGTTTTTGTTTTCAGCCACTGTTTAGAGAACTGTAGGATGTTACCAGATGTGAAATAACTGTTGATTTTTTTATATTTTTTTAAGAGTACACAGGTGTATCAATAACTTTTCCAATGCCTCATTTGAAATTGTGATGCTATGTTTTCTATATTATTGCTCTTCCAGGTGTCTATTGCAGGACAGCCAGCTGGAGTGGAGTCCGCAAGAGTTAGAATTCGGGTAATGGTCTATTTTGATATAGTGTTCCCTTGAAAACACTTGAAAGGAAAAAAAAAAAAAAAAAGTATAGTTTTGAGAACCCTAGGTTGTCTGGCTCTGTCTTACGACAGCAGAAATATAGGAGCAAATGTGAGTATCCATACGAGTAAAATGCAAAGGGTATTGTAAAAACAGTAATTTGCATTCTGGCCAAATTTTTAACTTGCCCAAGGTGGACCTTGAACATGAAGTGCACAGTATAAGCAAGATGTAAAGTATCCCATACTGTGTTTAAAATTGCATCTTAATTTACCTTCCACAGATGGCCTGTAGAAGTTCAGGCATCCTGTGAGAATCTATGACTTGGGAAAGACAACTGCTGCCTTTTGAATTTTAACCATCCTCATGTATAATTTGAGTAAATAATTTGGTGGAGTTCAGTTCCATTCTCCACTTGTAGCATTCTTCTATCTTTACCTTCTAGTTTTGACTTGTATGTGTATTCTGGCATGGATAACTGCCTCGGTCTTGACAGTCATGAAGGAAGCTGATGCTTATGTAGCTTTGTAGCTGACTTCAGAGCTCCAATTAATCCATGGCAGAAAAGAGACTTCTCTAGGAAGTTTTACAAATCTTGACCTGTTTGTGGGTCTGCATGGATAAGTGTGGGAAATTACCTGGCTTTATTGGTGCTACGTAGTTGCAAAAGATCCTGCTGTTTTGGAAAAACAAACAAGCAAAACCAAACAAAAAACCTATGAAAAACAAACTCTCCTGTCCCTGGAAACATTGTTGCCTTTTTCCAACTCAAGATAGATGATATTTTTTACCAATGAACTCTGGGCAGCAGATGTATTATGTCAATTTAATAATCACTGACCAACACATTACAATTCAGTAATAGTTCTAGTGAGTGTGATTTCGGCTGTCAATATTTTCTCTTTAATGTTGTTGTAGGAGCTGCTTCCATTGGTACTCATGTTTGAATTGCCTATTGCTGGAATTCTCCAACCAATCCCAGATCCTAATTCTCCCACAATTCAGCATATATCTCAGACGTATAATATTTCAGTTTCCTTTAAACAACGCTCTCGAATGTATGGTGCTACAGTCATTGTCAGAGGGTCTCAAAATAACACTAGTGCTGTGAAGGTAATGTGTCGTCTTAAGTAAGTTTCTGCATGTCATAAATATAATTATAATATAGGTACTTAAGAACTATATTACTGTTACATCCTGCCTCATCAATACATGTTATTATTGTATAATCACTTCTGAAGTCTCAGGGTTCGTGGGGGTGTTTTTAAACTTAATTGGTATAGATGAGATGTAAAAATGTGTAGCAAATAGTTTTAAGTTTAGGATTTAGCATGGTTTGTGAGAAGCTTTTAATCTGTTTTTCTCTTGCACACCTGTTTGGGTTTCCAGCAATTCTGAAATATGTGCTAGTCTTACCCATCTTTTAATTAAAAAAAACACGCAAACAAAAAAGGTCACCAAACCCCCACAAAACAAAAAACCCACCATGAATTCTTCATGCTTTGATCTTCTCAATGTGCACTCAAATGTGTAACCTTGAAAGTTGCCGTAACAGTCAGTAAAACTCATCTTGCGAAACCAGAATTGGGAGATGTGAATTTGACAGTTAAGTAGAGGAACTGCCATGAGCCTATTTAACTTAATAAAGTTTCCTTGTTAACAACTGTCAGTGAGACAGACTGAAATGGTCTCGAATGGGCGTATCTCAAGTCAGTTAGAACATCTTGGGCCAAAATTGAAAGAATAATTTTGCAAGTATACCTACCCTACCCAAATAAATCTATCGTCTTTCCTATATCTGGACATACTGGGACCAAACCATTCAATGTTGTCTTTTACAATGGCTATTAAACACTAAATTTGGTCCTAAACCACGAATAACAAGTAGAGCTTAATCCATCTCTTACCCTTAACAAATCAATCGGGTTTTTAAAGAAAATTCTGTTTTGTTTATCTTGACTGTGGAATCCATGACAATTAAGGAAACAGACTGAAATGTTGTATTGTATGCCTGTGAGCACTGTTTCACCGGTTTCTTGCATTTCCCCCGCAGGAAGGAACAGCCATGCTTTTAGAACACCTAGCTGGGAGCCTGGCCTCTGCGATCCCTGTGAGCACACAACTAGACATTGCAGCACAGCATCATCTCTTTATGATGGGTCGAAATGGCAGTAACATCAAACATATCATGCAGAGGACTGGTGCTCAGATCCACTTCCCTGACCCTAGTAACCCACAGAAGAAATCCACTGTCTACCTCCAGGGCACAATTGAGTCTGTCTGTCTTGCCAGGCAATATCTCATGGTAAATATTTTCAGTGAAACTTGTTTGGAAAAAAAAAATGCCAGATTATAGAAAATATGCTCATTCTGCATGTATTTATTGGTCAAATGTAAACTAGCCTTACAGAGGAAGGATTACTGCTCACATAGCAAAAAGCTGATTCAGTTGAGTCTTCTATTTTTGTCAATGTTTCGGGAGTGTTTGTAGTTATCTAAAACATTTGTGATCTCTGGTATGATTTAAAAAATGACCTTGGCAATATAAATGCAACATAAGTAATTTAAATTTACGGTAACAATATGCTTCTGAGTAGAAGGCAGATTTTTGGAGGGTTTGGTGTTGCTGGGTGGTGGGTTGTTTTTGTTTTGCCAACCTGTATTTTCCGCGTTTGTCATGTTAAGTAGGTTTCTTTTGGGGGGAAATTGGTAGGAATTTCTCAGTTCCTATGTAGGCAAGTTTTCAAGGAAACTGGAGAACTATAGGGAAATATTACTCATTCTGCAGTCTGACTTTTTTTTTTTCTAGTACCATAGCCTCAGTACTACAGGGTCTTTTATAAAAATAGCTCTGGTGATGAATAATATTATTATTTGCGTAAGTTTTTGTTATATTGGTCTTTAACCTTCACAGGAGCCTTTAGGCATCATAGTACTACTAATGTTTGTACAAAGATTTTTCTTTTAATATATGGATATTTACGCACAGCACATGGGAGGACTGGACTCAAATCCAATTCAAAGCTGGTATCAGGATAAACTATGATACCATTACATTCCAGAAGTCCACATCTCTCATGTGGCACTGTGCCTTACTATATGGTACAAAACAAAACATGGTGCCATTCTGTTTATACGGTTACTTTAATGATTATTATATTCTAGGATATTATTGTCTGTAAATACTAAGATAGCTTTATTCTATGCATTTCCTTGGTGAGGTTTAAGTAGGACTCTCTGGAGGTTCATGAAGTAGAAGGAAATGCAAACAAGCTATCATGTGACATCAAAGTACACCTTTACTCTAGAAACTTAGAATTGTGCAAGGGACGTATTTTGAAATACTGAAGTTTGATTTAATAATTCCAAATACATTAGTACAACTTACTATCCCAGATCACATCCAGTATATCACCCTATAGCACTCAGAACTGCACTGACCTAAGAGACTTGGTCTGTTTCAACTCACAGGTGTTACATGTCCTGAAACTGTTGTTTCCAGTTTTGTAGATAAAATAAGTTTTAAAAGCAAATTTTGCAAAGAAGGAACATATATTATTAACCAATAAAATTGTGAAAAGCTGAGGGAAGAAGTAACTGACCAGATAAAAACTTACCTCCAATTCTTAACTTAGTAAAAACAGTATTTTTCAGCTTCAGATTAAAAAAAAAAACAAATATGTCAGCAATGCTAATGCTTACATACAGGTAGATAACTGCAGTCATTCTCAGCTTTTGAAGTAAAGTTCACTTGATTTGCTTTCTTGAGCATTGTTCAGTGGGGTGAGACTTCTGGGTTGTGGAGTGATTTCCTGCAGGGTGTGACTGCACGCTGACCTCTTGCCATGGTCAGTTGTTACTGCCTCCTGCCAGCTCCTCTGATTCCATCATAATAACAGCTGACGCCATTTCACAGCTAGGCAGCACAAGTGTCCTATGGAATTGGAGAGGTGATTCAAAAATAGTGATTGGATCTCTGCAGAGGTCCTAGGAATAACTGTCTAGAAGCATCTGAACATCAATACCAAGAAAAGAAACGCCATACCGTTTTTCTGAACTACTAAATTCTTGTAATCTGTAATTCTCACAAGAGATTATATTTGAGGCAGAGTTTACAGTATCAACATAAAACATGATGCAGTGCATGGATACCTTACAGTAGGACAGTATGTCCAAATGGAAACCCTAATATCAACTAGTAACTTTCATTGAGTAAATTGCTTTGAGAAGGCTATGAATTCTGTGGTGTATAGATTGTGAATAACCCTTGTCTCTGACAAGCATTGCAAGTCTCAGTTTCTAATCTTCAGCATATTGCTTGCAGAAATATGTTGAATGTGGTGCATAAGACAATACTTGTAGTAGTGATGAGGGCAAATTGTAAAAGGAAGAAAGAATACCTAGTGATTTAAATACTTATCTAAGCGAGAAGGGTTTCGAGCCTTGTTTAAAATGTTCTTGTTCTATGTCTTCCCCTTATCTTAAACCCTTTGGTTTCATTTGTGTTGTGATTGTCACTAAAAAATAACAAGACTCATTTTTTGTTAGTTTTGCATATAATAATGAGGAACTGTACTATATTGAATTACAGAAGACATATTGACAACTCAGTTTTGTTCACTCACTGCCTGTCAAAGAACATTTAGTCCTGTTCCTCTCATCATGATGTAGGTGCTCTAAGCATACAATAACAAAACAGTAGTATAAAAAACGAGCCTTTTAATATGCTTATACATCATGACATTTCAACTTTGAAGTTTCTGTTTTTCCTGGTTTTCCTGTTAACCTTCAGTTGTATTTTCATTCAGCTGGCTTTTGGTGAGACCTTCTGATATTACTTTCCATGATTTTCTTCAAAAACATTTTGAAAATCCAAGTATGAAATGCTCTCAGCAGTTCTGTTACTGTAAAATCCTTGATTATTGATTTCAGTGTTTTTAGATAGACTTTATTGATAATTGCTCTTTTCTGACAAGTTCACTTTGTGGAGTTAAGCTGTGTGTGTCAGTCTTCCTGAAGTCAAAATAGTTAAGATGGCTTGCTTTAATTTTCCTTAAGTTAAACTTACTTTAGGTTTGGGAAGTACTGTGTACCTATAGTGGTACTGTTGAGAAATGCTATTCCAGTATAAAATATTGAATATATCAAATGATATTGAACCAGTGATCTGAAGAATAAATACACTAGTTTGCTGCTTTTCATTCTGAAGCAAAAGCAGGACACTGATTAAATAAGATCACTTTCTTGAATGTATCTTACTGGCTTTTTTCCTGATGTGTGATATTTTGTGAATTTAGATTAACACTAAAGTAAACATAAAGTAGCACTTGTTTTTCACTGACTTTGCACTCTCTATTTTTGTTATTTTCTGAGAAGTAGCATTCTAATAATTTCTAGTTATCCAGTGACCATTGAGTTTTTTGTTTTGGGTTGAGGTTTTATTTGAGAGATGCTTTTTTTTAATTAAAGTTTTAATATTTCAAGTGTTTCAGAGATGTCATCCATATTGCTGGAAAATATTTATCTAGCTGATCTAGGACAGGGGAAGAGAAAGGTAAAAGTTAAGACTTAGAGATATTTTTTTCAGAATTATTTCCTTATCTCAAACATAGTTTAACACAAAGCCATTTAAGTGTCCTGCTATCAATTGTTGACAATATTTTGTTCTGATTTAATAGGTAATAGTGGATTCTGAATTTGAATCCTCTGGACACCTCTAAGTCTGTATAAATAGCTAATGTGTGGAACATACGTGCTGATTGGGATATCAAATATGCAATGAATAATTTCACACTTATACCACCAAACTGTTCAGAATCCCAGGGTAGAAGGATACACCTGTATTCTTGCATACAAGTAAATGGCTTTACTTGAAATTTCATCCTTGCTGTTTTTTCTGAACTTGGTGCATTATGTCGTGCATGTATTAAAATCTCTATATTTCAGTTTATTGCTAACATTTGTATGGGAAAAGGATATGCTATAAGTTTTATGAATTTTTGCATCTTTTCAGGGTTGCCTTCCTCTTGTGCTCATGTTTGATATGAAGGAAGAAATTGAAGTAGAACCACAGTTTATAACACAGCTAATGGAGCAGTTAGATGTCTTCATAAGCATTAAACCAAAGCCAAAGCAACCAAGCAAGGTTGGTGAAAAGCTAATATATTCTTTTTAGGCAGTCATGACAGCTTTTTAGAGGTGATGAATTGACATGTCTGCTCCTCCTCCCTAACTTAATGGATCATAAACTTATAAAAGGCATATATATTTTCTGGTTGAAATATCAATTTAAATGTTACAGCAGCTTTCCTTTATGGTAATTTGACTTTTTCATTAAATATTTGACAATACAGAAATTAGCTTTAGTATGGAAGATACTGATAAAAAAAACCAAACTATGAGGAGATAGATTGTATCTGACTAGAACTACCCTTGATTTGTCTTTAAAGAAATTAGTTGTAAATTGTAGCTCCTTCACATAACCACAGTGTTCTTTAGCAATCAATATTAAACAAACAAACAAAAAACCCAAACCAAATAATATGACTATGAGAAAAGCCTGACTGTGTTCTAAACAAGATGTTGAAAAGAACCACAAGAAACAGAATTACAAAATACTTCTAATGGGAGATGTTCATTGTAAAATATTCAGGCGAGTAGAAAAGATTTTAATTATTGGTTCACTTCTCTAGATCTTGGGGCACTTAAGATTTGTACCAAGGTACAATAAGAATTGTTTTTCTTAGAAAGGACTTTCATCACTTTCATTGTCAACTGCATACAAAATCCCTAAGCTTACTGCCCAGGCCATGACTAGTTGCTCATGGACACTATCTCATGCTGTCTCTCACTGCCATGTGCATGTTACTGATAGCCATGAAGGAGTACTAAGAAGTAGTGTGTGTTACAGATCCGTGTTATGTAGTTGTGTTCATTGTTTTTCTGGTTTTTGTTTTCTTTCCTTACAGTCTGTGATTGTAAAAAGCGTTGAACGAAATGCCTTAAATATGTATGAGGCACGGAAATGTCTCTTGGGACTTGAAAGTAGTGGAGTTACCATGGCATCAAATCCCTCTACTGTCTCCTGCCCTGTTGGTCTGTCTTGTCCTGGTTTGGATATCTTGTCTTCAGCAGGACTAGGGCTCACTGGGCTTGGTATGCATTTTATTCTATATACATCTTTACATTTTTTTTATAGATATATGTTTGTTTAAAACTTAATTCACTTGTACTAGAAAAAAGAACCAGATGTGTATTTTGCATAAGGAATCATGTTAAAGCATTAGGGAATTCCAAAAGCATCTGGCCTTTCAAGAACTTGTTGCAAAACTTCCTTCCAAGGCTTTTGTAATCAGCTGCATGACTCATCTCTCTAGAAAATCCTCCGGAAGCTCACAAACCCACTCAGCTGAAAGTGAAAGGGAGGGAAATGCAGGTGAAGTAGGATGTTGCTTTTACAACTTGCAGAAGAAACTCTTTCAAATCAAATTTTTTTCTTTGGCAGTATTGTGATGTCTTAGGTTGTCTTGAATTTGAATAGGTACTTAAGCCTGCCAACAGTACTGTGAAAGTTAACATAGCTAACGCCACATTTCGGTGCTGGCTGTAACTCGCTATAGTTGAGGGATGTACGTGCTACTAATTTAGACCTTGCTTATCAATATAAAATTCAGGAAAGAAATGTGTTAGCTTTCTATGTTATGTAATTGTATAGAAGTGGATAGTCCAGACTGGAATTACCATTTTATTTTCAAGCTCTGCAAATACCTGATTATCAAACATTGTATAGAAAACCAAACAGTCTCACAAGAATTTGGTGACAAATCTTGACGCTGGTTCTTGAAACTGGAAGTTCTCATGTAACCACCATGTTCCCTTGCGACTGGCCATCCAGGAGTGCTGCATACTTCCATGTCACGTGCTTTCTTGGGGGTCACATGGGGGCAAGTGTTTTGTGCCATTTGATTGTGGTTTTTAATGCTGCTTTTGTTACTGTTTGTGTCATGCCTGCACTTTGGGGTTGGGTTTTTTTTACCTCCTTAGAGTACAGTGCTGAATTGCTTTGTGAATGCTCTTACATGAAGAGTTGGTTTGAGGGAATGCTTTGGGAATCAGCAATGCATCTGGGGGATGATTTGCAGTCAGTATTGAAGGTGCAAAAAGGAATTGGGTAGCTCTTAGTGTGGAAGTAGTGATTCATTCATATGAGCTTCTGAGAAAAAGGTTATTGCCTGAAATGAAAGTGAGGTCGTGAAGTGCAGTTGCTTTCTTGTTCTCTGTGATGCTTCTTCGAAACAAACTGACAGAAGTAATGGAGGGGATATGAAGGGGATGGTAGGGCTGAGGAGCTGCCAGTGCGCAGACTCTTGGTTATGCCATTAGAGTCCAGTGGAAGGACATAAAAGATGCTCCAATTCTTCTTGGATATGCGATTCCCAGTTTAAGAACAAGCATTCTTAATGTGTTCTGTGCACCAAATTAACAACAAGTTTAATGTTAAAATTTGTTTGTAAAATATGCTGGTGCAATTTAGTGGGGTTTTGTTTGGTTAGTTTTAATTGGTACTTTTGTGAAAAATATTATTCTGTAAGTCTTAGCTAAATATTCACTTGCATAATTTTTTGCAGGCCTTTTAGGTCCAACGGCTCTGTCAGTCAACACCTCAACTGCTCCGAACTCTCTGCTGAATGCCCTTAATAGCTCTGTGAGTCCCTTGCAGAGTCCAAATTCAGGCACGCCTAGTCCCACGTTATGGGCAACATCTCTTGCTAACACAAATGCCACAGGTTGGTAGAAATTCAATGTAAATTAAGTGAACGCTGCAACAGTAAGGCATTAGGATGACAATTGAAAATCCGGAATTATTCATTCTTTAGAACCTTAATAATTCTTAAATAACACAGGTGAATAAATATCCAAATTTAAAGTTACAATTTAATATGAACTTAGGACATGCTGTCACATGCAATGTTTTGATCTGTTTTATATAGGAAACTATGTTAACCTACAGAATAAAGGTTATGTTTTTGGCATGCAGTTCTAATGGGAACTTGTTTAGTGATGCATCAAAGCTACATAGACATTTATATAAAGTACTATAATGCCTGAGAAAGTTAAATGAGAAACTTAATCAGAACATGATCAAATTTTCTTACAGGTTTTTCTGCTATTCCACACCTAATGATACCATCTACTGCCCAAGCAACCTTAACTAGTATTCTGTTGTCTGGAGTACCTAATTATAGTCAAAACACTCCGTCTCCACCACCAGGCTTGACTCCTGTTGAAGTCCATGTCAACGGCATGCAATCAGAGAGTAAAAAAGGCTCGCCTTCTTTAAATGGTCATGTAAAGGTAAGTGATGTTATCTCTGGAGAACCAGATCTGTTTGTAATAGATCTCTACCAAGAAAAGCTGAAAGAGAAAAGTAGCTACATTAATAGATTCTTAAAGCCACTAAGTTTAGAAATAGAACAGTGGTGTTTTCAAAATATGACTTCAAGATTGAAAAATGGAACATTCAAACATATTGTTGTCCTATATCAGGAATGAATTTCTTGTTCTCCTGCACAGACAGAAAAGGGAAATTCTTTCAATATTTCCTTAAGCATAGCAATCACTTCAATGATTTTCGACAATCTTTTCAGACCTCAAATATCAAGTATGCTGCACTGTCTGCCACATCGCTAGGAGAAAATGTGTTGAGCACAAACCACAGTGATCCGGTCAGACAAACAAGTACTCATGGTGCCTCAGAACAAGTAGCTGCCAAGGCAAATACTGCAGAAGGTAAAATTTTGACATTTCATTCTTTTGCCCGGTTGTGTTTGTGAAGTCTACGTACAGTTCATAAAACAAAAATGTAAATATATTGCCTGTGCATTGGTTTCGCAGCCATGTCGAAGGAAAATATGGCTGGGTCTCCCAGCTTCGTTGTCAAAGAAAGTAAATAGAAGTTGTAGTATCTGAGCTGTACCTTACGTCAACATCAATGCACTTGTAACATTTTATTCCCTAAGAGCAGAGGGAAATAACCTGTGAAAATTTTAGTATGTTTAGAGCAGCTTAACTTCATTGCTTAAAACCATCTCTGCTGGCTTAAACGATGTTGTATTTTTGCTTTGTAATGAAAGGAAAGAATTAATGCCTTTGAGAAGGTTATTGCAGAAAATCATGTGTGGATCAAACCTAGATGATATTGGCAAACAATTTATTTGCATGTTTTATAACAACATTTCAGTTATGCTGCCCTTTAGGAGCTAAAGGAACTAATGAACTGTTCCCATCATTCTTGGAGGGAGGGAAAGCCAGTTCCACTTCAGACGTGAGAAAATATGTGTAAAGGTCTTGTTTCCCTTGCAAATACTTATCAACAAGGAGATGTTCTTTTATTAGGGGTTGTGGTCATTTGAAATGCTGATCTGAATAAAAGGTACACTGCCCAATTAAGGTGATAAATATTTGTAAAAACACATTCTAAAGATACTTAAACTTTAAGTGGGGAGCTTTTATTCCAGCAAGTTATCTGAGCACCTGGCAAGGTTTATTAAAACTGGATATAAAATCAAATTTGTTTGAAATACTTAGTCACTTCTGATTTAATATTAACTAATATTACTTTAAATACTTTTTTAAAAGAAAATACTTAGTGTCTACTATATATGTAAATACTAACACCTTTTTTTGTGCATTTGAACTTACATTTCTGACTTTTTAACCTCTGCCATCCCTGAAGACTCGAATAATTCTGTAAGGAGAAGAGCAAGTTTTGTTCCATAGTTGTCAGTCCTTCAGTAAGTTCACTGGAACATAAGAGTTTTTTTTCTTTAACTCTTCTCTTTATTGATCTTGTAGGTTGCAATGATGCTTTCGTAGAAGTGGGCATGCCAAGAAGTCCATCCCATTCAGCAAATACCAGTGATCTGAAGCAGATGATGAGCGCTTCCAAACAGGCCTGTACGAAGAGGCAAACCGTTGAGTTACTTCAAGGCACCAAAAACTCTCACTTACAGTAAGTTAAACATGCAAATACAGATTAACGGAACTTTTGCCATGCAAAAATACTTAATGTGTTTTTCTAGGTAGAAGGTGTGGTTCAGTCATAAGATACTCAGAGCTGATTTAAATTGGGCCTGATTTTTTTAAACACATTGAGCATTAATATATCCCCCAGTTTGTCTGATAATTACAAACTTTGAATGCTTTTTGTACATTCTAAGTATTTTTCTTTGGCTTGAATAAAATAAATACCTTATCTCTCCCACAGAAGAGTGGAGGTTTGTCAGAGGAACTTTCATTACCTATTTCTAAAGGATACATTTTTTCACTTTTTTTTTTTGATTGCTTTGAGAACAATTCCTAACTGACAGTCTTTTTCTTTTTGTGTGTGCTTGAGGCTGTTTTCTTCTTAGAAAAACAATATTTGGGGCATAACAGCGTGTTCTCAAACACTTGTCTCAATGATTATTTTTGTTTGTTTGTTTTAATGAGCCAGCAGCGGGGAAAGGCTTTTTTCAGTCATAATATGTCTTGGCAACACAGGTTTTGTGCTTAATGCAATGTTTTGGCCTATCCACTTTAAGTAGTGTTTTCACTGTTCCTTTTGGGAACTGTTTATCATCACTCTTGAGATGCATATTTTCTCCTACCTCATTTATTTACACTGTTAAATCTATAATATGTATTTCATTAATTCTGCTCTCATAGTTTAGAAATCCAAGGATTCCTGGTAACTGGGCTCAGTTGTTTATGTCTTGTTCTTTTTGTTGAGGATATAGTGCTCATAGTTTCCTTAGGGCATTTTTCTGGGGTAGTCCACAGCATGTAAAACATGGTCACTTTGCTTTGAAGTAAGAGTTTATATTCTTCTACAGGAGGCAGAAAACATGGCTGATTAGAAAGAATTAGATTAAGACGTGCTTTGACATGTAGGACTGCAATTATTGAAGCAAGTAGGACTCATGTTAAGTTTCTTAGTCCACATTATGCCTTTCTCTACTATCAGTCTGTTAGAACAGCTGAGCTGCTGGCCTGAGCAAGTCACATGTGATAATTCCAGATACCAGACAGCTCAATCTGAATCTATAAACTATGCCTCAAGTAAAGAAAAGCTAAAAACGCTGAGGTGTCCGTGTACTGGTGTTTCATGAATTTTGCTGCCAAACTTCTTGGGATAAAGCTCAATTATCAAAATCGCATTGAATGTTCACTGCTTGTGAAAAAGGCGACTGGTGTTAATACGGACTCTGTTCCCACAGTACTGCAGAGAGGCTGCTCTCAGATGCAGAGTTAAGTGCTTCTGAAAGTCCCATGGCTGATAAAAAGGCTCCTGGAAGTGAACGGGCAGCAGAGCGAGCAGCAGCTGCCCAGCAGAACTCTGAAAGAGCACGTCTAGCTCCGCAGCCGTCGTATGTAAATATGCAGGTATGTGTCCCTGAATAACCCCAAATCTAGTGCAAAACTTGACAATTACAAAGTGAAATTATCACGGAATGCAAAGATGACTGACTAGCAGACTGACTTGCTGTTACTGTTTCAGTAAAAGCATTTTCCAGCAAAGTTAACTCTTTCAACTAAAGAGCAGGTTGTCAACTAGGAGTCTTGAAGACAAAAAAATGCCCTTATGCTTGTGTTGAATAAGAAAAATCTAAGTACAGAATAAACTGCATGGCTATATTAGTCTACACAAGCATCATTTGTACGTAAAAAAAAAAAATCTTGTATTGTTTCTTTGAGAGAATTATATATGCAAAAGACATTTTACAGCTTTTCATAAGCAGTATCAACACAAATTTTTTTCTATAGCTTCAGGTTCATATGCGTACAGGGGGATTTACTGAGTAACTACACTGGTTTTGCTTTACAAATATGGATTTGTACATGTAGTCCTGTTTTTCTTCCTTGTACTGTTCCTCCTTGGTCAACTACAGTCTACTACTATACTGTAAAATATTTCTACATTACTGTATATCTCCACAAAGAGAGACACCCTTTGACTGCTTGTCAAGCAGTAGTAACAGAGTAGTTTTCAGTATAGATCTATCACTTTGGGCATAACTAGACTGTATGGAGTAGTGGAACAAGACTTAAGGTTAGTGTTTTGCAGCCCTTTTCTTTTTCAGAGCTCTAGTTATTTCCGGTAGTGAATTTAACTCTTCATACTTAATACTGCATTTTTGTAGTTTTGTGTGTATGTTTAGACTTCCTAATCCATAATTCAAAGAAGTGTTAATTTATTTAACCAGGGTATTTAAACTTCAAATCTTCCTTTGTCACAGGTAGTGCAAATACAGGGTTTTTTTAATTCTCTCAAAACTTAGGTTCTTTTCCTTTCAGAAGCTGTGTGCATGGAGAAGTAGTAAACTCAAAAGACAATTATTAAAAATAACTATAGTGTCTAGATTTGCTTTCTAAGATATATATTTTCTCTTTTGTACTGTTGTGGAATGTTTTAAATGCTAAGAACAGATGATTAAGGAAGAAAAACTATGCTTAAAAAACTCTTATTAAAAAAAATTAAAGAAAAATTCTGCCTAAACAGTTTGTGAATACTACTGCAGCCTCACTCCAAATGGATATCAGATAGTTATTTAAAATCTGTTATCTATGTTTGAGTGAACACTGTATGTAACTAAGGCTCTAACTGGACTACTGTCAAATTATTGTGCAGTACTTCAGGTTTCTCCTAGATGTATTCACTGGCCACTTTCAAAACTCTTGTTTTTACAAAGAGCTGAGTACTGGAATGACATTTAGTTAAAATGGCAATTAAGCTGTCTTCCATATGTTTAATTTTTAGGCATTTGACTATGAACAGAAGAAGCTACTAGCAACCAAAGGTATGTGGATAAACAGTGACTTCTGAAAAGTTTTAGTACATGGCTGAAAGAATTTTCTGAAGTTTCAGTTTTGTGATTTGATTTTTAAATGAATTTAAAGCTGATAGTGAAACATTTGTATATTAGTTTTCATTTTCCAAAAATGTCTTAATACCACCATAGTAAAATAATACAGTATAAACAACTTGCAGATGGGACATGTTCTGTGTGAGTATATCCATATGCAAATCATCCATGTTGTTTTCAGAGACCTCACAGCTGTAATACTTGATTTTATTTGGATGCAAATTAAGCTTTAAGATGTTTGCCATATTGGCAAAGTTGCTCCTTATTTCAGGGTTAAACTAAGTTACAAAACTGATAAAAGACGTAACCGTATCTTTGACACTGTTAAAAATAAACCAAATATCCTCACACCAAAAGAAAACCAAAACCTCTTCTCTTTGAAACAGATATGATTCTGTCTGTATTTTTTCAGCTATGTTAAAGAAGCCAGTTGTAACGGAAGTGAGAACTCCAACAAATACGTGGAGTGGTTTGGGGTTCTCTAAATCTATGCCTGCAGAAACTATCAAGGAACTAAGAAGAGCGAATCATGTATCATACAAGCCATCTATGACAACTACATATGAGGTATAAAAAAACCTATACTGTAATGGAAATTTATTTCTAGCGAATGATACAGTTGTTTCTCTTGAGAAATGTATATGTCTTGTAAAAAAAGTCTTGCAGATAAGACTTTTAGCTTTCCTGTTAGAGTTCTTAATTTTTTTTTTGTGAGGAATGTTTCTTATGTAAATTAAGGCATATAGAACACATTCAGCCTGACACACAGTTATATTTGCTTTGTAAATCTTACTGTAGCTTTATAGAAGTCTGGTCCTGAAAATATATTTGTTTAAAAAAACTTATAGGACTAAATGTCTCAATAGTTGTAGACAAGTGGTAGAAATTTTGTAACGTAATTAAAACAATGTGTACATAATGGATAAACTACATAATGTGAATCACTGCATGGTGGAGCAGAATGTTAGAACAAGAAATGGCTGCAGCTCATCTTATCTTCTGTTGACAAAGCCGTAGAACTGGAAGAGCTTGCTTTATTGCGCTATTCACTGGGCCTGGAAATTCCCAAGGAGAAGACAGCCATAGGGTCCAGCAAGTCTCTTCAGAGTCCCACCATGGGAATCTTGCAGGGAATTTATGTTCAAAGGCATTCTGAAGTTGCTGTAATCTTTCCATACTTCCACAGGGACACCTTTTTCTTTATTTCTGTCCTACTTATATAAAACATAAATGGTATGTTTCTTCAGGACTGGGACTTCCTACAGGTTTTCTCTAGGATATACCTATCTTTTAATGCAAAAGAAATATTCAACCACAGTAAAAATGTGCCTTGGTATTCCCCACATGTGAACTTTTTGTGTCATTCAACTACAGGTAACTAGAGGGTGAGAAAAAGCTATAACCACAATATGTAAATCTTTTGTTGTTGTTGTTACATACTTTTCTATACTGATTGAGCTGGCGTGGGGTTTTCCCCCAAACCATGATGCACTGCAGAAAGTCTCTAAGCAGGCATGTCGTTCTAACCAAGAACGCTGTACCTTAGTCACTCGGAGTCTGTCCATGTGCAAACCGCAGGCTTAGCTCTTTCCTGTGGAATGATAGCATGTTAGGACTCCTGTTGCCATTGTTTGGTATGAGCTATTACGTGAACATCTGGGGAAGCTAAAAGTCTTGGATTCCTTGTATCCTTCTTCTGTTTAGCAGTCTTCAACATCATTTGTATTAGAGGCAGTACTTCCTCCCTACATGTGCATGTTTCAGCCATGTACTGAAATCTTTGAAAGATGTAATATTGGTATTATAGTCTAATGCCTGGGAAGTTAATTTGTAAAATAAGCTCAACAAACATGTGTCATCTTTGCTGTGATATTTTACTGTGCATTCAGTTTTCCAGAAACATTGGATGACACTTTTTGCTTCAGAGCTCTCATCACTGTGATCTAACATAATGTAGAGGCCCTGTCTCTTCTTGCTCTTCTGTAAGACTTGAAGTCAATTCCTGCCTTTCTTCATCTGTTGAGCCTTGCTAACTATAGTTCACACCTTCCTGATTTTGCCAATGCAAAAGAGCTTTTGCCTTTTTTTCTTCAGTAGTGTCAATTTTCCCGAATAGCAGAAAGATTGCTGACTCCTCAGTTATGCTTTTCAATTGGAATTTGATGCAAGTGTATAAAATAAAATTGTTCATTTGGTTCCACAATTTCTAGTTCATGTAAGTGTGTGGTATCAATGTCCATCTCTTTTTGGTACATTTCCACCTGATTCCATAGTTAACTGCTGCTTTCAGGGAATACTGTTGCCTTGTTTTGGAACATTCTGACCCACAGTGATGAGTTGATAATTAGTACTTTACAGGAATATGAAAATCTATTTTTAAAAAATTCAAATTCGCAAATCATTGCAGAATTGTTGTTGTATTGTACACAATATTGTTAAGTATTGTGTACTCGATCCACTTCAGATAGATGTTCTGTTATGTTCCCTTTCCCCTGAAGGGATATTGTTGATAAACTGCTTTGTTGAGAATTTGTGTGGGAATTTGATACCATGGAACATTTGGGAAACAAACTTGGAAATCATAAGTAATTTATTTTGAAGCATGGTCTTTAAAGAAATTCTGCTTAAAAATCTGTAAACTGCATATGTTCTAAGCACACCTGCTGCTTTTGTGTCCAGTTTGCAATTATTTGACTATTGATCAACTGCCAAAAGAATGTTTGCAGGCATTAAAAGCTGGGGTTTTTTAACTGAGCTGCTTCAAAGAAAACATCTGAGTCACAATGAAACTTCTGTTTTCTGCCCAAATTTTGTTTTTGTGATTTGCAGGGTTCATCAATGTCTCTGTCACGGTCCAACAGTCGGGAGCACCTGGGAAGTGGCAGTGAATCTGATAACTGGAGAGACCGTAATGGGCTTGGGCCCACAGCTCATAATGAATTTGTCTCCTCAATTGGAAGCCCCAAACGGAAACAAAATAAATCAGGTTCATAATTTCTTAAGATCTGATTTTTAAAAAAATAAAATCGTATTGATAGTAATGAGTATTTATTTTAATATAAATATTTCATGACTTCACTAGGGATGGAAATTATTGGCATCTGTAAAGTAAACTTTTTTACAAATTGAGAAGTGAAAGCATATGCAAGATTGTATAACATGATATACAAATAATGGTCCAAATGGAAAACTTTTAAGGAAATTTTTTAAATGCAAGACATTCTTGATGAAAGCTCTTTGCTGTCTTGGAAGGGTTTTTCTCAGGGTGTACTGAAAACAGGCCTCTCTAAAAGCTTATTTTTAGACTACCAGTGTTCTACTCTGTTGTTGATGCAACAACAGCCAGATCTTTATTGGGCTGTTTGCTCACTGGTGGAGAAGTCACAATTGGTGCTGATATTGAGTTTTAAAGCATGATTCTCTTTACGGTGATAAAATAAGACCGTCCATATATTTGGCATGGCCTAGCACATGATTTTAAACACTGGTTTCTGTGGATACAGGCTGTAGATTTTGTAATTACTTTTTAATCAATGTTTAAAACTTACAAAATAAAATTTTACTTTGAACTCTTTGCCACTTAATTTCACTTCTTAATAACTTCATATATGCCTTTATGAAGGAGTGAAAAATGGAGGTAGGGAAAACTGTTCCATACTAACTGCATGATGGGGAAATAACTACTATGGCTGGGTTTACTTTTTTGTTGCGTTTTCCTTACAAAGGTGAATAAAACCTAAATTTCAGATTAACTGTGAAGTACACAGATAGTAAAAGTTGGACATCCTAAGAAAGGATAGCTTCAATTAGAGAAAATATTAATGGTTGGTATACTCGTAATTATTCATTTTGAAAAGCACATTAGTTCAGCTGTGAATGGCTATATTCTAAGTACTCACAGAATAAAAGAAATTAAAAGTTTATCTTTGAAATCAAGCCATTGATGTTTCCAAGTTAATTGAACAAAACCAGAAGCTCTAGGTTGATCAAAATAAATAAGGATTAAAAATGTATTTACATCAGCATTAGAAGAAAATTAGAAATGTGAATACATTGGAGGTGGGGGAAACTGTTCTATAGCTGGAGCTTTCCTAGAGAATTAAATGTGTGGAGGAAGGACAAAAAAAACAGCTATGAGTTGGCTTGGCCAAAGTATTTACCTTAATGTATAGGTGCCAGAGTACTGAAATGTAAGTCTTCATTGACACGATTGCATAGTAGTGTTGAATTTCTTTTTTGCTTTTAAGATAATGCTTCCTGACTACACCAGTAAGAGGGATTTCTTAATATTCAGTTTTGAGTACATGACCTTGCATCATCTGCCCTAAGCGTAGGATCATGAATTTCTATTTGGGTAATTTTAGTGTTATCTTACTTTGATAGTGAAGAAATTGAGGCACCACCTTTTAAAGTCTAAAAAATCAACTTAGTTATTGCTTCATTTGTCAGACTTAATGTTCACTTTTTCAATCTTTGAACGTTTTATTGTATTTTAAAACTTTTTTCAAAATAGAGCTGAGGTTGATAGAAATTCTCAAAACTCTGTAAATCCAATCCCAAATGCTTCTAACTAGTTTGTGCCCAGAAAATAAGAAATGTAGCACAGCCAGTTGTGAGAAATAGTGGCTTTCACATCCTATTGGCATTGTATAGCAGAGGCTGTAGCAGAAATCTCTGGGGGAATCTTAATTTTACTCACCTGGGAAAGCATCCTTTACCTCTTGCAAGCCTCTTATGCATATTCACTGTTATTCTTTCCTGTGTCTGTAATAAGGGAGGGACCACTCTCGGCAGCCCCATTTACACAAATGCCTTGTGTGCTCCCTGGGAGCTATCCTTTTCTTACACAGCATGAAGAAAATTACAAATTATGTGATTACATACTATCAGTATGCACACACAGAGGAAAGGGATTGCACTGCTAAATCAATTTTCTTGGCTTTAAGACCCTCACCCTGGAAACCTTTTTTTAAAGATATACCTTTTAGAAATGTAATTTAAAATTATATAAGGAGTGTATTTCCAGTTTTATTCTTTTACAAAACTATTGCTTTTTTTTGTCTGTATGGTACTAAAATAATAGCCAAATCATGCGACTACTATGTAGTTCCTTTATCAGGAATTGTTCCAGCATTGTTTTCTCCCCATCCAGACCAAAAAGGATTGGTTGCATTTGTGTGCAATGTGTTTTCCAAAATATTCACTGGAAAAAAGACGAGAGGGTTTAAAAGGAGGAAAAGCAATGGGGTCTTGCAGCTCTTTCCCCTGTATGAGTTCCTGACTTGTATCTGTGTGACAGTTCACATCGTGTGATTTTATTGCTTAAGATTTACCCAGATAGCGCTCTATAGAAAACAAACACTGCAACTTTAACAAAAAAAATTGCTTTGTGCTGTTTGTTCTGTCAGACCACTGAGAGGCTTTTTTGCTGAATAATGAAGATTTGAATATTTTGTTAATGATCTAATTGAATACAGTGTTGATATGACAGAAAATTGTGCACTTCTGTGATGTGACTAAATGTGCACTTCTTGCCTTTCAGCTGAACACTATCTCAGTAGCAGTAATTACATGGACTGCATTTCCTCGCTGACAGGAAGCAATGGTTGTAACCTGAACAGTTTGTTTAAGGGATCTGATCTGCCTGAGCTGTTCAGCAAACTTGGTTTGGGCAAATACACAGACGTATTCCAACAGCAAGAGGTTAGTATTCCTTTGAAAGGCACTTTTGTATTTCTGCCTGTTCTCCAGCAGTAGTTCTTCTGTCTCTTGACCACGGCCACTAAAGTCTCACTGTGACAGGATTTTCATGAGCTGTTCTTTCAAAGCTTTATCTTATGTCTTTCAATTTCCAGATAGCCAGCCTGGACGTGAGTACTATTTTGTCCTGCACCTTTGATTTATACTTAACAAGGAATTAAACTAGTGGGTTTTGGGGTGTTTTCATTCAAGAAGTTTAAACCTTGGCTCCTACTTGTAAACTAGGATGCTAACTAGAATTTAATAGCTTTTGGTCAATGTCACGTATAGGTTATGAAAATCCAATCTGCATTTAGTAGTAAGGTCTTGTCTCAGCTGGTGCTGGGGTTGCATGTTCATCCCTTGCCTTTTCCACCATGTCCAGTTGACTTCCTTTGATCCACTCCCAACAGGGAGATATGGTCAGTCATCTGTATGAGTTTTCCACCTCCACACCAACTAATCTCAGTTTACTCCAAGTGGTAGTATTTCATATCTGTAGAATGTTATATAGGTAGAGTCAACTTGGTTATCTGCAGGTAGTTTATTCTGGTGACAGATTTAACTGTGTCACAAAAGTACAGTGAGCCTAGCTGCAAGACTTACTGACTTAAACGTAGAGCCCCTGGGCTTGTCCTGAAAGCACTGTAGTTGTATGTGTCACACTGCTGGAAATGGGTGTACTAGGGAGCAAAACAGATGTCCGTGTGGGTTGTGTCAGTACCTCGTGTGGTACAGGGGAAGAATGCAGGTGGATTTGGCACCTTCCTGTGTTCTGGACGCATATGCCTGCCTCACATCTTTATCAGCAGTGAGATCTGCACCAGTTGCTGATCTTGGATTTGCACCTGCATGTTTTCTCATAATAGACCACACAAAGCGGGTTTTTGCACAGATTGTCATGTCATTAAGAGAACTGTGCACGTGTTCATGAAGAACCAACTGCAAGAGGACCTTCCAGTCATGTTGCACGAGTTGCTCTGCTGTACCAATATTTAGCTTCAGACTTGTTTCCACAAGAGGAAAACTGCACGCACCAGAGGCATGCTGAAATGCATTCTGTGCTATTCCAAGGGTAAACATGAGGCAAACTTGTACCTTCTCCTGTGCACCAAGTTGCTCATGTATATGTGCTCACAGAATCATCCTGCATCCACTGAAATGTATTGCTGCCATCTCAGCCTGGAGGCAGCTTGATCAGGTGTGTTTCCTGCCACCATTTCTTGTCTCTCCAGTTGTGCTGCTTAAGTGCTCTGGGGGAATTTTACTCCTGTGCAGTACTGCATGAAAGTGCTTGGGAACTGGCTGCATGTGAGGTAATGAACTCTTCTTGCATTGCAAAGCACTGGCAGGTGTGGGACAGACACCAACATGGGTTTGCCTGTATCCAATGTGGAAGTGGCAAGGTCAATCCTCTGAGTGAATAAATCCAGCTGTGCCTCAATTCTATGTACAGTTCCTCAGGTTCATCTCCTCTGTGCTCCCCTGCATGTTCCATAATACCCATAGTATCCAGTCATTAATCCTTTTCTATTATCTTAGCCACTCACTATGCCTAAAAAGGAGAGATGACTGTGGTTTTGGTTTCTAACAGTAAAGATGGCTTTTGTTTGACAGGTGGGTTTTTGTTTTTTCTTTTTTTTTACCTCAAGAGTTGCTGATTAAGTGCGGTGAGCCAAGTGGTTTGGCCAGAGTGAAAACTAAACAATTTTCCGCTACATTTCCGTGAATTGTATTGAGAGCAAAAACCCCACAAACATACATGGTTACACACACTTTGGACTACTATGAAATACTTAGTGCTTTAACTCAAATGCATCACCAGTAGTTGAGCAATCCATCCTTTCCTAACTTACTACAGTCTGAAGCTCCTACCATATCTACAGACGTATATACCTGGCTATTCTCAAGTATGTTGTAGCAGTTGTGGTAAATACTTAATCTCAAGAGTCACAAAGAAGTAAGATTGATCTCAAGGCTTTTCTAAAACTGCTTGCTTTTTAGTTTCTCATTATCTGTCAGAAGTAGAGAGTAGCAAATTGAGCAACTGTGTGAAGAAGCCATTGGAAAGCAATGATTGCTGTTTGCATGCAAAGAATGGGTTGGCAGAGTAACTGTAAAATGCAGTAGGAGAAAAATCTTGAGGCTATTCTGAACCACATTTTATAGCTTTATAGTTCTGAGGAGACACTTGTTTTGCATAATTTTCCTATTTCATTTTACTCTAGATTGATCTGCAGACATTCCTTACTCTTACTGATCAAGATTTGAAAGAGTTAGGAATTACCACTTTTGGTGCCAGAAGAAAAATGCTGCTTGCAATCTCAGGTAAATAATACAGATTGTAATTTGTTGATTTAAAGTATTGTTTGTATTCTTCTTGCTTGTGTGTTTATAGTTGACAAAGGATCTTGGCGAGACTGAATAGTAAGAATCTAGTCTGCAGAGGTCATATTGGCTTGTTCCTCATCAGAAGGCACTTAAAACCAGGCTTTATAGAGCTTTCACATTACTGAATGAGATTTCAATTGCGTAGTCCTGTATCCCCTCATAAAGTTGAAGCTTGGTAGGAACTTTGTTTTATGCCCCAAAACCATGGGTCCTAGAAGCTCTGGGATTACAGGCTCTGCAAAGTCTGAACAGCACTACGTACTCGTTAGAACTGGCATTTTCAGGGTTTCGGTTCCCTATCTTCCACTTTATTGATTAGCAGAGCAATCATCCCACTGGGAAAAACTGCCTGGTTTGGCGGGGTGGGGGGGGCAGTGGCACTTCCGGTTTGCACTTTTGTGTGGGATTTTTTTTTTTCAAGGCCAGTTGTTTCTGCAAAATGCATAGGTTTGAAAAGAAACATGTAACTCTTTATTTGGAATTTTTCCAACCCACTTTAATTAAAAGGTTGTCTTGTACCCTACATGCAGAAAGATGAAGGCCAAATATAATTTCTTACAATGTCTTGTAGTATATAATGCCTAACTAGATTTTTTCTAATTGTAATAAATAGCATGAGACTTCATATTACATAGGAGTGCTCTGTCATCATTGTCTAGGCAATAAATGTCTATCAGAGGAAGATTTTTCTTCAGATGCTTCATTGTAATATTACATCATTTTTCTCCCAATTACTTCTCTTCTACTGATGCCATTAGTAAATGTTTTTTATGAATTTTAAATGGTGGCATAAAGAGGGTAAAAATGCAATGTACTTCCATAGCAGTCATGAAAATCTATGTAATCTTTCAGTGATTTGTATCTGTCGTGGAGTTTGTCTACAAGCATAGAAAGGTGAGGAAAGGAAAAAAAAATTTTGGATGAGCAATTGTTAATACAAGCTTAGGGTGCATGTTTGAATGAGAGGTGAGCATCTGTGTTTTCTAAAAGTCCTTATTAAAATATTGCTTCAGTGTTGGGTTTAAAACATTGTGTTCTGGCTATATCAATTTGATCTCAATCAATATTGCAAAATATTATCTACTCCACGCTGTATCTGTGCCAAATAAGAACTGCACCAAATAGATGCCTGCATCCCAGCAGCCTCTGAGTCTTGGCACTCTTACTGTCCCACTGAACCGTTAAATTGAACGAATACCTCACAGACACTTTCAGTTCCTACTGTTCTGTCTAAAATATTTTGTTTGTGTAAATAGAAGTTTTGCTTTTGGTTTAGATCAAAATATTAAAATTAGTGTCTGATGAGAGATTTTTGTGTGTGTATGACCTTCATAGAACTGAATAAAAACCGAAGAAAGCTCTTTGACCCGTCAAACATACGTGCCTCATTCCTGGAAGGTGGAGCTAGTGGAAGACTGCCGCGTCAGTATCATTCGGACATTGCTAGTGTCAGCGGTCGCTGGTAGCAGTAAGTTGTGGCTCAAAAGTCAGCTGTAAAGACGGACATGGCAATCCTGTGGACAGCCTTCACTGCACACCACCCTCTGCACTTTGGGAGTCTGGGTGTCAAGGACCAAAGCATTTTGTCTGCACAATACTGTGCCAAAAAAAGAGGAAACACATTTTGTCTGTCTTTCAAAACACCAAATGTGGGTTATGTTTTACTCATGTAGATTGGACAGAATTTGCAATAATAATAATAATATAGGGTTCTTTGTTTAGTATTTTATTACCTATAACTATAATGTATGCACTGAATTTTTACTTTGTTGAATGAAGGAAGAATGAAGAGCTGGGATGCCAGAGAGCATAGATTTTGGTTTTATCAAGATGGATTTTTCTGGTACTGCTTAAAATAATTATTGAGGTCTTTCTGCACTTTACATGTTCTGATTTCTTGTCCTGTGGAAATTTATTTCTCTCTTTCATTTCCATATCAATTTTTATATTGGCACTAATCAAATTTATTTCAGGTGTTCCTGCATTAAGTCACATCTCACTATAATGGTACTAGAAACTGGTTCTTACGCAGATTGTTCCCTCTCTCTGTCTCCCCGGTAGTTATCGGAAGAGATTTGTTCCAAAATCAAGCCACTTGGTAGTGGACCAGTCTTATTACGCTCTTATGAAGCAGTCTAATGCTGCTTGCAATAATACTACTCACTCACTGTAACAGATGCAATGAAAGACCAAAATGGACCTTGCAATATTAATCCTTTGCAGTCATCATATTTAACTGCTGCCTGTTATGCTAAAACTGTTTTTAATGGTTGTCTCAAAGCAACGGGCTATTTTTAGTACCCTGCCACTAAAGGACACTTATTTATATCAGACTTTTATTTTTAGATTCTGTACACCTACAATACGTAACAGATTGATCTACTGCAGATTTATGGTAGAGAATGAAAGGCATTCGTCAAACTAGAGCTCTGGGCTGTCGGTTTGATTAAACAGACAACTAATCTAATTTGACAAGACAGCACTGTTGCCATTTAATAAATGATGCATATTACTTACATGACTATGCATGCAGCAATTAAGCGACCTACATGAAATAGGTGTAATAGCATCTGTTTTGTTCAGTCTAGATTTGTAATTGTCAGCTGCAGAAGTGTTAAACTCTGGAGATGAACTATTTCTGAAACAAGTTATGTTCAACAGAAAGAGTCCGTATTATAAGTGGCTAGAGCTAACTATTGCATTCTTATACTGTGAAAGTCCAAATAATTTGGCAATATTGTTCCTGTCTTTACAGATGTCTTGTTATGGGTTTATGAAGGGTTCTGATAAATGAAGGAATTCATGAAGTGCCTCTTTCTGCAATGCAATATGAAGTTTCCAAGCATTAATTTGTTGAAAAGCATTCCCATAAGAAATATTGTGAATTACCTCTACTGTAATGTATTATTTATGTTCAGTGTACAAGCCTTTTGAGATGGACATAAACCACTGTCAAGTGCTCTTAACAGAAGGCATTAGAATAACATTTACAGTAGTTGGTTTTTATGCAAAAATGGGTGAGAAATAGTTTTGACACTTTCCATGGATAATTCTTTCTTTTAAGGTGAGAATACAAAATGATGTATAGAGAAATTTGCACACACAAAGGGAATTTAAAGAAACTTTTACTTGAGGGCATAGATGATCAAGCAATACTATAAAGTTTTTTTGTGGTTAGCAAAAAATAACTGCTCAGTACTCATTTCAGCCATATCTACTTAATGGTGTATAGCTGGGTGACTTCCCCTATAGATCAAGTGACAGTTTCCTTTGGTTTTGAAATTGTACTACAGATCTCAATGGATAAAACTGCATCTTGTATGCACGCAGTTGTTCACAGCAAAGTTACTGTGCTCAAATGCCAAGAGTCAATATCTGCGTCATCTATGAGAGATTTGTGTGTATGTGTGTTACACGGGCAAGAGCAACTTCGTGGAAACCCTCCTGGAAGTCACGACTTCTAATTCTAAAACTATTTACACTTGTGCTTACTTCTAAGCATGTAGATATTTCCATTTGCATGGACTATTTATGTGCTTACAAATAAGCTGTCATTTAAATGTTTGCATTTGCAAGACCAGTGTTTGCGAAACAAATTGTATTGTCATGTTAATTTTATAAAATATTTTAATGAAATAAATATTCAGCAACACTTTGTACAGAATTTTCTGCAGCCCCTTCTTGCTTATTTTGCCTAAACTTAAAAGCATCAAAAAACCTTTACACTCTTAGATTTTTAGTCTTTTGTAAGTACATACTATGTATCTAGACAGTACTATTTTCAGAAGCTGATTTTATTACAGTATTAAGTTGATGTGGTCTTTTGCTGAGCAGTGCTTATATCATCTACACCAAAGTGAAGAATTTCCCATTAACAACATTATTTTTCAATAGGGCTTCACACACAAAAAAAAACCACACTGGAAGAAAAAGATTTCTCACTTATTTTGATTCCACAAAGGGAATATGACAGTACAGTGTACCGTATTGTTAGTGTTATGTTATGCACAAATATTTGACTTACTACATAAAAATGTTAGTTTTAAATCTGTGCCTTAATAGTGACCAGTTATCTGTAAATATAGAGCAGATACAGATTGTATTTTTGTGGGTTGTGTCCTTTTAGTGATTTTTTTTTTAAATAAAAGATGAAATTAAAACATTACAAATGGGAATTTTCAAAACTAATCAATGTTGCATAAAATAAATTTATATAACTCCCTTGTATTCTGATTGGTTAATGAAGTATTTTTTATATAGATGCAGTTCCAGGGATGCTTGCTTGTTAATAAAATACAAAAAGCAGTATTTGACATAATTGCAACATGTTTCTTTCACATGCTAATATTCCATGTGGTTTACTATTCTTTTTAGATCACATACGGTGTGTTTGTTCTGGCTTTTAAATGAGAATGCTTTTTTTTTTTTTGATATCTCTCTCCTTAAAAATGAGTAAGAGAGGAGTTAAATTATCTCAGATTCAATTCATAGCAGATTTTAATGGCTTGGCTTGTGTGAGTTTCATTCTTTCTTCCGTCTTCCCATTTTAATGACTATATGTGTTTTGGTGCGGTTAGCAGGACAGGTGTATTTAGTCTTTCATGATAGTCATTGTACTATCACTTCCAGTGCAGAAGTGGAAAAAAAACAATAGGGATTCTTTAGTTGGGATGCTGGCCACACCACCAGTCAGAATCCAGTGAGAGGCATAGCTTTCACACTGAGGTAATATGTATGTAATGTTACATCAGTCTTGTCTGTTTACTTGATGTGTGGCGATACAAGTTTAATATTACTTACCTCAGTGCATTCAGGCATTTCATTATTCCAGCCTAATGTGCTTTTTTGTGAACTATTTTATACACACAGGTCTTCGCTTAAGTTACAGCATTCCTGGCTCACTGACCTTTTAAAAATCTGAGTTATTTTTCTGAATACCTACTGGGAATTGCAGATGTAGGAACAAGTCTGGAAGGGAACAGATCAACAGACTCTTCTGTTGGGGACAACTGAAGGGTATGGTGCTGAGTACCATTATGCATTGGCATAAACTACGTGGAAATTGCACAGGCAGGTGGACTTGCACATTGCATAGTGTTTCTGATGCCTGAGCATTAGTGAACTACAATGAATCCGAAACAAGATAGTTCCCTTTGAGGACCATTTATTTGGGAATATTGCTTCTAACGGACCATCATATGGCTTCAGTTAGCAGAGTGGTAAAGAGGAGGAACTGTGATGGAGTCTCAGAGTTAGAGGGCTGCTGTCCTTGTGGTGCGAGCAGCATTCCCAGCAGCTGGCATGGAACGAACAGGATTGCTCCCTGAACAAAGAGGCTTCACCATCCACATGCTCATCACCTCTCTCTGCTACTGGTCAGAAGAACAAAAGTGGTGATTTCCAGTTTGGAGAAGATCTCTACTAAGCAATGTTGTCAATACATGAGAGAACAGATGGATTCTCCAAGCTGTGTAAAGGTTAACAGTGAGACATCTGTCCTTACTGTTTGACCTCACTCCAACTGAATGCTTGGTGGAGGCGACTTAATTTTCCAAAGCCCTGGAACATGTGGTTACACAAGGTGTATGAGTACTGTTGCAGGCTGGTCAGAAAAGATGTGGTAGGCGAGGATATTCAGAAATTTGTGCTTGTACGGTGAAGTAAGCCAAGAAGTATTTGATTCCAGACAAGTCAGACACTGGTGGAGCTACCTTTTATCCTTGAAGAACTGGCTTGCTTTGTGTCACAGACATCTGAGCAAAGGAAAGGCTTGGCTTTTATTTGAAGTTGCTGCAAAGTTCTTGAGGATTTGAGAAGATGGAAAAGCAAATGGACTTCTAGAAATTTTTGCAGTATGCAAGATTGGTGTCTACGATATTTTTGACCGCTGCTCTGAAAGTGGAGAACTATAAGGACATGTAGGCAGCTAGGGAAAGTGTTTACAGAATGCTTGAAATGGTTAAAAGATAAGTGAGCTCTTATTTTGAATTAAGGATAGTTGTGAATGAGGAATACGTTGTAACCTGAAAAGCACACAATTAACTTGTGCTTTGGTATAAAATTCCTTTATTTTCCTTTTGGCTTAAGATACTGTCTGCGGCATTTCTATATCTGAAAACTAAATCCAGAAATTACAAGAGGCTTTTTGCACATTATGATTTGCCATTGTATTAAGGAAAATTTGGGATTTATCTTTATTTCCAGTGCTACACACCTACAGAAGTTTGTTTATAGTGTTACTGATTTTAATATTTTACATGGTTTCATGAATCAACAAAGCAAATTTTCTATATAAAAAAGTAGTACAGTCATATTAATCAATTCAGTTGATTTTTGCTCTCACTTTGAAGAAGGTATACTAGTAAAGAACAGACTCAAATGTTAAACTACTTACAGTAATAAGGTTTAATAGCAAAATAATAAGGAAAAGCAAAACCAACTCCTAACTTCTCATCAAAAAGCAAGTTTTCAGCCTTGAATGAAAAAGTGTTGCAAACTCTGAAGTTGTTTTTTTGGTTTTGTTTTTAACTAGTCCAGAAAATACTCTCTGAAATTCCTGGAATTGCGTGTAAGTATGTTTAGTGTATTGTTTTGTTATTCTCAGTACTCTTTACAATATCTTGAGCTATAATTACGAGAAGTATTCTATTCTTCTAAAATTGAATTGAATCAGATTAAATATGAATTATGTTGGGAAATGAAGATAGTTGTTTGTAAAGATGCAGAACCTTTTGGACTAGTCAAAACATCATCTAGTGTCAAGTTTCTTCACTCTTCTAAGGAGTAAGATTTGGGCAATATTTGCTCTACTGAGAAATGCAGAATGATTCCAGATGTTTGAGAAAAATATGAAGAAAGATGAATACATTGTGATGGAAATTACCTAGTTTGTGCCAAAACTGTGTTGCAACTTCATGGAAACTAACAGATGGAAAAAGCAAAACATAATATGAGAAAAAGAACCAATTATATAATGAAGTAAAAATTTGTCACTTCTAACAATGGGCGATGAATGTTTTAAGAAATAATGTTGCCACTAATGTAATAATCCTAGGACCGTGAATTGATACACTTTTTTGCTATGATAAAAATCACAGTTTGTCATCTATGAAGGACAGAAGATTTGAGAGGTCTGAAATGCACGTGGCACTAGGTTGTGGTTCCCAAAATTAAAACCATCTGCAGAAAATGCAATCTCATGCTGTATATGGACCATATAGAAGAGAAGTGGAAAAGATGTAAGATTTTTTTGGGGAAGGATAACATAAGAGACCTTCAGTAGACAGTAAATCTTGCTGTATGTGACATGCTAAGGGAAAAGGAAGATGGAACCCAAGAATGAACCCATTTTAAAGCAAAAGAAAATTAAAGTTCAGATACGACAAAATATTCACAACCTCCTTCTGTAGCAGGAGTCTTTCTACCAAGCAGCAGAACAGCTTTTGATTTCTCAAGGTTTAAGCCTCTATTTTCATGCCTAAGCTCACCTCAGTGTGGAGTTGCTATTGCATGGTACCAAAAAGATCCTTACTCTGAAATACCTTGAATGCAGCATTGGATGCTTAGCAATGACAGTTCAGTACTAAAAATGCTGATCCTTTTGGTACTGAAAGATATTTTTTTATGTAATCCAGAATCTAAAAATCAGTACAAACAAAGCTAACATGTAAGTGAGGCTAAATTGCTGACAGATTTGAATCTTGCTTGGAAACTGGATGGGAGACAACTAACTAATCCCTGTGCGCCAATACATATTTTTGTGCAGCTATATTAAAATTGTCTTTGTCCCAGCAGCATTTCTCCTTGCACTAAATGGTGACAATAGCCAGCAAGCTGGAATGTTGAAGGCATCTGTCACATAGGAAGCATGCTTCCAGCACTGGTTTATCTTCCATCTTCATTGAAAGTGGTTGCAGATGCTCCACTGTTGACTCAGTGCTTTCTTTCCATTATACTTTTGGACTGTAAATGCTAGAAAGGGCTAACTGTTAAATTTTACATGCAGTTTCATGAGCTTTTTGCTTGCGCAAGCACAACATTCACTTCTTTTCCTAGGAGCGATTAATGTGGAGAGTATCCAGAACCGCTAGTGTGGATGAGAGCTTTGAAGGATTCTTTTTGAAGGGATTTAAAAGTCATGACTGAAGGCTGGAAATAACACTTCTGGCACTGCTGCCTTTCTTGGCTGCTGGTGGTGTCTGCTCACCTCTCCTTAGATCTTGGCTCTCCCATACTTGGCTTTAGTTTCTGTTCTCTTCTGGTGAGCAGTCAAATTTCAAATACTATTGGGAAGTTTTGAAGCATTTTTAAATTTTCAGGCAGACTTGTGTTGCCTTTGCTTTTTGTGATGGACTTAAAAACTACAGCAGTGAAGGTACAGATGTTAATGGTCATCACTGGCCAGTGTGAGGAATGAAATTTGTAAGCACAATATAAACAATACATTATGATTACAAGGCCAGTTTAAATGAGGGCATAATTTCTTCAGATGAGTGGTTGTTCGTGAAGAATAAGTAAAAGAAATGTTCATTTACTACTTGAGTTCATTTTTTATATGTGCATAGAAAGACCATTTGTAGTTTTGCATGGTGCTCTTATTACAGTTTAAAAATAATTATGCAAAGTGACTCCACAGGGCACTTCCTGTAACCATTAATAAATATGTAGTTATTCGTAGACTATGCTGAGGAAAATAAGGAGGTGATGGGTGACAGCCAACATGGCTTCACTAAGGGAAAATTGTACCTAACAGATTTGGTGACCTTCTACGATGGGGTTACAGTGTCGGTGGATAAGGGAAGAGCAACTGAGTCATCTACCTGGACTTGTGCAAAGCATTTGGCACTGTCCCACACAACATCCTTGTCTCTAAATTGGAGAGACATGGATTTGATGGATGGACGGACCACTTGGTGGATAAGGAATTGTCTGCATGGTTGCGCTCAGAGTTGTAGTCAACGGCTCGATGTCCAAGCGGAGACCAGTGACGAGTGGCATTCCTCTGGGGAGACCTTACAGCAGCCTTCCAGTACCTGAAGGGGCCTACAAGAAAGCTGGGGAGGGACTGTTTACAAGGGCATGGAGTGATAGGACACGGGGTAATGGGTCTAAGCTGAAGGAGGGTCGATTTAGATTAGATATTAGGAAGAAATTCTTTACTGTGAGGGTGGTGAGGCACTGGAACAGGTTGCCCAGAGAAGCTGTGGATGCCTCCTCCCTGGAAGTGTTCAAGGCCAGGTTGGATGAGGCTTTGGGCAACCTGGTCTAGTGGAGGGTGTCCCTGCCCGCAGCAGGGGGGTTGGAACGAGATGGTCTTTAAGGTCCCTTCCAACCCAAACCATTCTATGGTTCATAGACAGAAGGATTCTTTAATGTCCACCTCCTTCCTCTTTAAGATTAGTTACTGGAGTACAACAGCACATTTCCTCCTTGCTTCCCATCTGTCTAATATGCCATCACATCCATGTTCTTCAGTTGCGTGTTAATTTGTGGTTATTCTCTGCCCTGGGGCTGCTGCAGAGACAAGATAATAAAATGCTGAAAACAGAATCGCTTATGATCCATTTCCTAGTGTATCTTCTTGCTGTGTATACATGTCAGGAGGTACGAGAGAATTTCTGGATGGAACAGATGTATTGGTCTGCTGAAAACTTTGAAACTTTTCAAGTCCTCTTTCTTCTTAAATGTTGTGTGATAAATTTGTAAGCTTCAAGATGTTTTACATCTGCTTCTGTTTGTCAAATCACTTTCAAGTGTTCATTTTTTTGTGATTATACTATCTGGGATAAAATGGGCATTAAATCAAATCCTGTATAAAAATGCATTTTTTTTTTTTCAAGGCTCTACTAGAAATTGAATATTGGAGGGGCTTTGTACCATTGGTCTATTTGACATTTAAGTGAAATTTTATGGACATTTCAGAATTTGTGTATATATGTAAAAGCCCAGAATGTTATGACAAAGAATCACTGAGAATCTGTCCCTTCCCAAAACCAGATAACAGTTCGGTGTTTTATCTTAAAGGATTTTTTTTATATAATTAATATTTTCCAGCTCACAAAATTTGGCAGGAGACAAATTAAGTTCTTGATGGTTCCTGAAGGCAAATAATTTTCTGATGCACATTCTGGTGTGTTTTCATGTGCTATTCAACATGGGAGGTGTGAGGAAATATCAAAAAGATTTTGAAAGTTTTCTTGCTTGACCTCCAACTCTTCACCAGATCAGGCTTTCCTTTTGCTTGAATCTAGTGAAGCTGGTCTGTGGTTAAGCACAGAAAAGAAATTCACAGGAGAGCAATACTTTCTTCCTCTGCACGTGCTGTGATCTTGCCTACATATTTTGAAAACAAGTTTTCCAGACTTCTAGACCTGATAATATGTTGTAAGAAATATCTAGTTGCTACATGTCCACCTACTCCAAGATGAGAAGCTTGTGCTCCATGATGAACAGGCTCAGAATTTGTGTACCCCAGGGAACCAATTTATGCCTGCATTTCATGCTCAAGCATGAAAAGGCAAAACTCCAAGATAGTATAAATTTTCAGGTCTTCCTTTTCCCATAAACGCTGTCTCTTGCTAAGCTGCTTCTGTGAACGTAGAGTTCTTTCAATTCCTGTTCAATGAAGTAGACAGCCCCCTCGTAGGTAGTTATTTGTCAAAACAAACGTTACAGTCTATCTTCTGGCGGCTACTTAAGTCTGCATAAAAATGAGTTTTACTCCATGGGGACCCATAACTGAAACCAATAGTGGCAATTACTTGCTTAATGGTTTATTTTACTTTTGCAGCATTCACAACTTCCATTATGTAACATCCTAATGAAGAACTCTTCCAGCATAATTTTCCTCTTATTTGCAAGGTATAATATTGCTATGTTATAAACAAAGTCAGGAGTTGGATGGTCAAAGATTAACATGAACCGCTATTAGAAAAAGTGTGGATGAAAGTGTCCATATTTGACTTCGGGAAGAGTTGCTGCAACAGGTCCTGAAGGAACAAAAAATACTGCAAATCTTTGCTGTTGCTTCTTAGTTGGAGTGGTAATGATTAGAGAAGGAAACCAACTGTGTGGTGCACTGTGCATTTTCAGGAGCTTTATCTCAAGTGAAAATGGGCAAAGGGAGTCTCTGCTTGGAAGTACAATGCACCTTTCAAGAAACATCACCAAATCACTGCTCTGAAGAGAGGCAGGCAATGTTTTGTGAATGTTTTTAACATTGAATCATTGAGTATTTTGATATCTCCACTGAGAAAGTATTTGAAAGTTGTCAATTAATGATAAAAAAATCCCCCCCTTTTCATTTTTCATGATTTGCCAGTCTTTAGCAGGTGTTTGAATGGGTAATTTCCCTTTAAACAAAAAGTCTAACCTTACTTTAAACCTAGATGAAGTCAGAGTCCATTTCCAGCCACTTCTTTGTAACATTTGTCATATAAATTTAATTAAATCATACCTCATACCATGCCTGTTGTGTCAGAAGACATTCAGCCAGTTGAGTGCAGCTTTGCTATTTACTGGTGTAGGTGCCAGAGGAGGTCTCCCCCCAGCATCCCAGGGAGCTCCTGGTCAGCTGATCTGCCTCCCCTCTCACCACTTGCCCTTCCCGGTGCTTACAAATAATCCATCTGGGTCACAGTCCCAAGCTGGGTATCTCACAGGACACTGCTATGTACAGGTTTTATAACTGGAATTGGTCTGAAGAGGCCAAGACACACCCCAAGCCCCTGTGGTGGGTCAATTGTGGTGATGGGTCAGGCACCCACCCAGCTGCTCTCTCCCCCACCTCAGTGGGGCTGGGGGGAAAATAAGGTGAAAAATCTCACAGCTGGAGATAAGGACACAGACATCCCTTACCTATTATTGTCACAGGTGAAACAGACTCAACTTGGGGAAAATTAATTTCATTTCTTGACAATTAAAATAGGTTTGGAGGGTGAGAAAAAGACAAATTACCCTCACCACCACCTCCCTTCCCTGCTCTCGCCACCTCTCCTCACGCCTGGCCTTTTCCTACCTCTGCTCCCCATGGCGCCACCTGTGGGCGGAGGGGCTCAGCAAGGCGGCTGGAACCGGCTGGAACTGGCTGCGCCCTGCCTGAGGCAGCCCCACCCTCTCCTCACAGACCTCACAGACCCCTCAGCCCTGCTGCCGCCCCAGGGTGTGGGTACCCCATGCTGCACCAAATTCCTCCTTGGTCCTCCTGAGCTCTCTCTTCTCAGGGTGGGTTTGGGAGTACTCCTGACCAGCTCTGACATGGAAGATGCTGCCCCCACCATGGTGTAGTCTTCAACCAAAGAGAAACAGCACCTGTGGCTGCCATTTCTCCTTGCTTCAGCACCCGCAAGCTGGGGAGTCGTGGCCTGTTGTGCTGGTTTAACACACAAAGGTAAGGATGACCCAGCTGTGGGGAGCCATTTGGGAGTGTTGGGTTTCATGCACAATGAGGTGCACCTGGAGGGGCTACTGGTCAGCCAGTCTGGGTCCAGGTGGGGGCTATTGCTGGGGATGAGCTGCCCTCAGGTCCAGGTGGGGGCCATTGCTGGGGATGAGCTGCACCCAGAGCCCGCCCTTCCTTGGGTGTTGGCCAGATTGGGGCAGAATGGGGTTCCTCAGTACTTTGGTTTGGGGTTGCAAGAAGCGTATGAAGCAGTTGTCTTCATTTCCACAAGCTCCTGCCTGAGTTACCCTGAAACAAGGAAGACTAGCCCTAGTGAACAGAGGGAGGTAAGGCAAGACAGGAGGAGAAGTGGGACAGGAACGCCACACAAAAGGTAAGTCCTGTTGTAAAATCCTACAGAAGAAACAAGTTGCAAAAACTGACTGTGGCACAGCTGCGTCCAGGCAGCGTGTTCCCTCTCCTTGCTGTCTTTTGCATGCGTGATGGGGTGCTTCATAGCAGGGGCTTGGGTCTGATGTTGCTGTAGATATGTTGTGATATGTTGTCCATGTGCTGGGTTGTCCTAAAAGCCTTTAGCATCTGGCCGCGGAGCTGAGTATCAATGGCTGTATTTGGACTACAGAAGGATTGTAGAGCATGCTTTTGTTTCCAAATGCTTGTTTTTCCTTGTTTTAAAATGCTTCTTTGTAGCCAGGCATATTTTGAATTGTGTATCTAGTCTCATCCAGGGATTGGTTTGTCAGGTGGGGTGTAAATACTTACATTAAATCAAATAGTAGCACTCTGAGGAGGGTCCCCTCCACTGTTGCATGCTTAGTCTACAATTCTGGGTGCTGCATGGGCAGAGACAGTGTGTTTCCGTGTATGACAGTGCATTCCAGTGCAATAAGTTGTGTGATGAATTTAGGGCTTGGCTTTGGGAGAGAATCGTGTGTTATATAGACAGGTCAAAAGTCATCCAAATCACAGTTAAAAAAAAAAGTTTTTCTAAGAAATAGGTTTGGAGTAGACTGAATATATTTAATTATTTAATATCCATACAAGTCTGAGCTTGCATCTTTAGTTCTCTATCTCTGCTGATTTGTTATGTTTATGTGAATATAAGAGCAATCAAAAAGCAGTCATGATTCAAATTAACAATATTTTTAAACAACTCATAAAGGAATTGCTTTCCATTTAGAGTCACTGATATTTTTGTGAGGCATGGAAGTAAAGGCAATAGCAGATGGCAAAAATTTTCAGCAACAGGCACTGTGACATCTAAGCAGAGCTTTCCCAACACCCCTGCTGTGGTAGCAGATGGAGAGATTGGCAAGTAGGGAGGACATTTCTTTTACAGCGTGCAATGCTTCGAAAGACAGGCTTTGCCGGGTGAGCTGGGGTTGGCAGAGCTGAGCACACTGCGGCAGCCAGGGCTGAGGGAAGAGTAAGAAATGCAAAGAAAGGAGATGCCAAAGGCACTGCAAATATGTAGCAAAACTTCTAATGGTGTTTTGAGGTTTTTCTTGCTTTTGACCTTTTATGACTTTTTCCAAGGCAAAATATCAGAATTGTAGCTTTCCATCAACCTGTGCATGCACAGACACAGAGAAAGGCGTTTCAGCATTTTGTAAACATCTGCAAAACATTTCTATTGTTTCTGGGACAAATCAAACTTAAATATCTGAGCACATCATTCAGATAATTGCTGTCATCTGCACTTGCTATCAGAAGTGTTTAAAAAAAAAAAAGTCTGATTGTGCTAGAAAATGAACCTACTTTTCCTCTGCTACTTTGATTTTTCAGAGCTGGTAGAAAATGAATTTTATGAAAGCTTCCGGGTTAGTTCTTATTTTACATCATGCATTATCTACCCCATTATGTTTTTTATTTTCACTCAACCCATCCAAAATGATAAAACTTTACTATCTCTTTATAAACAATCTTTGTAGAACTGATAGTTGCAATGGCAGTTCCAGAGGTCAGATTAGTATGTGAAAAATCTTCACTTTTTGGGCTTGTGTTGACTAGGTTGTTATTTTTAGGGGCTTTAAAATGATAACCTGATCTAGTTGTAGATGTCCATGCTTGTTACAGCAACGTCGGACTAGGTGACCTTTAAGGGTCCCTTCCAACTGAAACCATTGTATGATATACTTAACTAAGAAGCATAAATAAATTCATTTAAAAATTGAGGGTTTTTCAAGAGTTGTTGATCGATAGTATTGCTGAATAATTAATATGTTTAAAGGGAAACCATTTACAGCATTTTCTTCTCTGCTTCTCGGGCTTCGCTATCAGCTTGCAGAAATAAAAAGTATTTCTTCAGCTGGCATGTCAAACAGACGTGAATCTCCTAATGCAGCTGTAGAGAAGTGTGCTGTGGTATGGTGCAATGAGAAGTGTGTATCCACTGTGCTGTTAGACTGGTATATGGGAGGCCAAAGAGTTTCTGGTGTTAAAGAGGAGCACAAGGACAGTTGCGGATCAAATTTAGGTCAGAAGTAATATAAGAAAATAAACCTCCCTGTGAATATCACTGATCAATCATTAAAGTGAAAGATTTTCTTCCTTTGCATGTAAAGCTACTGTTGGTTAAAATTGCACTTGGTGAGTTGTTAGCACAACACACTTGTATCTGGCTGAAGCTCTATCTGAGAACGCTGACCTGTGAATTGTATTTTAAAATCTGCCACTGAGCTTTGAGGTGCCCGGAGGCACCTTGTGGGCTCATCAGGAATTGTGAAGCAGCTGTATTGCATAAGAGACTGGAAACTTGCTGGGTGATAGCCTCACAAAAAGACATCGTTCTGGCTGAAATGGTCAACTTCATTAGGTCAGTATAGCAACACATACTAAGGAATGTAAACCATATTTTTACAAGATGACATAAAAGCATCACATGCTTACAGACCTTATAACTAGTGAAGTCTGAGGAAAATTACCTAGTGCTTATTAAATGTTCTTCCATCCTGTGAATTCTGTAGTCGACAACACTGACATACTTTGGCTATTGCTCTCTTATTTTCTTCTCTTTGGCTAAAAATTAAACGTTTTTGTAGGTTAGCCATTTCAATACTAAATAACTGTATTTTATACTATTTGTGGAATTGTAGTAAGTTCCACTGAATTTTTTTTATTTGAGCGTATGAATTAGGTAACTTCAGGAAGGCAGGTAGAAGACTTGAGATGAGGTTAGGGAGCCAATGACTAATGCTTTATTTCTGTGAATGTTGTGTTGTATTCTAAACAACTTCAGCTTTTGGGAAGCTGGTTTTTGACAAGTCACAAGGAGGTAATGGTGGTGTTCTGAGTATATTTATCCCTACTGTTTTCAGTGGTTAATATTGAATCATATGTAGTACTGGAAATGGGAGATTTAGTGTGTCTCCTGTTGTTTGCACAAAAGTTTAAGGTAGATTAAGTGTTTTGGCAAAAGCTGGTTGCAGGAGTTAGATAAGTGTGTGTGGGTGGTTTTTTTCTTTCAACCATAGAAAGGTATTTTTTGCACGCATCTGTGTGCAATTTTAATGCAGGTTTCTACAATATGCTACTTTTCGTCTTGTTTTAAATTGGGCGATTAACTGATGGTTCATCTTCAGAGGTCCTGAAGTTAGAGAGGGGAAGGTCTTCCTGGTAATAAATGAGAAACACATTTATGCTCTCCAAGCAATGGGAAGAGGAGAGATAAAACTTTTCTATCTGCATTGTGCTGCACAAGTACTTCAGCTGTATGTACTAAATATTGCCTTAGTAAAATACATGGATGAACGTGGAGGGGGGGATGGGACACTATGTTGTTCACGTGTTGCTATGTTGTCCACTCAGTAAAAAGGGCTGAAACAAACTCTTCAGTGGCTCAGGCCAGGCTCATTCCTTGGTTATACAGGTTGCAACACTCTCCCCATGAGTGATGCTCTCATGGTACAATGCTGGAAAAATGTGGGGTTTTGTGGTTTGTTTTTTTTTTTTAAAGAATAAAAATGTTTTTGTTATGAAAGACTACAAGTTTCCTTTCAAATTCTCCAAGAAATCTCTAGAGCTTCCCCTTCCCAACCAATGCTGCCCTTGATTTGCAGCTGACCCCTGTGGGATGAAGTCATCAGGAGAAAGTTCTTGTTTTCCTGTATCTGTTTTCCTACACAGCCTTGTTGCTTTATTAATTTCACCAGAGTAGGCATGTGTTTTAAGTCTGATGACTTGTATTGCGTTAGGAAATCCTCCCACAGCACAGACCTTTCTAAACATTGTTTGTTGACTTACGGGAAGAAAATCATTCCTGTTGCTCCATGCTGGCCTTCAGAAGCGGTCTGACATTTGTGTGTGGCAGCCACACGCTTCAGGAGACGGGGACAGCTCAGTCCCCTTCCTGTTTGCCGAGTCAAACCAACAACAACAACAACAATGCTGTTGTCTGAGGGGCCTTTCTGTGTTAAAATACATGGCAAGACAGCTTTCAAGAGGCATCATTTATGCTAAAAAGAAGTGTTTGCAGCCAGGAGGCTCCTGAGAGCCTTGCATGCAAGCGTTTGGGGGTAGGCGGTATGTCTGTATCTGTCAGCCTGCCTGAAAGAATCAGGGCAGGAGTGTCCGATTGAAAAACAAACAGGCACCAACTTCCTCTCATCCTAATCCCCATCCACCAGAAATGAAGTGAAAAATGGGGGGAGGGGAAGTATTTGGCATCTCCCCAAGGAATGCAATAATCCCAAATGTGGTGTGAGAGCACTTCACTGATCACACACTGGCGCTCATTCTGTGTTGTTGCTGCCAGTTTCCCTCCCACGCTTGCTCAGTCTCGGAGGTAATGTGAGTCTGGATGCTGGACAGTTAATCAACTGCAGGAAAATTAACGTTTTGGAGACTGTTCTTCTGTTGCGAGGTGCTTGCTGTTTAATAAAACACAGCACGCTGTCACGTATCGCATACTTACACGACCCTGCTGGCCGCCTGCTCTGTTGGCTTTTGGTTCTGGCTGGAGTTTAGCATTTCTCAGTGTTGAATTTCTGTCTTCTGTTGCCATTGCCGAGGGGAGGATGGGCTGCCAAGCATTGGGGAAGGCAGCTGAAGTCCGGCCCCAACTGCCTTGCGTTTCCTCCAGGGCTGCACGCCCTCGAGAGAGCAGTGTCCTTTTGTCCCTGGGTACCTGTGTGCAACTGAGAAAAATACTTGCAATGTGGAAACTGCATTTTGAACAGTCCTTCTGAGACTATTGTGGGGAGAGGATGATGAAGGGGAGGTGAAGGGCCATCTGCTAAGGGGTGCACAGGTGTTTCTTATGGTGATTTCTGTGCAAATAAGAAGCTGCAAAGCTTTTTGCTAACAATGGCCATAAGCCTACAGGTATGGAGCCAAAATGCCGTCCCACAGCAGACCCCTTCTCCCTTGAGGACAAGGATCCTTGCACAGTGTGGGGAGGCTTTCCAAAAAGAGCCTGACAGCAGTCATGGGGTTGTTCCCATGAGGGCAGAGCTCTAAGACAAACGCAGGCCAACCATGGAGAAGAGAGGAGAGGGGGTCTGCACACAAATCTAGCTCCTTAGATTGTCCGCACCTGACAGAGGTCAGGACCCTGGCATGTGAAAGCCAACCCATCCCTAAAAAAAAAAATCTTGAAGTCATTCTTTTGCTATGATGAAATACATGAAAAATATTTGCTATGAAAAATAACTCCATTGAGATGCATGTGAAGTGTTTTGCCATTTACTGCCTAGACTTTGGGTAACAGTAGTGCTGTCTCCTTCCAGTGAGGGTGATTTAGGGAGTCGTGTGTAAGCGATGTATGTAAATCCGACGTCAGCAGTATGTGCCTGTGGGAAGTGTTGTTGCTCAACGTGGCCCGATAGACAGCCCCCATGCTCTGGACCAGCTCATGTGTTTGCCCCATCCCACTGGCCAATAAATGTGTACAACTGCTGTAATTTTTTTTGCTTCAGCTTTAGCTTTGGTTCACTTCTATCATTTAAATAAATGTAAGGAATGTGATAAAGAATAGAACAATATGTGTACTGTGATATAATATCCAAAAGAGACTGAAAACAATATACCCTGACTCTTATGGAGAATTTTTCATGTTGGCTTTGCTTAGATAGAAATCTCCATTACTTTACCTTTTTTCTAAGTCATTTAAATACCCTGTTTTCTAGCTCTAGGACATTTGAAAAATGTTACAGTAATCTTCTTTGCTCATTTGCAGTTTCTTGCAGGGCTTGGCAGCTCTGCCAGCCTTCCTTCTCTCAGGCAGCGATCTCTGTCTTGGTAAAACACCCACAAATTCAGCATTGGAAAAGTAATGGACCGAAGTTGCTCTCATGAAAGGTTTTCTTTTTTTTTTTTCCCCCCCAGTATATGAAATGATTTTAGGAACATAAGGAAAAAGTATTCACATAGCATATTTCATTGAACTTCACCTTCAGAACGGTCTTTTTTGTGCACATTGGGGGAACGGCTGGAGAAGCTCTTGCTACTCCAAAAAACTGGTTGATGTCGAGCAGTTGAGATGGCACAGGCAGCGCATTGCGCTCTGGGGTTACACTCACAGACCAGAAAAGGAAGCCGCAGCTCAGAAAACAGCAGAGACAAGTGGCTGGAAGAGGTATGCAATTTTAGGCTTGCCCAGAAACAACTGAGGTAAGTTTTTAGAGGGATAATTTAGCGAAAGGAAATCGCTCTCCTCCCACCCGTCGCACGCGGGCAGGCAGATGCAGGGAGGGGTGGCCAGACAGAGGGAGAGGAGGGGGGGTTGTTTTGTACTGACACGGCAATGGCATTGTCTGGAGAGCAGCAGAGACTTTGTCACTGTTTCAAAAGAAACAGATGACTTTGGACACAGGAGAAAATACAGCAGCTTCTCAAGAAGATGTTGACTGCTGCCGTCAGCAGAGCTGCGCGCTCTCACCGCGGGAAGAGCAAAGCTTTACCCCATCTTTAGTTGAGAGCTGTGAAGAAAAACTCCATGTTTTCTGGCATTGGTTTGTGGGCCAGGCAAGAGAAGAGCCTCAGGGGTCCCAGCTACTGGCCATCTGGGTCCGTTCAGCTCCCAGGGGCCATGTGCCTTTCTAGACAAAAGCCTCTAAGCTCCCAGGGGCCATGATGCCTCTAAGGAAGGACAACATGTGACTTCTCGATCCTATGCTCTAGAAGAAAAATCACTATAAAGTCACTACACTTATTTCCATCATAAGTGAACAAATGGAAAATATCAGCATGGGAAAAATTTTAATTGTTAGGGTGTAAACCTTTCCTCACCAATGAAACCGGTCCCGGCATGTGTCGGCTCTTGTTAGGGAGCCAAATACAGTCCCAATTCAAAGCTCTAATGCTTTGTTTTATTAGGTACTTTTATATCTTAATATTTGTCTTAGGTGCCTCTCTAAAGTTCTGTCAGTAAAGCAGATATTATTGCAGCCAGCTGAGAGGCTCAGGATTTCAAGTGTGTTCCCATAAGCTTGACAGGGCTGCTCCTGCCTTGGGAAAGTGCTCCGTCATGCTCCTCCTCGGGAGTGCTGGTCTGTGACAGCTTCCCTGGTGGTGGGCACTAGAAGATTTGTCAATGTTTGGCCTTTCTCAAAGCAAGGCTTCTTCCTGAGCCAGCCTGCTGCTCTACTTATTGCAAAAATGTAAATTTTGCACTGTGGCTCCACTGTGCTCGAGCTCTCCTCTCCACCCCTAGTCTCCAGTAGACTGGGACTGGCCAGGGTCTGTTAAACTATTGATTTTTTTTTTATTTTTTTAAAATTATTTTTCCATTGCAAGGCTGCAGGCAAGGCACGACATTACTTGGTATTGATTTCTGACAGCATTGCAAATATTGCTTGAGGTGTTGTGTTTGCAGGGCCAGCCCATGCGTGGGGGAGAGCTGAGCCCCCATGCTGCAGAGCTGCACATCTGTGTCCCCAAGGGAAAGCACAGGGGGAGAGGGCTGACGTGAGAGAAGGGCAGCACCTGTCAAATGGCTGATAAAAACACACACCTGGGTTTATCAGTGGGGCTGTCTTGGCCTCTGACTGCAGAAACTTGGAGTTTTCAGAATCTGAGAAACCCTACAACATTTCTCAATCTGCTCCAAGAAAAATACTCTGCTGCTACAGTACACAAAAGGGGCTGGGTTTGTTCAGCATCTAAATAAAGACAGAACAGAAGTGAATTGTTTGGCACATCATGAAGCATGTCATTTCCAAAGAATTTGACCCCAAATTGTTTGGGTCATGCAAGGGTCTGTTCCCCTTTGACTGTTATATCCCAGCTACCTAAAACTGCAATTACACTGCTAGTATTTGTCTGCCTGAATAACTTCTAACAGGCCTAGGACTTCTGTAGCTAGGACTGATGCTCAGACTGCAGTGCTGTGTGCTCCTGCTGTCTACATTTGAGTTGGAGATAACTAAGCTTTGCAAAGCACTTGATGTAGGTCTGGACATGAAATTTAGCATTTCAGAGTTTTCTGCAGCCTATCAGGATACATAGGGCACAACGTTGATGCAGGATTTTAACTGACTCAAAGTTGAAGAAATCTGGAAGTTGAGTCCTGTGAGCTCTCTGAAATGTTCTCAGCTCCCAGGACTGTAAATGGAAGTTGCAACTCAGAGTGCAGCAGCAAAAGCCATAACCAGCAGGCTTTTTAACCTACAGCAAGTAACAGAGGTGCAGGCAAGAGCTTTGCGTTGTCCCCAGCAAATACAAAGTTTTGGTCCTAGGATGACGATGTGGTAAAGCTAAGGTCAAAAAGGAAAGACTGTCCCTGCACTTCCCTCCTCCTCTCCTTGTGCCCTTCCTGTGTGCCATCATAGCTGGTATGTTGCAGAAGTACAACGCAGAGTTTTTGTTACGGGACCTGGGTACTTTGTTAAGGCACAGAGGCTGCCAGGGACCCCACGGCTGCTGGTCACCTGGGAGTGGGGAAAATCCTCCAGTGCTCTTTAAATCCTGTGGTGCAATGGGTCCCCTTCCAGCATTTACAGCTTGAAGAAAGATTAAAAACAGGGACCTATGCAAGCATTTATTCAAGTCCTTCCAGAAAAAGTTAATTGTGTGCTTCCTTCCTTCTTACATGTCTATTACAACAATTCAGGGTCCCCATACAATAAAAGGCATATTAGTTCACCAAGTCCCAGGGAACGCCCATATTATATATATATATAAAAACCCACCACCACCTCATTAATGTATCTCATATGCCACTTACACCACTGTTTTCTCCACCTTCCTGGTGGCCTTCCTATAAAGCAAATTTGCCTGAAAATGAATGAGACAAACAGTGTGACTAATGGCTGTAGGGATGAGGGGTGTTTTTTCCTGTAAAGCAGGAAAGAGAGGGGGAAAAAAAAAAAAAAAATCTGTTCTCAGTTCCTGTGCTTAGGTGTGAAACTTGCCAGAGCTTTCAAACCATGTAGGTGCTTAATTCCCAGAAAAAAGCAGGATTTGTCTCCACAGTAATGAACTCATTTTTTTTAGATGTTGGTGCTATAAGAGGGCTTTCTCATCCAAGTGAACATTTCTATTGCTTTATCGCCCTTATTATAAAGTAACGTAAGAGGCAACAGAATGAAATTTAATGTAATTGATGCATTTAATAAGCTACCAAAAGTCTTTATATTTTAAAAAAAACAAAACCAAAACAAAAAGCAAACCCCAAAACCTAAACCAAACCACCCACGCTAAATCCAAGAGTGCCTTGAATTTTTTCTCCTCCTTTCAGCTCAATCTGAGCTTCTCTGTGTCAGTTCCTAAAACAGTTTGGTCAGCACATGTTTGGAGAATGACAGCTTTACTAAACCATTGATATGAAATTTCAGCAACCCTGTATGTTACTGCTGTTTACAAAATGATTTTGAACTAATAGACATTGAAGAACTGTGTCTGGTGGTTTGTGTGTTTGGTTTTTTTATTTAATGGAAACTTTTCAAATTAGCATAAATGCAAACATATATTGTTTTGAAATTAAAATGAAACAAAACTTGGGATCTGGGGCACACAGAAGCTTTTCTCTGCTTAAAATCTCTACCAAATGCCTCTTCACTAATTTATGTCTATGTATGAGGTGGGAATGGGCTCTTACTAGGAGCAATATCATCAAAATATTTGCTTTCACCTTTCGATATGAGTCACTTAACAGCTTGATTGACTGCAACTACCTGTTCCTTGCACAACCATTTTAAAGTCACTGGGGCCTGTAAAGACTTAGCAAGTTCTGAAAGGGTTTTTTGACCTATAGAGTAAGGATGTGAGGAACTTAAACCTGGTTATGCAGACCTCAGTCGTGCATTTTGTTGGAGTTGCACTTGCTGCAGCTGCACCTGTGCTTTCTGCCCTAGCCCCAAGCAGCAGCAGCTCCTGAGCAGACAGACATTTGCTAGCAGCTAAACTTACTTGCTTATAAAGGAAACATACTTTGGAGGACCTGCACCCGACGTGATATCACTGTAATAGTATCACTGGGCATGAGTCAGTGTTAGCCATGCTGCAGGACCAAGTGCTGGGGCCATCTCTTGACCCATTGCTGAGAGTAACAGTGGTGGTGGTTGTGAAGTCTTAGAGCAACTCTGAAGTTTGAGATCTCTTCTTGCTTGAGATTTTTGTGAATTGTGTACTGCAGTAATGTGTTAATCTCGCAGCTTCTAAAAATATTTACTGTTAACAATGAAAACATGTTGGTCTTTGAGGAAAACTTGCTGCAGTTCCAGAAATTATCTCAAGGATGGAACAAATTCCCATGTTATCAGCCAGGACAGTTTTATTGTCATCCATAATATAGCTGAAAGTGCAAAATGCTGTATTTCTTCAGGACTTTGGTATAAGTTTCTATAGTGCATTTTCCTTCCATGGAAATACTCTGCATAATTGAAATTACACAAGTCTTATTTGTAAAAAGGAAAAAAAAAAACCCAAACAAAAAAACAACTCTGCAAATAAAAAGTAAATGTCAATATTGTATAAACTCTTTCATACAAAAAAAAGTTTGTGGACCATTTGGGTTTTTATCCAGTTTTCTCCGTATGTTGGGAAGCTTTCATGGACCTGATACCACATTCCTGCATGTACTAGGAAGAAATGATATCCCTAGGATAAAGAACAAGCTATTTACAGATGTCTTAATAGCAGTTGTTTCTCTGTTCTGATGAAATGTTTTAAAAAAAAAAAGTTTTGAACACTTTAAAGTGTTCTGGGTTATATACAGTATTTAAAGCCTTAGAGAAAGGAATGAAATTAATCCTCCAAGCTCGCCAAGGTACAATTCCCTCAGTGAAGGGAGTTCATGGCCACAGCCTTTGTGGCTGCCAGGGAGGCTGCGACCGTCCAGAGGAGCTGCTTTGCCTTCCTCCTCCTCACTGGCTGGGGCTATTGGGGAAAATCCTCCCAGGAGGGTGAACTTGGCTTTTGTGATTGTCCCCTCAGGCAGTTTTGCAGCCCGTCGGTTTCTTCTTCAACTGCGAAGTGAAAAATTCCCACTGTAACGCTTGCACAGAGCAGAAGTGCTGCCCTTTACAGAAAGACTCTTTCCCTGAAATATGGAAACTACCCCAAAGTCCCCTACAGCTTTGGACTCTGTGGGTATGGCACAGTACTGGTCTGTTTGGGAGATGGAGGGCTGCAGTGGTCCAGAGTGATAGTTTCCAGCCAAGGACTCATTCCAAGTGAGGAGGAGAAGTCCTATAGGTGACTGGATGAGGCCCAGGGAAGGGGAGAGAGCACTTGCTGTGCACGTTTCTGTGCCGAAGGTGCTGCAAATTCCTATTGTGTTGCCAATGCACTGTGAATCAAGTGTCAAAGGCTTTGGAGCATGGGTTGGGAACACAAAACCAGTCACTGAGAGAAGACTTGTGTGACTTCTTTCACTCAGGAAAAATCTTTGCATTAAATTCATGTCAAGCCCCTAAAGCTCAAATGGAGTATAAGCCAGCACAAGCCTTTCTCATAACCATAGAAAATATATTTTGAAGTTAGGCAGAAAAACATAGCATTTTTTTCCCATTTATCTATTTCTGTATTTCCCTATTTGCTTCAAACTAGAAAATAAAGTCACCAAATGACAAAAATAACTTTTCTCCCCTCCTGTTTCTGCTGTGACCATGAAACAGAAGTTCTGCGACTCCAATAGGAAACCTGTTCTTATGGACTTGCCAATCCATATCCAGCTCAGGCACTGACTCAGCTTTAGTTCAGAAATAAACCAGGCTCCAGATGTTTGGGGCTGGTACTAAGAGCCGAGTTCACCCATTTGTTCTCCAATTATATGCCTTTTGGGCTGAAGAGTGTCTTTTGACAGACAGCCAAATATCGGCAACCTGACTGCAAGGTCATCAATAGCCGCACGGGCTCAAACTCATAAATCCATTTTTCAGAGATATGCATGCGTGTACTAGAGAAAGTGTTAGACCTTGGATACACAAATCATTAAAATAGGGCAACAGTAGCTACCCAGTTCAGAGTTACTTGGCTACAGTGTCACTCTGCACTGGGATATAATTTTCTCTCTGTTGTCTTTGCTGTCACTGTTTTTGAAGGTTGACAGAGTACCAGTTAGATTCCCTGTTTCCCAGACACGATAGTGTAGACAACGTCCCGCACAAACCTTGCTTCGTTAGCTCTGCCATCTCAAGGTGTCTCTTTCATTTTCTGCAGCTCCTTGGGTATTTAGCTCCATCCCTACTTGAAAAGAAAAGCTTTCCCCAACTTGGCTTTTCAGGTCCCTTATGCTGAGTCAGAAGGACCTAACCTTGCTCTGTCAAAGCTCTGGTAGATGCTAGGACTCTGGTTTACAATTACACTTTTTTTTCTGAAGCTCTGTGGCCTGCTTTATATCAATTTAACTGCATTTCAGAGCAAGCCAACTCAATTAATGGCTTCCCTCAGGATATCAAACAGCAGTATATCAGATTTCTTACTGAAATCCATAAACATTAAATTGTGTCCAATTCATTTCTTTAGTCTTTAACATTTCAGTTTCTTTTAAAAAATACAATCAAGCTTGTTTGGCAATATTTTCCTTTAATAAACATATGTTGTTTGATCATCAAGATGTGAGTCACCTTAACCTTGTTTTCAATTAGCATTTCATACCCAGTAATGAAGATGCCACATCATCTGTTGAAAATCTACTTTTTGTGTGAGGCTTCAGAAATTTCAATTCCAAATTGCCAAATAACCTGTTTTTCTCCTTCCTCACAGACAGTACTCTGTCAAGGAGCCTACTAAGCAGGGAAGGGCTACCCTTAGACTCCTTAAAAATAATGATTTACTGCTGAAAAATATTCTGCTCTGATTTTCCTCTCTGCTGTTGCTATGCCAGCAGTTTCCTAGATCAGGGAGGTTTCATCTATTCTTTTCTTTTCTTTTCCTTTTGGTTTTTTTTTAACCTCAGTTATGAAAACATCTAAGGGTTTGATTGTGTTTCCATTTCTGTCTGTGGAAATTGTGCAGCTGAGGTGGAGGGGAGATTTGCTTGGGAGCGTGGAGGAGGGCAGAGAGAAGGGCTGGGTGTACGCATCATGTTGATAGCTGCGCCTTCGTGCTAAGGGTGCTCTTGCAGAGACACTCAGGATGCGCCTGACTGCAAAGCCAAAGCTAAGAAGTAAAGGGGGATAACTAGTTGAAAAGCTAGCACTAGGATGCAGAGTACAGGTTTCCTAGGAAGTGGGACAGCTTTTGCAGTAAGTGTACACAAGAAAGATGGGCTTCACCTGAGCCAAGCCTGATTGGTTATAGTTATTCTGGTGCTATTATACATCACCAAGGCTTATATGCCTTTTTTTTCTCCCCCCCCCCCCCCCCAAACTGGAAAAGCTGTTGTGCATGGAAGACTGCACAAATCTGGGTGAGACACATCACAGGCAGATGAAATAATGAAAATCCTGTAATCCAGGAATAAAAATGATAGACTATAATAAAATTTGTGAAGGAATAACAAAGAATATTGCAAGTAAATAGCCCCTGATAATCACAGCACATAAAACTGGACAAGACACAAATGTAGACACATTTTATACACAAATGTCGCAGATCTAAATAAAATAAAACCCCAAACAAAAAAACCCCTACAGTGCATGAAAAGAAATGGCAGGTTTAAATCAGAATATAGATATAAAAGAACTGACAAAAGCTTGGTAGAAGAAGTGGAATGCTGTAATAAAAAGAAACAAACCATACAGGCATGACCCTCCTACCATGAGAAGTCAAACTTACCAAACTATCAGTTTTTTAAGGTGTTGTCAAGAACAAAACAACACACTTCATATGGTGTCTATGGATGTGTAGAAAAGTTGTAAGTGCTTCAGCACATGTTCCCATAGATACTAAGCTGTTGTAGGATAAGAAGGATTTGGGTTTTTTTATGGATTAATAAGTGCAAATAGATGAAGCGGAAAAAAGGGAGGAACAAATGGCCAGTCTTCACATGGGAAGAAGGTATCCATTGAGAATCCAGAGCTATCCACTATTCAATGAACTTACAGCTATGTGGGAAAACAGGTGACTAGTGAGTGACAAAGTTTGCTAAAGATGTTAAATTATTTGGGATGATTCAAGCAGATGTCACTCAGGATTGTTCAGGGTGGTGGTAACATGGTTCTTACAATTCTGAGCAGCTAAATGAGAAAAGAGCAGGGACTTTGTCCTGATAGAAACTGAGTTTTAAGTTCAATAGCAGTAGGAAACAGCTCCAGCAGTGCTAACCCAGGGCTGGGCTCCAAATGAGCTGGGATAGGCTCCAGATGAGGTACTGGGTTTTTAGGAAAGAGTTGGTAAGGTTGTTATGGAAACTTGTCTGAAAATGCCTGCTCAGTGCAACTAATGAATATATCCAATGAAGTTTTTCTCCTTGATGACCAACAGGTAGGGTTTTCCTTATAAGATGTCTCGTTTCAAGTAAAGGATCCTCCTATTGCAATCGTGTTAAGTAAATGGAAGTGCGTTATCCATTCCTGTCACTTCCCAATTTAATTATCTGGCATTTAGGAGTGTGTGCGTGCATTCCTATTTTAAAACATGCTCTCTTGTTTTGGGTCCAGCCTAGTTTGTAGTGTAAAGGTTTTGCTCTGAATTTTCTCAAAAGCTTTCTGTCGGTGTTTTCTTTTAAACCATTTGTGTAGAGTTTTCTTAGTCTTAGAAACCTTCGCTTCCTCTGCATGAGGGATTTGCTTGATTCAATGGAGATCTAGCACTGTTTTGGATTTTATACAGTTGACGTGTTTGCAAACTTGGTGGTATTTTTAGATTTTCTTGAAATAATTTTTGTTTTATAGGCACTAGTTGTCTGTAGTAGATATTCACAGCTCCTTCTGTTTGCTCAGTTTTCTCTTGGTATTAGTAGGCTTGGATGCAGTTTGAGAATTATACTTGAAACAGTTATTTAATATGAACAGTAAACTGATTTCATAAAAGTTTAATTTCTGAAGGATTAGGTCTTTATGAGCTTTCATCCAGAGGTTGTCTGCATAGTGTTTAAAATGAACTTCTCTTAAACAATCAGAAAAGAACCTTCTGGTATAAAAACCTCTTGAAGTCTCCTTTGTGACATGTGGCTGTCACCATTTAATTAAAAAAAAAATAGTTTTTTGCAGTGTTATAATATGGAAATGAATATTTAAATTGTGTTTTTGCTGACCTGAGCACAAGCTATTACGGAAGAGTCTCTTGCATTCAACAAATTGAGAATTGTATAGGAAAATAATCAAAACATGGTAAATCTCTATCTTCTTTTTCTGGATCATTACATACAGAGTGAAATCCCCCACAGCCCACCCCCAACCCCCCACGTTTGAGCTCACTTTTGCTAACCCAAACTGCTGGGAGGGTGAAATTTATCTCCTCAAGGAAGTGTTTTTGGGATTCGTGCCCAAGAGCAGCTGACCAGGTGCCTAAGAAGTGGGGCCCACCACAGTGCAGAAAGCATGAGGGAGTAGATTGTTTGCTTTATAAAATTTAAGCAGCAAAATGAACTGTAAAACAGTTTTTCATGATTGAATGAAGGGTCTATCTGCATATAGAAGTATTCGTGTTCAAATGTATTTCATACAGAAATATTATACAACATACAAGATTTTCCTGCTTACTGCTGAGACACTCATTCAGCAGAATTGTTTCCTGCACATTTGTTCACTCCATTGACCACACAGATGCATTTGCTATTCTGTACTGAGCTGATCCACATTTAAAAAACCCTCAGAGGGTTTTCACAAGAATTGCTTTTCATTAATGCTTTGCTGATAATATATGCAGGAAGATGGAAAGAAATAAGTCATTTATTGTTTCATTTGAAGAAGTCACTTAGGATTAATAAGATTATTCTTTTTTTCATGGAAAGTATAATAGCTGACCTTTAAAAGAATGTGTTTATTGTTCTGACAAGATATTGAAATCCATTTTTTAATGAAAATATTTTTTCTAAGCTTCACATGCTTCAGTGAGAAAATATAAATTATTTCATTGTTCATGGTTACTTATGCCACACCACTGAAATCATAAACAAGAATTTAATTGGAAGAAAGATTAGTGACGACTTCTCTGTTCCTCTCTTCTTCCCCCCATCCTCTCCAAGTCTGGTACAACTATGAATGCATGCTGTAAACAAGATATTTTAGAAATGAGTGTTTCTTGATTGCATTGATTCATTGATTGCATAGATTGTTTCAAATCTAGAACACAAATACAGAATCATCACTATATATTAATTGCTAATTACTTAGACCTAAGCCGAAGAATGGTTGCAACTGTCACAAATATTTTCTTCAAGATCTTTCAAAATGAAGTTCCTTCCCAGAATGTATAAGTACTTCTAAGAATTACATTGGTTCAGTTGAATAACAGACAGCTCCTCAGAAAGATAAGCTCAGCACCCTGCAGCAATTTATTTTCCTTTAATTAAGAAAGTAATGTATTTTCCTATTTTATCATCCTCTGAAAGTATCTCAGGAGTATCATCTGTTAAGTGAGAGCTAATCTGAGCTGATATCCACTTTCTCTTTCCCCATCACTTAGATGGGAAGATTAATGTAATGCCTTGATTTCAAGTAGGATCAAATAGGAGAATTTAGACTTTAATGCCATCCAGTGCATCTTTCTCCATCTAGGATATCCCCAAATATTGTCCCCATTGCCTGCTGGCTTCAGAAAACATAGCAAGGAAAGAAAATGCCTGTCCCCGCACATTTGTTGCACAAACAACTGGTAGGTCTGTAACCCTGTTGTGAAGACCCCTGTTTTGCCAAGCCCAGGGAGGGATGCACTTCTCCACCTTGGCCTGTGTTTCTCACCTTTTTCCTCTCTGTGCTGTGTGCTGCCAGCTCTTGACTTGCAGTTCGTTAAGAGAAAGAAACAGCGGTTTCTGCAAGGAGATGATTGGCAATAAAGTTCCTTGGAAAAAGCAGCTGGATGTGACCAGTAATGGCTCCAAGCATCAGAGGAAGCATCCTGCCACATCCTCCCAAAGCTTAAAACAAAGGAGAACAAATGCCTTGTAAGAAATATAAAATTCTGTATAAGAAATCCCACCCTCATCACGCTACTTGTGGAGGCAGTGACAGCCCTGTTTCCCTCCCAGCTCTCTTCCTCCGTTCATGGCTTCAGGTTCCAGCACAGAGGTTTCTGCTCCTGCTGCAGTAGAGATGTGAAGCTTGTTAGAGACTGAGAGCTCCCCTTTCTCCTCAACTTTGCCTCACTCAAAATTTGATGACTTAATAGGAGCTATTTCTTATTTCCATTGGTGTAAATAAAGGGCTCAGAAACAAAAATGCTCATTTTAGCCTTCCAGAGAAAGGCTTATAATGAACCACTATGTGCTTTCTACCACTGGACTCTAATGATCTGCAGGAAGAGCAAAGATGAGCCTGGGGGCAGGGGGAGAAACATTACAAGAAAATATTTTCTTTCCTGAATGCTCCCTCCCTCCAGTACCGATATAACATTGATCCTCTGCTGTCCCTGTGGTCTGTGACTTTTGACTCCATGTTTTGTAGTGCACAGAAGTTTTGCAAAGAGCACACATGATCTGTCTTTGTGCCTGGAAAGTACCTAATGCGTTTGAGGCAGAAGGCTATCAAGTAAGAGTTTATCTGTCTGGAGACCTGCACAACCCATCTCATTTCAGGCTCCTACTTAACCTATCTTTTGTTTGTTTTACCTACGTGGAGACCAACCCCACCATTTCTCTGGCGCCACCCTTTCAAGTTGGCTGAACTGTGTATGTTTTTTACTTATATGTGTGTATAAGTATGTATTAGTTTTGGGTAAACTAATGCAATTGTGAGAACTTTTCAGGTTTTGGGGTTTTTTTATTGCCATTGGCAGAGTTTTAAACCATCTGAAATGCAGCCATGTTGGCTTGTGCTCTATAAGAAACGGGGAAGGAACAGCATCTGCCAAATGGAAAAGGATAAAACTGGTGTAATGATATGTTGCAATCACACTGGAAAACCTACCACAGTAAATTACTGCTGTAACGACCTCCTTCCTGTTGCGAAAGGCTCCAGCCCAGGCTTACTTGTGCCTCTATTCTTAACGTTTCAGTTCTTGAAAGTTATCTCTGTAACCCTTAGCACTGAGTGACAGCTAAGCTTCTTGGAGAACAAACTGAAAAGCAAAGATGGAGGCCAGGAGGTGCAGGTGCCTAACTTTGGGCTGAGTGATGCTGCCGGATGTGAACACCATCAGTCCATGGTGGCTGACCCACAGTGTTGTGGGCATGGCTTCATCTGGCATGTTGATCTTTGCTGTGAGAGTCTTTTTCTCCCTGTTTGCTTGCTGGTGGTTGGTATCAGTATTTGTAGGTCACCTGAAGTTTTCATGGCATTGCCTGTATAACCCAGCCGCTGGGATGCTCTGCCCTGTGCCTGCAGCAGCGGTTTGGCCAGGCTCGGTGGCCGGGGGGGTGTTGCCTTCTGAGATGGCCTGTGGGAAATTAGCTGCAGGTCCTGCTTTTGTCTGTCCCAGATGCATCTCCTCTCCACAGACGTTGCGCTATGTTTGGCACACAGTCATGTTTTGTTAACACTGAATGAAGGAGTGAAAAGGGAGTGAGCCAGAAAACCAAATTACTGTCCTGGTCTCAGAGTGATCCTCCTAAAGGGAGGGGAGAAGGTGACAGCCTCAGTGTGGGAAAGTTTTCAGGCTTCTCTAAGTTGTTTATGTTCTGTGGAGGGAGTGGTTTGGGTCTTCTGAATCCAACTGCATGTTTGAGAGAGAATTATTCATCTGTTTAGGGGAAGGAGGAAAGAAAGTCTCCTCTTTGAGGGGCAAGCAATGAGGTCCTGGTGGTTTCAGAGGTGTAAGGTGATGGCCCTTTGACAACGCTTTCCAGAAAAGCGTCATACAAAACTTTGTCTGACAGTTAGCACCAAAACAGGAAAACACTGGGAGGAACTCAGAGCTGCCTTGTACTTAAAATGCGCAAACCACCCAGTGTGATCCCGGATCCAGGCTGTCAGATCAGTGACCAGGGGCATCTCTTCCCAGGGGTTTCACCTCCTGCTGGTAAGAGGGAAAATGAGTATTGAGGTTGCCAGGAATTATACAGAGACAAAATGTGGGAGTCCCTGAAAGCTGAGTGGAATAGAAACTCCCTTTTCTCAAGGCACCTTCCAGACTGGCGAACGATGGGGCTCCCAGTACCATTGTGCTTGTGTGCGTGCTTAACTGGGTGCTGCTTCAGCTGGTCCTGGGCTTTCCCCAGCTCAGCCTGCTGTGCTGTTTCCCCTGGATGTGAATGAACTCCTTCTATTTCGTTGCCCTTGTGTGGTGTTTATACAATTAAATTTCTCTTTTTTTTTTTTTTTTTTTTGAAAACATTATTAGCTTCCTGTACTTGAAGTTCACCACCACATCCTTGCACTCCCCGAGTCCCCAATCTCTGCTGCTTCCAATAATAATAATAATAAAACCTGAAAAGGCTTGTTTTGTCCTCTTTACAGCTACAACAAAATGGATGTAGATTTAGCTGTGCTTTTCCTCTCAGATACCTGGCAATGCTCCCTTTCTCTCTCCAAGTCCTCCCTATGAGGAATGAGCACAGCTGATCATGGGGATAAGGATCAGCTCAGGGGAGCATGTGCTGGCCAGGGAAATTTTTTCCCTTTGATGCCCGTTTCTCCCCACCTCTGATGTCTCATGCACGTCTCACATTCTCCAAGCTCGGAGTCATCTGAAGTCATATGCCAGAAGCAGCTTCTCTCCCCTGGCTGTGCAGACCAGATCACCCCAAGGGGATTTTCTCTTGTTAAAGTTGCCAGTAAAATATTTTGCATGGCTTAAGTTGAGGTATCAAACTATTTCCCAGCTATGGCCAGTTTGAACCAAAGGCTCTTATGAAGAAATGCTGTCTGTTACATTAACATGAGTGGTCAAGAAAAGCCCCAAATAAAAGCTCTGAATAGACAGGATTCAGTTGGCCCATTTCTTTCTTTTTCTTTTCTCTTGTGAGTTTAACTACACTTTCTCTCTTAAAATGAAATCTGATATTTATGGGAATATCTCATTCTCTATAAAGCTATGATTTTTTTTTTTTTGTGAACAGACCAAATGCTACATATAAACCTCATGGAACAGAGAAGTTGCAATATGTTTAAAAAAAAGAGGATTTTTTTTTTATATAACAGAAGTGGGTGTATCTCATTATTCCATGCACTGGATGCTCTCTATGGAAAATCCGTAAAACAAAATGGGAAATAAGAAACCATTTTTCTGCTGCTGATGTAAAATGACAGAGAGGAGACAGTTTCTGAATTGTAATGGGTCAAGCAAAAATATCTCCCTGACTACTCTTTCTAAAAGAAAACTGAACAAGTCAGAAATCCTGCATACCAATGGGGTCAGTTTGGGCTACTCGCTTCAGTTTTGTATCAAGGGAGTTTGGTTGTATTACTTGTGATGCTAAATTCTCTTGGCCACAAGTACCTTTAATCATGAATGTCACAGGCTATCTATTTCAAACCACGTTTGAGTAATTACTCAAAGTGGAAAACAAAGGGAATGGAGTGTGGTTTTGGGTTAGACTGGAAAGGGATGGCGCGTCTCGTGCGTGGGGTTTAGTTTCAGTGCTGTGAGGACCAGGCATCAGGAAAAGGAGAACAGCTGGAGGCAAGCTGGGGCTGGGGTCTTGCTGCTCAGGGCTGCACCATGAGGGGAGTATTTCTGCTTCTTCTGTAGTGCCAAAGGTCAGCTTCTCACCTTCATTGCCACAAAGAAAATGCGTTGGGAAGCACAGCGAGGGTGGCTGCTACCACCCTGTATCTTCATGGTGGGTGGGGAGCAAGGGAGGTGCCTGGGCACTGCTCCCCCCACGCCACCTTGGATGGGGGCTGCTTTTGCTCTTGCTCCTTCCTTCACTCCTTGAAAACCTCTGAGAAGTCCAGCTGGCAGTGAAGGAGGAGAGAGGCCAGGCACTGCTGCCCTATCACCCTGCATTGCTTTAATCCTGTCATGGTGAGGAGAATTAAGGCAATGAATGGCCCATGGAAATAAGTAATTTACTGCAGCTGAAAAGTGCCTCACCAAAGGGATTTAGTTTATTATTTCTGTGTGCTGCTCCAATAACACTGGCTGTCAGGTCTGTATTCAGTGAATGAGGATTTGAGCTCCAGGAAGCTCTTTCGTTGCTGTCACAGCTAATGGCTTGTCAGAGTTTCTAAGGTAATTCTGGTATTTCAGGAGACCAGTTTATTGACTATTTCAGAATGCACTGGGCTTAGTCTTGCATCAGCCTAAGGAATACACTTCTTTATACACCTTTTTCTCTGGACCATGCAGAGCAACTTTCCTTGTTTACTTTGTCTGCTTTTTTAAAGCTTTTTTGAGCAGATCTGCAACCTGCTGTAGGGTTTATCTGTTCTTCCCCTGCTTGTTGCCCACTGCTGGGATGGGCAGAGCTGTGGATGGATGAGGACTCAGCTGGGAGATGTTCCTGCCACATGTAACTCCCCCATCAGCTGCAGGAGAAAAAGTGGCATTTTTACTCTGCTGGACCACTAGATGGGGAAATTGTATTTACATTTTCCAATTGCAAATCCTGGCAGCCAGGCTAGAGCTCTTGATAGTAATGAAGCGTATCAAGCCTGTTATCCGCAAGAGGTGCATGGTGATGACTCAGACTATGTCCCCCTCTTTGGCAATGACACCGCAGCTCCTCTGCAAGGAGCCAGCCTCTGCTGAGCCACGCTGGGGCCTGACGTGCTTTTGGGGATGAAGTCTGCAAAATTGACCTGTACCAATGCCCCCTCCTTTGAAAGGTTTCTGCAATGTGGGGCAGCAGAGGGGTTGCTCCCTGGGGCCAGTGGGTGCCTGCCCCACTGCCAGCCCCTGCATGCACCCCACAGCTTCTTATGGGAAATGGGGACAGGGCATAAATATTTCAACAAATTTCTGAACAGGGAGCTCCCAAGACCAGGAGTGGCTCTCTGGGCATCTGAGAGCTTATGTCAGGTTCAAGACAGAAACACAAGACAATGTGTGCTCAAGGCCGCCTCTTGCTTTTGGTATTTTGCTGCTGCTGCTAAGCCATTGGCTTTTTCATGATGAAAGTATTTCTGCACAGAGTGGCAGACGTGACAGCTGTATGGTGACAGTGGGTCTGATGGGCCTGCAGGTAGGAGACCGGTGGCTGTTGGGCAAGGTAATTCATACAATGAGCTTGAGAAGATTTGGTAGGCTGAGAATATTTCAAAGTTGGAGATTAAAGATCTTTGCTCCAAACAAAGTGAACATTAGTTCTCAAGCATTAGATCATTTTGTTTTAAAGCAAGCGTTCTGGGACATAGTGAACCCTTTTTCTTGTAAGAGCGCAGTAGGACTGGTTGTAGTCCATTTTGGATTACCCAAAGCTGTAAGGCCACAAAGTGATTGGTGATTTGGTAATGCTACCTAAAGATGCAGTAAAAAAAAAAAAAAAAAAAAAAAAAAAAAAAAGGTGGAGTGCAGGTCACGGGGATGATTTTCCTTGCTGCAGGGTGTGAACGATGGGATCGCAGCCTGATGCAGTGCTTTTGACTCAACGTTACAGTAATTCAATAACAACTTTCCCTATGCAGTGCTACTTACAGAACAGATGTGCCTTCTGCTAAGGTGTGTAAAGTTTTTCAGACTTTCTACAGAAAATATAACTTTGGAAAGAAGCTTTATTTCTCTAAAGGTATTGCTGTACTATTTTAGGGAGGACACCATTGCAGTGTGATAGCAGCTATAAAAATGCACACCTATACCTTTGCAGGCAGGGAAATGAGCCATACTATGACAAGTTACCTTCACATTACCACGACCAAGTCCGTGCAGCAATCTGTTCCCACCTCTCCCTGCCAGTCTCTGTGGGGTGCAGGGTCTGCATGGGGCCTGGGCTTCCTCCTCACTGCACTGCCACTGCACTCACCGTGATGGGTCTTGTCATAGCTGATGGATGCTGTTGTGAAAGCTCAGTTACCCAAAATCAATGTCAGCTCAGAAAGAAGCCACAGGAATGTGTTCAAATAAGCATACTTGCACCTTTTTGGCACTTGGAGCTACCAAAAATAGCTTAGCCAAAAATATGAATGAGTGTTTATATCCTTTCAAATATCACCACCAAGCACCTAGAGCACCAAATGTTTTTGCAGCAGCTGTGTCCTTTTTCTATATATGCTTTATTAGAGAAATAACGTCTTTGGGTTGGAGTCTGGAAGGCAGAAGTATTAAGGAAAGAAGATGCCTGTAAAACAACAGTTACAATCATCTTTTGGCTGATTTCAGTTAGCTGTTATTGAAGACATCTTACATTTAACCAGATTTGCTACTAGGACTCTACACTTGATTAACTGAGAAAATTGTACAGGGTCCTTTACTACCATGTCTTTGGCTAGGAGAAGTCTCTGTCATGTATCACAGTATACTTGGGGATGGATGACTTGTGGAAGTTTTCCCCTTTTAATTTATAGAAATGCTTCCATAAGGGAAACCTTAGGCCAAGGCCCCTCACAAATTGTGAAAGTCCTGATACAGGAGCAGCAACACAGTGTATGCTCAGGGAAGCTGAGGTGCCTGGGTAGCAGCAAATCTTTTCTGTGCCATGGAATAGAGGTAATCTTTCTATTTCATGAAGTCATCTGCTTTTGTGTTTTTATCCACAGATCTTAAAATGATTCACACAGGATATAAGTAGGATTATTTCCATCTTAAATATGAGGAAACAGAGACTGTGTGCACACACATGCACAGAGCCTCTCTCTCCCCACCCCAACCTGTGAGTCAACTTCAAATGGGATAAATGCATATTGCCAGGACACTTCAGTGCCAGGAAGAAGGGCACACCTTCTCCAGATCATCTGCCCTGATTTTATGATTGGAAAATCTTCCAGAGTATATTGAGACTTCATCTCCTGACATGCGATAGTGTGGCATAGCAGGTTGCACCACTCAGTCCCTTAAAACAAGCAGTGCTTTGGCTGAAGGCTAGATGAACATCATTATTCCCTGCTTTGATCTCTTAGAGTAGTCTTTGGGTTTCCTTGTGTTATGCTGGGTAACTGTGGTGTGAGTGGAGGTGCTGGTGGCCAAGCTGGAGGCAGCAGCTGGGTCTCACAGGCTTTTGCAGCAGGCTGCAAAACTGGGAGCTGCTCTGGCATCCCAGCAAGCCAGGCTGAGTTTCCAGTCACACCACAGTGGTGGAAGTGCAAAACACTTTCTAGCTTTCACAATTGGTGATGCACACAAGGCACTTTCTGCATTTTTATTTTTCCAGACAAGCTAAGGTTATTCTGTGTTCTAAACCATAAAAAGCCCTTTTATGCAGGAGTTAAATGATGTCTGTCAGCTCCCTGCCATGCCTGATGGAGCTGAGGTTCAAAGATAACACACCAAAATTAGGTTTTAAAAATTCATCCATGAGCCAGCATAGGGAAAGCTAGGAGGTGAGACATAATCACAGTCCAGCTTTCCCTGGACATTGAAATTCAATAGAAATGTCATTGTTACAGTTTTAGCTTGTATTTTATGCTCTTTGTCAAGAACCCATTTGTCTATTATCTTGATTTATTTATGGCCACTCTTTGGCTGGTGCAGGAGCTACTACTGAGCTTTGCTGCTGCTTCTCATCATCCTTTTGCAACCGTTGGTTAAAGAAAAAAGCTGCAGACCATGCACTCCATGTAGAGTATCAGTACCTTCGCAGGATAGAGAGAGGACAGAATTGCTTATCATTCTTGTTTGGGTATGGCTCACGTGGGCTGGCTTTATAGACTGAATTCTGAAGAGAGGCATAAATACATGACTGACAGTTTCTTCAGTCCCTCAAGGGCTTCCCAGAGCTCTCTGTCTGAGATCTCATTTTTAATGGAGGACCATCTGCTGCAAACGCGCACGGTTGTTAGCAAATGCCTACCTAATGCTGTTCCAAGTAACACCCAAGGTAGATGAAACAAATTAAGAAAATATACCACCTGCTTTACTATTTGTTTAGTTCATTGCATTTCACAACACATTATGTATAGTCAGTTTTACTGTTCCCTGCATGGCCTGTCAGATTTTGGTCTTGTGGGGTTTTGACACATGTGTGGTGAGAGATAATGGAGGAAACCATAAGGAAACTGTAAAATCACAAAAGAAATAGCTTGAATGCAGAAGTGTGGTGCCTGAAGCTATCTGAAAATGGCTAGATTTGTAGGAAAGAACAATGTACCTTCAAAGCCCAAGTTATCTTCGGTCTTCAAGTGTAAATGCATAGTTTCTTGCCATCTCTCCCTTTTGGTTAGCCTGCAATTCCCAATGCAGTTGGGAATGGTCCCCCTGATGCTTTCAAAAGCCCTCTAATTACAAATAATTAATTAAAGTATAGATGTCTCTCATTTGATTTCTGGAAAGACTTACCAAACTCACATCTTTACTTTCAAACTTCTTCATGTCTAGACAGTTTGTACAATTTTCATATTCAATTAAAAATGATTTGCTTCTTTGACCTTTGATACACCATGTGAGCTTCAATTGGCCGCCTACTCTTTCATAGCCAACGTTATTAGCAAAAGCCTTTTAATTATTGAGATATGGTTGAATTCCTGTGAGTTAACATTTACAAAGCTAAGCACCAAAATATTGTGATGCTGCATGTGACTGTTCCTAAGCTCTGAGACTCCACTACTCTCAAAATCTTAGTATAAGTAGGGCAAAGAGCACACATCTTCATCTTACCAACATCTGCCTTGTCAGGGGAACTACAACGAAAGGTTGATATTTAGGCTGTGGGAATTGCCTGGGGTGCATCACTACATGGCGTTACAGATCCGATACCAAGCAGTCCCACAGAATAATTGTGTCCAAAGATAAAATCAAGGGACCAAAGTGTAAATAGGTTGAGATGACTTAATATCACTATTAATTTTGGATGCAGGATTTGTGACTATCCTCTCTTAGTGAGAGCGAAGGGAAAAAGATGCCCCTACCTACCTGGGGCAGCCACCTTGGTAAGGAGGGAGGACAGAGGGGCTACCCCAAGTGTGCAGGGGCATCCCTTTCCCTTCCCTCCCACTAAGGGCAGAGAGCTGAGCTCCTTGGCTTTGGACAGCTTTGTACTAACAGAGGTAACACCTGCAGTTTCCTTTTCAGCAGTAGGTAGTTACAGCTCTTCCCATCCCCGCTTTGGGGAAAATTACAGTTCAGCTACACAAGAGCAGCTCAAAGTCATGCATTTAATGGTGCCCACTCGCTGATGGAGGAATCCTTTTCTGCTCTCTCTCCCTAATTGAGACTGCTGTCTCCACACGAAGATGGTACAACAAATGTCTAAGTGAGGATCTAGAAATCCCAACTGGGGGTTTACATAAGCCTTTCGCTTTCTCTAGGCCCAGAGCTTGGATAAATAATAAATGCATCTCTACTGGTGTGCCTTTGCAGACCTACCCCAGACAAATGCCCACTTGTTCCAATAGAAAATGTCCCAAGTGTCATAGGCCAAAACTAAAACGTGTTGTTTTCTCTCTTGGTTTTTTTTTCTTTTTTTTTTTTTCTGGCTTGGCTTTCAATTACATCAGTAAAACACACAGCTGCAGGCTGAACAGGGAAGCTCTATAATCTGGCTGATACAACAGTGGTATTGCGTGGCACAGCCCAGAAAAGCAGTCAGATTTTCATGTCTCCCAAAATCTGCAACTGCTCATGACTCTCCACCCACCAGGGGCCAAAGGGTTTGGGCTGGTAATCTTGGGAGGGAACATGGCCTTCCTGCTCTGAATATCCCACAGAGACTCTGTACTTCAATTTCTTTCCCTGCCCACGTGCCGGGCATCACAGGTAATCTAAACTCTTGCAGATTGGCTGCTCCTGGGATTTTCTGGCAGGTTTTTCTGTGTCCTGTGATTTCTTTGCTTTTGTGATCAAAATTCTTACCCTTTTCATACCTGGTTCCTCACTGCACACCCCAGGTTGTGGGCAGTCAGTGCAGGGCAGCTTGCACAAGCAGCTAAGCGTGCTGTGTCCTAATCCTGCTATTAAACTTGGAAAGTTTCTTGGGGATTCAATGTAAGGTGGTTTGCAAACTAAGAACTTGCTCCACTTGATTCTTGCAGTGGGAATACAAAGCTTCAGCAGTTTCTCTGCACAGAGAAGTGTATTAATTATTTCTATGAAGTGTTACAGCATCATCAAAGTACCTGTGCTGCTCAATTAATTTGCACTGCATCCTCTGGGTAACTTTACTGAGCTGTGCTTGGAAAGAGCCGAAATTGCTCCAGGTGCGCCAGGCTGGGCCCAGCATTTCCTAGACTACGTACAGGTTTCCAAAGTGTGCCATGCACACTTTGGGAAACAGGCAGAGAAACAGTGTGCTGGCACAGGTGATAAAAGGCGGGAGTGAGGGCTGGGGGTGCTCACCAGGCATGCATGTGGGATGCAGCCTCCAAGCACGTGAGCCCCTGGCAAAGTGTGAAAGTCAGAGAAACAGAAGAAAATAGTAGGAGCTCAGCTCAAAACTGCAGGCAGTAACTGAACTGCCTGTCTAATTTTTTAATAATGTGGTCTTCTCCCTGTGCTGTCCTTAAAGCCCATTTTGTAAAACCAATTGTAAAAAGCCTGTATGATTTACTGCCCAGTTTACTCCAAAAAGCACACAATTCATTAAAAGAATTAAGGGATAATATTGTACTAAAAAGCATTGCAATGTAAACTAAACAGCTTGTAGGGATGTTTAAATGTCAGCACATCATGGGAGCATTTAATAACCACAAAAGCCACTTATTCCAAATATAAAAGACAACATGAAGGAAAATATTTTGCTTTGGCTTGCAAGAATTTGAGAGGTCTGAACTACTGGCACTGATCTCGCAGGTGGGCTCTTAATATGAGCTGGAGGAACAGGGTGAGGAGGTGGCTGGCTGAGGAGGTCTGGGGAAGTGAATAATTAATCTTGGCCTTCATTTAGGGGAAAAAAAGGCAGGTCAGCGTTAGCTGACTGGCTAAGGAAGCTGTGGCACTCCATGCCCTGTCTTGTGTTTACCTGGCTTATTAAGCACTGAGGAGTGCACAGCAGCTAATAGTGATTGCTCTTTTAGATGAATGTACCTGTAGTTTGAGAAACTGAGGCTTTAAACTATCATTTGAGATTATACCTTGCATGAAAAAGAAATGGGACAGGTAGGGAAGGAAAATAGGATTTTGGAGTGTCAGAAGTCTCATGACATTTTAGGTAATGCTAGGGCTCCCAAAGTGTTGGTCTTGCAGCTTTTTGAAAAGGCAGTGTCCCACAGCAGGCAGTGGTGCCGAGCACATCTGCCTGTGCCACTGGGTGCCCTTTTCTGCAGGGAGCCACGGGCTTTCCAGAGTCACAGCCCGGGCCTGTCCTGCTGTGGGGTGGAGAGCTGTACGCCTGGGCTGAGTGGGCTGCTGCTCGCCTGGGGTCTGGCTCCATGTGGTTCTGATCCAGTCCCTTGATGTGCTGTTTTAGGGAAAGCATTCCCTAAATGCTTTAGAGAATAACAAATTCCCATGGATGCAGACACTCACCCGTTTGTTTTTGTAGTCTGTTGATGCTTTCAGTCTTGCATTTTGTTTTCTTTCCTTCTGCCTTTGTTTCTTTCCTGTTCTACGCTTGGGCAGGGAGCCTCTCCTCTCCTCCCAGCTCATGCACAGCCCTAACAGCAAGGACTGACCACTCTTTTGTCACCAAGTAATGCTATTGTTGCTGCTACAAGTTTTGCCCTGACTCTGGACATGTTGCAATCACCGTTTCAACTGAAACCTATGGCCACAAAGAACTATATCTGATGGGGACATGGGCAGCCCTGTGGCAGCACAGGAGAATGGACCTGCACTGCATGCCTTCACCCCATCATGGGAAACAGGTGCTGGGGCCACCCTGCCATCCTGGATGTGGCACTTGTATGGTCAAAGCACAAAAAACCCCAGTGCTGATGCATGAAACAATATAAAAGTATTTTTCACCTTCTTCCCACCTGCATCCGTCTCTCCATTGTATGTGTCAGTGGGGATAGGAAGCAACTGAGGTGTTTCCCTCTGGGTTGGGAAGGAGCTGGTACTGAGATGCTGCCATGTCCCCACACCCTGCCTCTCACAGACAGCAAAATTTCAAGGTAGTTTTCCTTTTGTGAGAGGGCAGCAAACCACAGGGACTTTCTCAGGAGAAAACTCTGTGTTCAGGGTGTGAAATTTCTCACTTTTTCTAGCTGCCAGTGACATTGCTCTACCTTGGAGGACCCAAGGCCAGGTTAATAACATCATTGTTGCACTTGAGAAATCTGCTGCAAAGCAGGCCCTTTCCTCAGGGTCTGAGGGAATGAAAGTCGCAATCTGAAAGGAAAATACAAGCTGTTGGTTTGCATTTCAGTCTTGTTTTCCAGTGATTCTTGCACAGCTGCAGCATAGTGTGATGCAGAGCAGAAGCAAACGTGGACAGCTCTGGACACGATGGTGATAACAGTGGAAGGGGCACAAGGAGGTCCCCGTAGGGACAGCAATGGACAGGGAATACATGTACTGCTTATGTATTCTTCAGCATCCCTTCTCTCTTGCGCATGGGAAAGTGCAGCTCTGGCTGTGGGCCAGGCTGGACCAAGAATGTACTGAAACCTTAGTGCAACTCCACAGAGGATGTTCAGACTCAACCTGCCTGTGCCTTCGCCAGGCGCTGATTCAAAACAGCTATTGAAATCCCTGCCAATATCTGCCAGCAGCAGCTTGGGCAAAAGTACAAAGGAAGAAACAGTCTTGCTATTAAAAGCAGTTTCTCTGCCCTGCTGATTAGGGACAGTGGGGCTGGGTCCCCTTCACAGAGCTGCAAGGTGCTGGATGTGCTGCTCTGTTGCTGCCAAGGAGCAGCTTGATAATCTCCTCCCAGGGTCTCAAGAATGAACCTCCTAGTTCCTCTACTGCACAGACCCATGAGCCCAAAGGGGCTCGAGAAATGGAGAATTTGGGAAACTCCCTGAAATTTTCACCACTGGGGACAAGAGCGTGTTCACCTGAGCGACACAGTCATTCAGTAATGGTTTACATGACTGCATACTGCCAAGCCCATGGTTACTCCTTTAATCTATCATTAGCATATGAGACATTTTAAAAGCAAACCCAAACCCCTTCAGGACAAAGAAGCCTTCACTGCTCCATCAGGCAGTGTACAAGGGCTGGTTGCATTACCTGGAGGCTAGAAGCTGCTTGTGTCTCAGTCTGGGCTTTTCTGCCTGTAGATGGAAATAGATGTGAGGAGATACTAAAGAGGAGAAAGCAGTGGGAATGAAGAGATTGAATGGTTCAAGATGAAGATAGCACTAACCACTGTACAATACTGTACAAAACAAGGCCATCTTTGTTTTCTGTAAATGAAGTGTGTTCAACTGCTCTCTCCATCTCTTGTCTCTTTCTTTCCTTAGTAAGACTGGTATTTCTGTTATTTTGATTAGCATGCAGACAATATTGAAATTAAACTTTAACCTTTCTTGGAAACGGCTCATTTAATCAAACAGATTTATGCAGAAGTACTGAGATAAATATGCACCTTCTGAACTGAACACCAAAGAGATGTAGTTTTAAGATAAACCTGTGCGTGCTCTCAAGTAAATTATTCTAATTTTGGTGCGGATATAGTGCTTAGCAGAAATCCTGTCTGCTGCTAGGAAGTATAAACCATGCTTAATTTAAAAACAAACACTCCCCTCAGCAGCAACATAACTCATTAATAACCATACACTGGAAATGAGTGTTAGTTGAGTTAAACACCGATTCCCCTTTTTCTGTGTTTCATGGGTCTTGCCAAAACGTACCCAGTAGCACGTGAACACAGACCATAGTAAATGCCAGTCAGGGAGAACCTAAACTTTTAATTTTTTTTTTTTTTTAAAAGAAAAAATCCTGATGATTTAGAGGTGTTGATAGCAAAGGTATGGCACCCAGCAATGTCCCTGGGCGTGGCTGAGTTTACTGGGGTGGCCACAATCTGTGTGCTCTGGGTCCCTGCCGGGCATGGGAGCAGCTCCTTGGGCCTCTCTGCAGCCCCATCAGTCACACACAGAGGATAGTTGTATTCAGTATGCTCTGTTTGGTTTCGCTGCATCGATCTTGGGTCTGTGCTCTCTGTACCATGGACGTGTGGTGCAATGGATTTTAAAGCAGTTTTTTGCTTTCTTTCATCTGGATAAACTCCAGGTTTGTGAGATTGGCTTTCAGGATTTGTAAAGCTCCATCAATGGCAGCAAATGCAGCTGCTGGGCTACAGAGGGAGAAAGGTTGTTTGGGATATGGGTGTGATGACGCTGGAATAATACAGTGATAATAACACCTTTCCCATCTATCTGAGACGGTTTGTTGCCAGAACACGCAAATAAGAGCCTTTTCATGCAGAATTAATTTTGCTCTTCACAGCTCAGTGGGCACATCTTTTTAATGGAGTCAGAGACGCACCTACACTGAGTGTGTTTACCTCTGTGTGTGTATATAAATATATATTTTAAAGCAGTCCTCACTGAAGCGACGTTAAGCACTGTAGGAAAGATCCAAAAATGTCTTAAGTCTCCAGGAGAGTTGAACTATATTTAGAAACCAGAAGGGGGCTGCCATTATGCTACGGGTTGTTTCTGCTGCCAGTGCAGCGCTTAGGCAATATACTGTGCTAAGGTGCAGCTAAGATTGTAAAGATGTCTTGGGTGCATGGACTGAAAGCCTGCTACACTCAAGCTATGCTACCAGAAATACCCCAGCCAGTTGAACTAGGATTAAATTTATGAAAATGAGGAACTTCTGATTTACCTTCAGCTCTAGACTTTGCGAACGTACTCAGCTTTGTTCAGTTGATGGAGGAAATATTATACATTTCTATTGATCCGATTATTTTTACTGTATCCCTTCAACGCTTTTTTAGGATTTTATGTTGTCACCTGGGCTATGGTGTCTCAGATAACTCAGGTCACTAACAGCCTGTCTGCACCTCTGGTTTCCCTAACCTGTGGAATACTCTCTGTCCTTGCCTGCTCCCTGGGAATTCACAGGATGTCCATAGGGATTATAAATAATCCTTCTTAAAGCAGTAGATTATACAAGTGACAAATTATTGGAAAGATATGATTCGGGGATGAACAACATGAGGTTTTCCACCCTAAGATGGTCTGTGCTTCCTGACCAGGCAGCGACAAAGTTTGGAGCAAGTTGTTCTGTGTGTGTGTGAGGCACTTTCTATTGTGGGATATTACCTGGTGTTTGAAATCCAGCCTAACCTAAGGAATCAGTCCTTCACACCAAAACTCTGTGAGCAATTGATCTGTGGCAGAGGCTGTACTGGGAGTCTTTGGTGGCATTGCAAATTTCCGAAAGCACAAGCACCAAGCCTAGGAGGGTCCTCTGGCAAGGGTGATGTGTGGAGGGCTGCCCTGGGAGGGGGGAGTGTCTTCGTCACCGCAAGCCCTTTCATGGGGGTGGTGTGGGGCAGAGTGCTGTACTGAGTATGTGGGTGTATGTCAATGTGGCACTGGAGGCTTTATAAGCAATGCCCAGCTTGGGGAAGTTCCCAAAATTCAGGACCACTGCCATTCCTTAAATTATGCCGGAGGTCAGCAGGCTGGAACTGACCTCCCCTGTGGTGCACCCTTTTCTCGCTGCAAATACCTCCTGGCATGGAAAAAAATCATACTGCCAGTAGAGGAAATCATCATATCATGATATATAGGAGAATACCAATTCTTATCTAAATAAACTCACTGTATGCATGTAATCATCTGTTTTATATAAATACTTTTCATGTCAGCAGATTATAGGTACTTCAGTGTGTGTGAAAGTCACTGTGCTCAAGCTGAAATCAGCTACCTTTATAAGCCTGTACAAGACAAAAATGAAGACTAAACGATCTGTTTGAAAAACTAGGGGAATTTCGTTTACTCAGAAATCTGTCCAGAACACTGTACGTTGCTATAGCTGCCCCTGTAGAAACTGCTGCAGGACTTTTGTAGCCGGTGCTAGCACTGCATGAGTGCATCGTGGTGACTTGTGGGCTCTGACTCAGCAACGCAATGATGTGACGAAGAACCCCTATCTCCACCCTGTGCAACCGCCACATATCCATCCTGTGCAAGTAGCCTTAGTGTTCCTGTGATACGCATCTGTGATTTCAAGCATGATATTACCAAGTATTTTGTGGAAAAAAAAAACCAAAAAAAACCACCAAAACACAACAAAACAAGTTTCTTCCCCCACTTCCATCCTGTTTACATTCTTATCCCAAGTTGACCAGCCTGAAATACGAGTGCCTCATGCTTTATCTAAATCCATTTGTCATCCATGATGGTCCTCCCCTTCCTCAGGGAGGGAGGGCACACAGGGTTTTTGTGGGAGCAGATGTTTTTTGCGCAGGCAGATGAAGAGGAGCACACCTGTGGGTGGGGAAGAATGGCTGGATCCGAGGTGGCTCAGTGGCTCCCCAGTGGCTGCTCTGTGCCTGTCCCGGGGCAATGTTCACCACAGCCTTCATCCAGGAGTTTGTGGCAGTAATGGGTTGTTACTACCTAAAAATTGACTCTATTCAATGTTCTCCTAGTAACTGAAAATTTTACTGTACATCAGTATCTTAGTAAAACACAGTGTACTACTCTTTTTTCCTGATTCAAGTTATAACATATAATTATAAAAAATATTAGTAGTGCTTATGTCTAAACTGTGAGGTCCCAGTTCATCCCAAGAGCCATAAAGCATTGCAGCATGGCTGTAAGAGTCCATGCATGGCTTTGAGGATGAGCATTAGCCTGACCTGTGTGGTGCAGCTGTGCTCCAGCCTTGTGAGGGGCAAAATGCAGAGCGCCAAGAAAAAACAAAACAATCTCCAGCTAGGTGGCTTTGAAGAGTTGGGGTCAAGGAGCATGTCTCTGGTGCCTGCCCTCTATTTTCACTAAAACAGATGAATTTTAGAGTAGACGCTGACCTACATAATGTGGGAAGCCTTGCCTGCAACTGTTCCTGGGAGATTAGCAAAGGGGACTGGGTGTGGGGTCTGAAGGAGTAATAATATTTCTTACTTTTTTTTTCTTAGTCGTTAGCTATTTAGAGTCCAGCCTCATTAAATCCATGCATTACAATTCAGTGGCCTTTGAATGAATAGATTAATTCAGTGTTATTTTATCGCTTTCCTCCTGCAGCTGTGCAGTCTAAAGTTATCTTGTTTTCTCATTTATAAGTGTTGTAAAGGAAGCTCCCCGGAGATGATGCAGCGTGCTGAACACGAAAGCGTCTGCTGAGCTCGATTGCTGCGAACAATCATCATAACAACTCCTCAAAACTGCAGCCTGGGCCACACTTCATGGGGGATATATTAACTGTACATTTCCCCTTTTTGCTGTTTCACTTAGGGATCTCTGCAAAACACCTAGAAAGGTGCAGAACATCAAGGCAGCAGTATTGATTTGTGAGATTTGGGCTAATTTTTTTTTTTGGTCTGGGATGGCTGCGAATTACACCTTCCGGCAACAGTGTCAAAGAAGCTGCAGGTCTAGAAGAATTATACGAAGAATTGGGATTTTTGCTCTTCATTGTTTTATATAAGAAACGCTGGATTTTGGGTTCTTTGTAAACAGAAATCTTTCATGCTGAGCACAGCAGGCTTCAGAAAAAAATATCTGGAACATCTCAGGCCACTTCTGCTCAATGGCACTAGGAGGGCCGTGGTAATGCATGCTGCATTTTAATAAAAATCTCCTATCTACTTTGGCATAACATTTGCAAAGCCTTGCTGGATTTCATCTTTCCTGGTAGATAATGAAGGTTTGATTTGATTTTTGGGATGGACAGTTGTTCAGACTGGTAGCTGGCAATGCTATCTGTATTCAGCATGTCTATGAAACATCCTCGACTTCTCCAGAGAAGGGATGGGGGGTGATAAATCTCATCCTTTAGCGTCTGAAGCTGAGCCGCCCCTGGCCAGCCCTCTCCTTAGGGCTGATGGAAAGAAAAGCTGGTGGTGTTTCTAGGGTGCAAGCTTTTCTAGATACTGTGCTGCAGGATCCCTTGTTTCCCCAAGCCTTTCCCTCCTGCAGGCTTCATCTGTCACATTTCACATTCTCTGCATTTGTGTTTCAGAAGAAGGGGGACCACCCCAGGGTGTCATGGTGGGGGCAGGTCCCACTCAGCATTGCTGCAGCTCTTTGCAGGGGAAGTACAGGACACATGACAAATGGGTGTTGAGTGCAGGTAAAGAAGGTGAAATCTGCTTGTGGTGTAGGCAGGATGGCCGTCAGTTGGAGGAAAGTTCTGCTGAAGCCATTTTAGGATTTCAGAATCTGAACAGTAAATGCAACAGAATCAGTGGAGCCCTTTCTGTCCAGTCACTGCATACTGTACACTCTGACCTCCTAGGAGCCAGTTACTAATTTTGCTTTATCCAGACGGTGCTTTTTATTTTAGTTCAAACCTCTTCTCTGATAAATCTGGGATAGCAACCCTCCCACTCAACCTTTTTCTTCCTGTAGAATTTTAATATGAGTAATTTCATAGCTGGAGATCTTAGACCTTTGGGCAAGTTCCCCTGTGAAATGAACAGCCTGCCCACAGCTGTGGGAAGCAGGGCAGCCAGTGTGAGTAGGTGAATCTCTGTGGTTTGTTTGGAGGACACTGGAGGCAAGAAGGATCTTGGAGATGATCCAGAAGGTTTGTTTTGGTTCCTGGTCTAAGGGACCTTGGGGATACTTCGTGTCCTCTGAGGTGCAGCTCTGTGGACACTGTGGCCACACACACTGCATGATTGCAGGGAGGTTGCACTCTCTGCAACCTTTCTGCTGAGAAATGGGAACGCTGTTGGTGCTGCCATGAGGGCAAGGATGAGCTGTCTTTCCTCCAAACCAGCCCAGCCTCTGCTGCCCAACTGCTGGGCATGCTGTCTGGTTTCTTTAGGCTGGGTGTAGGTCCTGATTTATATTGCTTTGTAGGATTCATTCTTCTATCTTATGTCTGATACCACTTTGCTCCTAAGATGAAATCTAGTGTCCTCCTGCCTCTCGCCAGCTATGGGTCTTTCCTGCAGCAGGAGAGACAGCCAAGGAGCTGTGTCCCAGGAAGGCACACTTGCTTTCCAGGAGTTAACTGCAGCCTCAATCCAGATGTGCTTTTCTCTATTCTGTGTGTTTCATTTTCTGTTTGAAGTTGATGTGGCATCAGGGAAAAGCTGAAAGGTGAAGGTAGTTCAAGAGTTCCCAAAGGCAAGGTACTTAGGCTGTAAAAATTGTTAGCCTATTCCCTTCCTCTGTAGGTAATTAGTAAACTGCTCACTGAGATTATTTCCTATTAACAGGTTTGAATAACTGCATAGTCCTTATGCTGCTTTAGGTTTGGTACCTGATAGCCAGAGACCCACATGTAGATAAATGTGGAAAATAAATTACTCACCAGCACTCGTGGGCTGTAACTCCAGGTCTAACTATGTGTGGGCTGACTTAATGCCACTTTAAAGGAGAGCTTGCTTATGAGGAGCTGGATGATAGATCTGCAGGAGGGAATTAGATTCAATGTGTCCTATACCTGTTAATTGAATCAGGCTGAGGAGCTTGCAGGGAGGGTGCGTTTAGACATCAAGGTTTGGTTTGCGCCAGTACTGCCCTGGCTGAAAGCTGGAGCTGCATCTGTAAAAACCCAAAGGCAAGTGATGAATCATCTTCATGGAATCATAGAATGGTTTGGGTTGGAAGGGACCTTAAAGACCTAGTTCCAACCCCTCTGCCATGGGCAGGGACACCCTCCACTAGACCAGGTTGCCCAAAGCCCCATCCAACCTGGCCTTGAACACTTCCAGGGAGGGGGCATACACAGCTTCTGTGGGCAACCTCATCATCACTTGCAGCTCCTTCAGTCAGTGTCTGTGTAGCAGAGGTGCTTTCAGCCTGGTTTCTGCTCAGCGCTGCAGCGTGATCAGAGCAGGGCAAGCTAGGGGTGGCTGTGGGCTCTCCTAGGACCCAGAAAAGCTGGTGGCAGGCTTGCTTGCATGAGGCCGTGTGCTCCCTGGGACACAGAGCTGTCAACCCCCATTTCTGGTTATGCTGGTAGATTTGCTCTGTGCTAACACATTAACTCCTGTAGAAATCTTCCTCTCCCAGGGTAGAGAGAGCATCCATTTCTGCCAAAACTGTTTCTTTGCAATTAGCTCCAAAGAGAAGGGGCCTTAGTGCAGAGATAAAACACCAGTGGGAAGAGCAAGATGCTTGCTCTTTTCCTCTGAAAGTCCATTTTTTTTCAGGAAGGATGTGGCTGTCATCTCACAATTAAGTGCTGGAAAATTATCTGCATCATTAGATGGAGGTTTCAGTGAGGAGGCAGGTTTTTTGATCTTAAAATCTAAGAATATTTAAGCATGCTTGGGCCATTTATAAATTGTTGTAAAATACAAATCTTTGTGAAAAGGCTTAATGCAGCATTTATTAATACCAGCATTAGGTCAATGCACAAAAATCCATTAGTGCAGCAGTAGCTTTCTGTTTTAATTTTGGCATTCTCTTATAATTTTTTCTTTTTTTTTTAAGCCGGGAGCACTAACCTTCATATTCACAGGTGTAAGTAGTGTTATGTAGGACTGAGAGGGACCTCTGGAGAGTCTTCAGTCCAACTCTAAGACAAGACCAAGTTCATCTACTTTACCCCTGAGAAATACTTGTGTAAGCTCTTCTTAAAGCCTTCCACAAAGATTCCCCCAACCTCCAAAGAAAAAAGTTGAGTATCAGGCCATGGACCGTATTCATTGTGCCAAATGAGGCCTTACCAACGTTGGAGAGAAAGGAATAATTGCCTGCCTTATTAATGCAGCCCATGAAATCTGTCTTCTGTTCATCAGCATTGCTTTGCAAACTCCTGTTCAGTTCAAGATGACTCCTAGTGCTTTACTACATATTGCTGCCTGACTAGTTATCGCTGACGTTGTGCTGCGTATTTGTTTTTGCCTTCCTCGGTGCAGGGATTTGCATGTGATAAAACATTTTGAATCATATCAGACAGGAAAGATATATATCAGAAGCAAATGTGGCTTTGAAAGTCAATGTAGTTTCTAATGTACTGTCAGTTAGTCTGTGGTAGCTGCTCCAATAACAGCAGAGAGATTTAATTTCCATTTGGTAGGTGTTATGTATTTTGTTTCTAACGTATTAATAACTGCAGTAGATACTCATTTTCAGTTAACCAGGAAGCTACTAATTTCCTGTTGTCTCCAGTACACATCTGAAGGTGATTATATTCCAGACCATAGGAAATTTTGTGCATTTATCGGTACAGTAATTTTGGGTTTTGTGGCATGCAGGAAAAGTCCATGAGACAAGATATAGGCTGATTAGCAGTGTCTTCTCATTGACTACAATTAGCTAAAGTAGTTTTCTGTACCTGTTGTGACTTAATCTGCCATTAATATATAAACTTGAGACCAATATGTTCAGCTTTGTGATACCAACCTGCGCAGAGAAATTGCTCCCAACATGTAGTACTGTCTTAAAGGTGGTTAAAAGACATTTTCAATACTTGAAGAAGCTATGTGAGATAGCTTAGGACTTGCTTGAATTTCTTGATATGTGATCTCCATGCATGAAGCTTTTGTTCTGTTTAGGGGTGTAAAATCACCCTGGGTATGTGCAGATGGGAGTGTTAACTTCAGCTTCAGACAGCTGCAGTGATTCTAAATAGGAATAGGATGGGTCACAATAATTTGTCAACAGAACTTGTTTTCAGTCTCCTGTTCTAGGCTGAAGAACCCCTTTGTGCAACAGCATAATAACCAGCAGGCAGATGACTTTGACTCTTTCACTCTCAGGGGCACATGAATAAGACCTAATGAAAATTGCAGGGAGACAAAGAGTGATAACTACTTCATGCTGCTAGCAAAGATACTCCTTTCTAACACTCCATACATCTGTAACAGTCCACATCTACAACACACTGGACAGGGCCAACCACTGTAAACAATGTTATCAGAGGACAATGTGGCCTGTATGCATGTTTATTCCAGATAAATTAACACAAGCCTGTTCTTCACTGGAGCAGAGAAAATAAAGCAATTCTTTGTCACTCTGCAAAAATCTGATTTGAAAAGAGCAGTTTTAACCAAGAATGTTTGGAAATGAAATGTTAGTGGTGATGAGAGGCTGATCTTCCACTGTCTTACCTTTCACTGTCATCCTTGTTGCCTAGAAAGAAGGACAGCATCTAAATATGCTGCTCATGAGAAATGCAAAGGAATGTTGAGAGATGTAGCTCTACTCCAAATTTTTGGTTATTGTGTCTTCATAGCCTGTAACAGAGATGTTTAATTCCCTGAAATTGTATTTGCTCTTTTGCTCAAAAAAAAAAAAAAGATAGTCTTTTACTAATACTTAAAACCTGCAACCAATGATTGAGCAAATCCCCCCCTACCAAAATAAAACATCTTTAAAATGCCTTGTTTGGTCTCTTAGCAAAACTCCAGCTGAATGCACCAAAATAAATGGGATGTTTGCTTGATAGGTCTCACTAGCTGCTAGTAGGACTAGGCACAAAACACCCAGTATAAATTATAAAATGTAGGTGCAAAAATAGTTCAATTTTACAAAATATAGCTGTGATAGATATACAATGCAATAATAGCCTATGAAATGTTAGCCTTAAAGAAAATCTTTACTGCATTATCATGAAAATAATTTCCCCACTTCCACAAGTCTTGTTTTTATTTTTTCCATAGTTTTATCCTGCACTTTCAGAACAAACAATGATATATGATTAGGAGACATGCTGGGAAAAGAAAGCCAGAAGAAGGTAGTGTTGAGGTTTGATGCTTTTACACCCCCTGCCAGCCCTGCCTGGCATGGTTGGGTACATTCCTCACAGGTCCCATGTGCCTTATTTTAGGAATAAATCCTGAGACCTGCAGCTTGTGCTCCCCTGCACACCCACTCCACACTCATCTAACAGACAGAAACACCGAAAAGCATTATTTAAGGTATTTTGAAAGCTATGGCTCTAATAATGCCCTTATACAAATAACTCCTAACAGTTATCCTGGAAAAATAGATGATGCTCTCATTGCTTGTGTATATGAGAAAGAATGAGAAACTAGATCAGGTATGAGCTAATGACTGAGATGTGGAAAGTATCGTATGGGGTAAGACCAGAAGAGCTTTATTTGTTCAACCTAGGAAAGGGCAAGGAGATCTGCGATCACTTTCAATTCGATGAATCAGGGAAAGAGACACCACACAAAAGCTATTTTAGTTGAAATAAAAAGCTGTCATGATGAAAAATAGGTATAAAGTAGTCACAAATCTAAAATGGAAATAAAATGACAATTTCTAACCTTCACCAAAAAAAAAAAAATTAGGTTGGGCAAATAATGAGTTTTAAATGAAGTGTTTACCAGCTGTGGAACAAAGGGCAAAATGGGACAAAACTCGATTGCTATTCTTTGTTTAGGAAAACTTGAAGACTTTTTCTTTCTTTTAAAGAATGGTGGGTGCAGCAGTTCCTGTGTGTTTGAAAAACATTCATTGCTTATTGAAGAACCTTTTATGCTCAAGGGACCTATCTACTTAACATAAATAGGTCTGCAGCGGTACAGTCTTTGGTTATGTCACGGTTCACACTGACTAAAAACCCTGCCACTCTTTGAAATATGTGGGGAAACCTCCACTAGCTGTACTTACAGTAGGGCCTTTGCTGTGAAATAGGCAATAGGGCATCCTTTCCTGTCAACTTTCCAGCCCCGGCTGTGTTTAACAAAGCGCTCAGAGCAGGCAAACACGCAAGGACTGCTGCGGCAGTGCCCACGACATGGCAAACAATTCATAGTAAAAAATGAGTTAGGCTTCCCCCCGCTTTTTATTGTGAATTATCTGTGAACAGATATTTATAATGAATTAATTCAGCCTTCAGAATTACTTCATATATGCTACTACACCAAAAAATTCCAGCTTGGAGGATTTGCTTTGACTCTGTCTGGGCTGTTCATCCCAATGAAACAAGTTCCCTCTCTACTTTCTGGTTAGGAAGGCCGGAGAACTAGAAAGTGATGCTGCAATTTATAGCCCAAAGGTAGAAGAGTCACATGTCAAAAGCATAATGGTCCCCATTTTCAGCATTTTGAAAAAGAGAGTCCTACAGCAAGTTGGACTGAAGCATTGCCAAAGCCTCAGTGTAAAGGCCAGTTATGCACAGATTGAAAAGCAGTAGTATACTAAAAACAACTGAAAAAATTAGCTACACAAGCAAGCATATGCTATAGCTATCTTTTGATATTGTCTTTTACACTACTGTAAGTTTTAACTTCATTCAATTAATATATATTACTGTTTTTTCTAGCAAATATTTCAAAATTGAACTTCGCTTGCTTTAATTATGATTTTATTACTCTTCAAATTCTTTTTTAATTGGAGTGCCTTTCCATAACAAAGGAAGGAAAACTATTTGGTTTGCTATCTTCTAGTCATCCCCTAGAAATTAAACTAGTGTATTCTGAATAGATACTCTGGAAGTAAGTATTCAAAGTAAACATCTCAAATGATTATTGTCAGGTTGCCAGGGACCACACTACTAATTACTTTTCTTTTGCTATCAAAGCTGTATCTGAAAATTGAGCAGTGCATTTATAGATGTTTGGGTTTCTCCCCACCCTATAACTAAAGGAAAATACACCATAATTTGTGAAAAACGATTAGTGTGCAGGGAGTCACCTTTCCCTGTGTTAGTACAGTGCTCAGAACAATTATGCACCTGAGCGCTACTATAGCAGACATGAGTAACAATGGTGTGATAAGTAGCCTATTAAAATGACAGTCGCTGCCATATGAATAATTTCCTTCTCATTTGTCACCAGTCACCGCAGGATTGAAGGTGCGGGAACTTCTTTGTAAAGGCAGCTCCTCCAGTGAGCTTGCCTGGATGCAGGGCTCAGAGAAGAGGTTTGGGCTGCAGTGAGCGTCTGGCAGTGGCTGCCCTGCAGCCCCCAGCATCCCTTTGCAGCCAGCCCTCGCAGCTGGCAAGGGCCAACCTGCCCCCTTCGGTGATTTTCTGTCTGGGGTGTTTTGGTGGCCTGAGTGCCTGTGCGGGAAGTACTTCTGAATGTGATCTTGGGTCAGCTTGCTTCTGCCTTGGCTACCACGTTTGTGTGTATATAACAAATGCCATTGTGAATGGAAGAAAATGATGTGTGATTTCATGAGGAAGATGCTGGCCTCTGGGAAGAGTTTGCTGACATGTGATTTGTAAAAGCAAGAAAAAAGATTGGGGTAGCTTGGTGTAAATCATGTTAAGTAAGCCTAGTTTACATCTATCATGCCTAGACAGAGCTGAAGACCTTTTTCTATGCAGTTCTGCACATCTCGACACTGTCCTGTGCTCGGTGCAGTGCCCCAAGGGCTGCCTTGTCTCAAGCTGCTGTGCTGAGCTCTCGGAAATCGCAGGGGTCTGGCCGGTGCTGGGAGCAGCCTCGCAGCTGTGCGCTGTGCCAGCAGCACTCTGCCTGGTGCAAGTGCAGCTACACCAGCCTAGCGTCTGCTTGTCTTGCTGTGGGCAGGTTCCTAAAAGCTAGGCTGATGAAAACTGCTATAATTCTACAGTACAGAAAGATCCCCTGCGCGTTTCACTATGTGAGCTGGGTATCGTGCTTCTTACCACCACAGATAGGCTGGCAGAGGTAGAGATGGGAGCAGGAGCCATCAAAGTGTCGGGATTAAGAGATAGTCCCTCTCTCTGTGCTTGGTCCTGGTGGAGTCTCAGCACAGCATTTGCCTTACATCTTGTAATAGTGAGTGCAGCATTTGGTGAGACCTAGGGGGAAAAAATGTTTTGTGCATTGTTATGCTCCTGATTTGTATAAAAACTACTGGGAGATAAGAGCCAAGCCGTAAAGAGAGCCTGACTCTCCCCAGTGGTTAGGCTAGTCTCAGAAGAAATGGGAGACCTTGCTTCAGCTGTTGCTTGACATCTTAGCTTAGCAGGACATCTTGGCATCCAGGGCTTAGCCTGACCCTGGCTGCAGCTGTCCAGCCCCACATGCGCTGTCTGCTGAAAAACTTCCCACTGCAATGGGGCATCGCCTGCACTCACCCCAAAATACCAGGTAATCTCATGGTCCTCAGAGCATGCACAGTAGATGCAAGAGACCGAGGCAATGCAGACTGGGAAGCCTCTGGATCGCAGTTAATCTGAAATAGATATATTTTCGTTCAGGGAACCAATGCTTATCTATTGATTATAGCTCTCAAAAGCACCTACTTTCTTTGCCATAATGAAGCTATGGATGTATGCTGTTTGATTTAAAGTTTGAAAGAAGCAATTGGCTCTGAAGCCTAAACCCATATTTCCGCAGAAATGAAGCACCTTTCCCGTTGGAGTTCTTCAAAAGGGCCTAATGGCATCATTTCCCCAAAGTTACACAACATTAACTTTGTATGTTTTTTCTAGAAATCAGGGGAAATTATGTGAACATCTAATGCAATTAATTGATATAAATATGCCTCATGGCAACAAAGAAAACCAAATAATGTTCTTCCTTAATGTAATGAATCAGTTAAATTGTAAAGCAATAAATGTCTCAGACTTTGAATTTAACAGCACGCATTGGAAAAAATGATGCTGTTAGTGCCACAGTTCTAGAAATGTTATACTTTTCTGAAATAGCAACAGAAAGAGAGAAAACTCAACTATAAATAGAATAAACTAAATATCAATGTGTTTCATGCCTGATAATTAAGAAATCAATAACAATACTATATGATATGCCAGGCTCAGCTGCTTTTGACATTTCTAGGACCTGAACCTCCAGAATTTTATGTAAACACAGGATTTTATTCATGTGAGCATTATCATTGTTGTCAGGGAGACAGTCACTTGTCTACCGTTCCCACATGGAGCATTTTAATCATCCTTTCTCCAGTCAGAATTCCTGCTTTTAAAAGAGCAGACAAAGGTTCCTTTTCTCACTTGTTTTACATCTAGATATCACAGTTAGGCAAGTCCTGCATCAGGTCACGTATGACGAAGGGGAAAATTCATTCTCAGAGAGAAAGAGCACCTATTATTAGTGTTCCCAAGACACGCTGTTGTAAGACAAAAAAATTGATTTTTTTCATTCTTAATGTGTTCTGTGCCAATGTCTGCTATTTTTGCTGTTAGCTTTTCACGTTTGCTTGACTGTTTTATTTGTTACTTTTTTTATTAAAGAAACAACCATCTCACACCAAAAAAGGAGAGAGGAAAAAAAAAAGTGGACTGGTAGGAAGACTTTTTAGTCTCTTGTCGTTGAATTCACTAGAAACTGTCAAAGACCAGAACACCACAGAATTGTGGGAGCCATGACTGCTGCTCATGTGTTTTTAGTATTACTGGATAATTTATACTTTGAGGGAAAATGTGCAGTCTTTGTCACCTTTTATTTCTGTCTTCTCTATAAATTTGCATTGTTCAATGAGACAGTACGGAATTGCCATAAATCAGTAGGGATTGTGTAATAATTTTAAAGCCAGTAATTTAAAATTTGTGTCTATCAATGCAGAATAATGGCTTCTCCAAAGACTGGCATGATTCACCTGCAAGTTCAGCCTCTTAACCCGACCACTGACTCCCAAAGGCACCTGGGCTGTGATGCAGGCTTTTGTGTAATTCAGGGCTAAAATAAACACACAAAAAAATACTCCAGAGAGGTTGGATTCGCATGTCCCTCTGCACTGTGTTAACGTGACAACAGTAGCTACAACAGCATATCATAAAACTGCACTGAGCCATCAGGTGACATCTCACCCGAGCTCACATGCATGTGCCCAGGCCAGGCTGGCTGGTTTGGACAGGCTGAGCGGGGATCTGACCGCCCTGCATGGGCCAGGATGAGGATGCCCCAGTGAGAATTGTCTTACCAAAAGATGAGTGAGGAGATGGTCTCTGTGTATTGAATGTCATACCTTAACTCCTGCTAATCCACCAGAGACACATGTATCTTTTTTGTAAGTCTAAATAAATAACTAATGGGTTTCTGGTGAATGGAAATGGGAAATTCAGAGCTTATGTTGGGTTTTTGCGGCTTATTTTCCTAGCGGCCCCTGGCAACCCAGATAGATCCTGTCTGTAAAGACTATTTATTACTTATCTTGTGGGCATGTTACAAGGGTTGTTTAGCTAATAGTTGTGAAATGCTTTGAATGGGAAACATATTGGACAAGTGCTCATTTCTTTGTAAACTCTGCTTTCTGAGGTAACTAAGCAGGCATTGGAGTGTTTTTTCAGAGCTACATAGTTAGAACAAACAGCTAGTTTGTGAAGCAGCATTTTACATTTGGGGGATTTTTTTCTTTTTCTGCCCTGAGTTATTTGAAGAATTTCTCCAGGGAGAGGGCAAAGCAGAGAAAATTGAGAGGCTTACAGGAAAACCTTACCAAAACATTAAGAAACTGAGCTAAGCCCTGATATCAATGTCAGTATTTCTTTTTAACATCGTATTGGAAAGGAGGAATTCCAAGGGTAAGTTATTTAATTTTTCTTTCAGAGGTGAACCTATGAGAAAATGGTTTACTGTCAGCAAAAACTATAAATTGTATGATCTAAACTCGTATACAAAGTTGCTCGGTAGACTGTACCAAAGAGAGAGACTTGGCTGAAATACTAAGCTAGATCTTGGGGAGTTTCTGGCTGCACTATGGATCTTGCCCTCTGCAATGTACAAGTTCACTCAGATCAGTTCCCCATATAAAATAATCCTTTTTCCTTGTGTCCATTGTGTTTATCAGACTGTAAGATTTTTGTGATGGAGACTCCCTTTTTGCCTGTTTGGGTTTTAATAAAGTAATCCAACTGTCCAGTAATAAGTACTCATCTCTGCTCACCTACCTTCGATGTGACAAATTGGTGCCACAACTAATACCTGGTCATCATTACAATCTGCACAAGTATATTAAAGGATTCATAGCAGATGAAACTATTTTTTTTCCTAGACAGTAGATTTCCTTTAAAATTAGGGTCAGAAAAAACCATTTGCTCATAACCAAAGTTTTCTCCATGTTTACTTTGGATCTGATGAGCAGGTTTTTTTTAGGAAAACATATGTAAGTAGGGGTACGGACTGAGACTATACAAGTAAAATGAATTTTTATCATTCTGTTATGGAAGCATTTAAATGAAAGACAAGAAAAGATCTGATAATGAATGAGAATTTAATGTGCCATTTCAGGTGGAACAAAACATTTCAAATTACCTGACTAGGCAAACATCAAAACTGAAAGAAAAAATTTCACTCTGCTCTACTTCTTATTCTTCTATGTAAGCTTCTTCTAGGAGTAAAATTTTCTTCCTATGGCACTCTGGCATAACTTTTGCATAGTATCCCTTTTGATTAGCACCTCTGGGCAAACTTGTGCCCAAGTTCCAGGAGTAATTTATTGCTCAAGCAACAAGAGAAACCCGTGCCATTTGCAAACTGCACAGCTTTAGTTATCCTAAGTGTAATTCATCTCACTGTAAAGCAAAACTTTCATTATACAGCTCTGAAACTAATAATATATTCAACAAAATGTCTTCCCAAGCGCATGCAGTGGCATATGTCTTTGTAGATTAATATAAACTGAGCCTACTTTCAATAAAAAGCCACCAGAATTTTCCAAGCCAGTGGAGACCCATCTATTGTGTAAAGGTGTAGAATGTCAATAAAACAAACTTGGCAGGACTGTTTATTTCCATTCCGGTATAAAATCCAGCTTTGCTGATTATGGAGGTCAGTAAGGAATTCTGAAGTCTCCAAACAATCGTTTTTTGGGGGTTTTTTCTTGGCTGTTAAGAGTTGGTAAGACTGGCGGGCTAGGAAAGCAATGCTATCTGTACCTCATGGATGTAACTGTATTTCACAGTGCAGCCTAAGTACTACATCTTAAAGTCATGTTGTATCTTATCAGACTAGATTCTCCTCCTAATTACACTGGCATAAACAGTTGTAGCTTAATTGAATTCAGTTGAATTGAATAATTGTTGTGAGAAGAAAGTAGATCTCATTGAATTCACAGTCCAAGTGGATGTTTTGAAAACAAACCCAGTATACTCAGAAGCTATGCAAAGTGCTGAACGTTGTGACTTCCTGTAGAAGTTCAAAAGAGTTGCATTACATTTGTGACAAATTCTCATTTGGTGTACATTAATAACCTGCTAATTCAACTGTGCATTTTTGTGTGATGTTCCATAAGCCATGGAGATATATAAAGTTTAGAAATTAGATGAATTTGCTCATCTAGCAACAGAATCCAGCCACCTTAATTCTTCTGAGAACATTAGTCTATGCACTGCTGCAATGGCTTCGTTTTGGGAGTGCTTAAGGCATAAAGTGTGCAGCTGTGACCTGATCCTTTGGGTTAGCCAGCTTTGGATATGGACCAGCGCATTGCTTTCAGGGAGACTTCTTGGAGTGAAACACTTCTCAGTGAAAGCCAGCACAGCATGGTGACAGGCACACAGCAAAAACGATGCACAAAAATGTATTATTGGTCAAATGGAAAAGAAGTAGCAGGCAAATCTGTATGCTGCAGCTATAATCTTTCATTCAAAGTGCTTTAAAAATACTAGCTCAGACTCACAGCCTCTGTGAGGAGTGAGGAAATATAATCAGGTCAGAGACAGTTGCTGCTTATTTAGGATCATACACTTAGTGGCAAAGTGGGGACTAGGAGCTGGAAACCCCAAGAATCTGAAAGGCTTGAGGATATTCCTGGTAATATAGCAGTGAGTCCTCACAAGCCTTTGATTCTTGGTGATTATGAGAAATTTTGCCTTGCAGTTCAGTTTCCTAACTCAAGGAGTCCTGTTGAGATAGAAATACCACAAAGAATTATTATGCATGAAAATTATTGAGGGTAAAAAGTTTACTTAATTGATATTTTATTAAACTAAAAAAAAAAATTAATTTCCAGTGCCACAGAGACACATGAATGACTTTTTAATGTTCCTTTGAGGAGCCTTAAGGTGATTTTTAAAGGGTGACTGAAGTTCACCCTTAGTGAGGACCCATTAGTCCCTCCCTAAAAGGCTCAGCTGAAACACCAAGAAGAGCCAGTAAGCTGGTAAGCCACTGAAGCTAGCTGGTGTGCTATCACAGCGCACATCTATTTACGGATGCTCCCCTAAAGAAAGCTTATCAATAGACAGTGTGTTCACTTTTCAGCTGTTCTGCAGCGGCAGCAGTTACCAGGACTCCTATCACATGGGTGTTGCAAATCCTTTCTTGGGCTATACATACTATGCATGTAATCAACTGCCATTCAAGTTCACTCCTATGATGTCTCCTGCGGAAATAAACAGATAAATTATTTACTGTGCAGGCAAGATGATACTGAATACTATGGCAGCTAAATATTATAGTTACACTAAGTTCCCGTGAACAGGAAATAACTTATTCATAGTCAAGAAGCGCAAGAACTCTTTCACATGCTAGATTTTTGTCACTCACGATGATTTTCCATGTGTTCTGTACTATAGGAAGTCCTCTTTGAAAAGAGGATAGTAAATTATTTACCATGCAGGGAGGATGATATTAAATGGTACAGCAGATAAACCATGTAGCTACAGTGAATTCGCATGAGCATGATGTGATATTCATGAACCATTTATTTAGCCCAGCTTCCATGCTAAGCTGGTGATCACTGGCAGCCCACATGTTTTTCAGCTGTGAAACAGAGCTGTCTTCTGGAGAGCAGGCACAGGTTAGCCCTTTGAAATCTGCAGCACCTTCACATCTGTCCAATGAACAAGTTATTCTTGCCCACGTAAATCTACAGGAGGTATCTAAGTTGTTATGGTGTCATCTCTAGATAGTGCTCTGCCTTTTTAGTTGTCATCTGGGGCCAGACCCTGCCTCTGGTGGGCAGAGACTTAATCATGTCTCTGCAAGGTGATATATGTGCTGCTGAGTGATGGCCGCAGGATGTGGTGCTCTCAAGGGTTGTTTTGAGGTGGCATTGCACCCTGCAGCTCATGTACAGCACACTGTGTACATGGTATAATCTGCCATAGACACTGATATAATGTGACGTAGCGTTAACCAGAATTCCTCTTTAAAAAGGGAGAGAAGAGAAAAATACCAACAAAGAGCAGATGGCATCTTGAAGACTGAAACAAGTGGGCTCAAGTGCTGATCCACTATAATGGCAGAATATTCATTTTGAACACCAGACTCTCTTTGGAGGGCTAGAAAGGCTTGTTGTCATCGAAAAAGATCTCCTTTGTTTTATACAGAAACATTTTGAGGTGTCTGTGGTGATTATTGTGGTTCCTGCACCATGTTATAGAGCACCTGGAGCCTGGTTCAAGGAGGGAACTCTCCTTGCTGCAGCCCCATAGGCTGTGCTTTTGTCCCTTAGTAGGGGAAGAATACAAAATATCAGTGATCGTAAAATTTTTAAGGAATGAAACAAGGAGGAAAATTCACTTTCAGCTTCTTCATGCCTAACCTTAGAGTTTTTCAGATGCTTGTCTCTGTCTTATGGATGCTTTCTGTGGGGGCTGAGAGCTCCTGTCCCTCATGAATAGATGCATGTTGGTGGCACAGTGAAGGTGAGCGACTTGCCATGAGCAACACAGCTTGTGACTATCTCTGGTGACTGGACAAACCTCCTTTCCTTCTGCAGTGCTGCTAAGAAAAGGCTAGTCATCCTCTTTATAATTTAACGTAGACGTAGCAGCACGAGAAACAGTGTGAGTGCAAATTGGAGAACATTTACCTGCAGAGAGTTAAAATCTCATCCCATTCATTCATGTAAGCCTATATATAAACGTGTTTATTGAAGATAAATTACCTATCATAGCTAATTTATTCTGCATACTTCTTATTAGCTATGTTAATTCCCTTAACTCACCCCACCACATTTCTCCTCTTTGCCTCAATTCTGTTTTGATCCTCTCAGCACTGGTTACAATAAGTTTTACATCATGACTGCTGTGTTAAAATACTTTGCAGAAGCAGCTCTATGCTTACTCTTGCCTTGTGTAGCATTTCTCTCCTACAGCATGGAGATTTTGTGCTTTGTTTTTACTTTACAGACTCTCTTGCAAACACAGTGGGGTTTGGTTTTGCCTTATTGGACCTTATAATTTCTGGAAGCAGATGTATTTGCTTGCTTGTCACCTACTATTATGCAATAAAACTGCCCCTTAATTAAAGCCTACACTGAAGCCCTGAGCCCAGCCCTGTGTCTAGAGGGACTGTGCAGTCCTTTCTAGGATGCAGAAGGAAGATCTGTGTCTTGCTAAATATTTATAAGGGATGATGCCATGTCAAGTAGAATAAAAGACTATGTGAAACAGTGTTGAAGACATTTAGTAAGAAGTGCTAAGACAACACCCCATACTACGCAGTACGCTTAGGGAAATAGCATTCCTTTTCCTGCTCTGGAAGTTGATTTTGCAAATGCATTTGTGGTTAAATTTTTGAATGAATGTCCTGCGCAAGCAGATTTTCCCAGCAGCTTTTAGAGGAACTATATGCTGCTCATGCACCTTTAGGTGCTTCTGCATCTCAGCTGTGGGATGCCACCCCAGGTTGCATCCATGCATGGTTTACAGTGTGAGACTGCACCTGCGAGCTCTCTACCTTCCAGGGGGACTGAAAACTCCATTTTGACTGTAAGGCTGCTCCTTGCTTCCCATTTCTAAGAGAGCTCGCTAAAAACTTGCAGTATGGAGTTATTGGCTAAGTGCTATACTGTCAAAATCTAATTGCTGTAACCAGTGAGAGCTAAACTGTGGCTCTCTTGGCAGATGACAGGCTGCTGGGGAGGAGGTCACCCTGGCAACGCCGCTTGCAGGTACCTGCTGAGGATGGCTGATGAGAGCTCATCAGGGAGCTCTTGCAGAGCAGCAATGGGTTTTTGCAAAAGCAACTGTGGCTTTTGCTCTCTCAGGCTATTTCCAGCAGCTCAGTGAGAAACCCAAAGAGGTAAAGGAAATCCTGCTTTCCTTAAGACTGTCTGACCCTCAGGGATTAGGAAAGGAGAGTTAGTGATAACCATTGCTTTTCCGGAGTGTTGTTTCTGTAATGATCTGTCACTTTACTCCTTTGGTAAAAGCAGTGGTATATTCAATATGCCATGAAAAGTATTTTAGTTCACAACTGTTACAATTTATCTGCAGATTTAGCCGGAAAATCATCATCCAGTGGGAAGAGGGTGTTAAAGCATAGTGGGAGTCTGAGTCTCAGCTGGGACACAGCTGCCTGGCGATGCAGCAACCCAGCATCTCAGAGTTGTTTCGTGAGTGGCCAACGTGAAATGCTCAGCTACTGCCACCATAGCAGCATGTGCAAGTCTTCTGGGCTTTCTGTCCAATACCTGGACAGTCTGACCTTTAGGAACTGTAGTTTAGAATTTTATAACCATATTTCAGAATTTTTGTTATGCTTTTCTGCTTTCGTATAGCCACATAGGTGTTTGTCTCACATTTTTGCAAGTAGGGCGTGAGGTTTCTGATGCCCTCTGCGTGGGAAAAGAAGATTATTTCATAGCCATGAACCATATAACATATGGTTTTCTAATAGATAAATTTTATCATTTTGGTCAAAGTTGGACCCTTCTGTAGTAAAAAGATGTTAGCCATTATCATTCCCTCAAGGACGTTAGTCTTTCAGCCAAGATGAGCTTTGAGTTATTTCTCTAGAAACAGTTAAACCAATGCATGCTCTCAGCGTCAGAACAGGGCATTTCAAAAGCACCTTCAGCTTCAGAGCAAAGACCACAGATGGCCCAGTGGGACACTTCAAGGAAAATCCATGCTCTGGAGCAGAGCCCTTCTCCTTCAGATGTTCTTTGTTGGGAATCTGTCACTCCTTTAAGTCTGCTCTTACAATAAGAATGCAATTGGAAAAAGCTGGTTGGGGTGTCAGTTCATAGTGGAAAAATATTCCCATGACACCCCCCCCCCCGCCCCCAACCTAAAAAAACCAAGCAAAACCAATCAGTCCTGTGCCTATCAGGTGCATGTCCTGTCTGCTGCCTGAGTGAGCAGGTCAGGCGAGAAGACAGGGCTGGAGGTAAATTTTCACAGGTACTGTGTCACCCATGGTTAGCTGGCAGATGCAGGTGGGCATCTCTTGCCGTTTGCCTGTTCTGAAAATGTCCTTCTGAGATCTAAAATCTCTTGCTGTGTTTAATTTACAAATGTCTCTGTTAATATTACCTCCAAATGATTCTAATGGAATTACTTAAGCTTCAGTTTCTCAGGTTGTTATCTGTAGAAATGCAGCTTGAGAGATAATTTTCCAATGCTTGAGACAAAACCTACTGGCTTGATTCTGACATGTATTTCTAAGCAAAATGAGTGGTACTAACAGCTCTGTTTTATCTAGTCCTTCATTTAAGCACCCTCAGACGTGAACTTTGATACGTAGATTATGAATGACAAGTGCCACGTATTAATGAGTTTGCAAGGTAGAACTAAGCAATATTTGTGTAAACTGGAAGTTATAGCATACATAAAAAGCATGAGCAGATGAATCAAAAAGGATTTTTTTTTTTTAAATAAGATCAAAACCAATATATGACAGAGGCTTTCTGACTTCACTGAGGAAATACATTTTCATCAGGTAGTGATTTGCCACATCTCTTCGTGAAAGGCTAGGCTTTTACTCTAATTTTGATTGGACCTGCAGCAGCAAAATATTTGCCATGTCAATGTTCAGAAAAGGTGTAGTCCAGTAGTTAAACACTACACAGGAACATACTATTGATGATACCTTTATAATTATTCCTCAGAAAGTTTACACTAGCATAGCTTTCAGTAGTTGAATATTTATCTAGAATAGGGTATGCACAGACCCCAGCAGAATAAGTCTCTTCTGTCATGATAAAAAAGAAAATAAATCTGATACGTGCTTTGATTCCTGAGTGGGAAAGTTCCAAAGCAGGCACAAAGCACTGCAGCAATTTAAATTGAGAGCATCACTTGGCAGGCTCCAGTTTTCACAAACAACACAAGCTAGTGAGTTAGAGCAATTAGTAGCTATGCAAGGATGTCCTCATCTTTAATGAATCTCTGATAACTGCTGCTTCTCCACAAGACCTCATTAAAGCCTTGCAGATTTGGACCTAGGAAGAGATTGGCTTTTTGGATTGGAGTCTTCGTGAGTGTTTGCCCGATGATCGGCTGGTCACACCCCATTAAAACAAGTTGTCATTCAAAGACAAGAGTTAACAAAACAAAGCAGGGGGGTACCAACAACATGCTACAGAGAACTGCTAAAAAGGGGACATCAGAGGACAGAAGAGCAGTGATGTTTTGGGGCAAGGCATTTACCAAATCATTGTCAGGACATGTGCAAAAAATGTTTTCTTTCCCTTATAGGTGCAGTACAAATTTATTTGTATTACTAGCACGGCTTTTTTTTTTTTAACTCTATTGTAATAGGATGCCTTTGCAGAAAGTCCTTTTCTGCTGTCCATCAGGAACTAGCCTGTGAGCAGGAGCTTGTCCCTGTTTCTTGCAGTCCATGCTAGCTTGTCATGCCTGCAGCTTGTGAAAGGAAATCAGCCTTTTCTGGTCATGGTAATTCTTCAGACAGCATGAGGGCTGGAGGAGGTGGGGATTCAAGACACCCTGCCTAAAGTTTGTCATGTCAGTTGAAAGTGTCCAGTTCAATTTGAAAAACCAAGGGTGAAAGATTTCTGCAACAGCCAAAAGTGAAAACAGGCCTTGAAAATAACCCATGTAGCTTGTTGTTTCAGAGAGTGACTGTAGGCCATAGAGAAGAGTGATATTTCAACTAGTTACTGACTTCAAAAAGGAAATACGCTTTGAGTAGTGCCAATTACAGCACAGAAATTTCATCTCATTTTTTGATCAGAGCATATATTAAAAGAGAAGGAATAACACATGTATTTCACCTTATGTCTTCTCTCTGGCTAATACATAAATAACATTTGGGAAAACTAGGGATTTAAAAATTGGATCAAATATCTGTCTGCTCCAGCACATGTATTTTGCTGAACCCTATTTGTCAGACCTTCTGATTTGTTACTTTGGCACAAGTGCTTCACATTTTTATTCTACCTTTCTGTTCTGAATTGTGGTTTCCTAGCTAAAATACAGACAGCACAGCAAGATGAAAAATACACAGGAGCCTCTTTGCTGCAGCTTTCTGTGACACACACAAGTGGAAAACTTGATTTACTTGAGCAGGCATGCAGTTGTTTGTCGATGTCCTTTCCTCATGATTCCTGGTGTAGGGCAAAGTGTTGATACAGCATTTTCTGCCCCAATGTCTAGGATACTTCTATGGTATTCCCATAGCTTATTTGTTCACCAATGTACTTTGTTTACTCATGTTTTAAGTAATACCATTTTAATTCTCGCTTGCTTCCTTTGGCATTGTTTGCTTCAAACCTTCTCCTGTAGGCAGCATCATAAATCTTGCATAAGGTGCCTATACCTTTCTTGTCATGGCTTTTAATGAGTTCAGCAAGTCGGCAGTCACAGTCACTGGTCTTGTTGTGTTCGCTCACTGCTTTTTCTGCTTCAGTGCAGATGCTGGTTCCTCTTCATTGTTAGCTACAATAAAATTTATTATCTGTCCATCATAATGTTTTTATTACAGGTGTTCTACTCTTTCTTCGCCTTTTTTCACTTTATGCTGTCAATATAACTACTGGCGATGATCCCATGACTTGTCTGAAGGCCTGATGGGAGCTCTCTGATTACATCAGGTGTTCTGAAATAATTTCCCAGCTGATGCAGTCTTGGGAAAAACAAGAAATGCACAGCATGGTTTGCGTGTGCCCCTACTACCTGTCTCACCTGAAAAGGAGGTAATTTTCTTTGCATATTTTTTGCTCTGGTGCACAAAGCTGCTTTCAAACACAAAAGCACCCCCAATGCTTCGCTGTACTCACCAGGCAGCACTGTATCAAAGCACACACAGATTTTTGCTAAACATCCTTCTTCTCTTGCATTCAGTGCATTCCTGAGTTGTTGGGCTAGGGTGCGTTTGCAGGAAAGCTGGACTTTTGACAATAATTAACTAGTCATTTTAGGCTGGCAACCAACAGTGTAAAAGCTTTGAGTGCAATACATCTTAAATGCAAAACTGCTTTCTCCAGGCTGTGAGATGACTTCCATTCTCCCATGTTGACCTTGGGAGCACAGGCTGTTCTCCTGGCCTCTTGCTGAAGCAGGGGAGAAGCTGGCGCTTAAAGCAGAGCTATGGAGCTGTGTGATACCACACCATTATGTAGTGATCAAAATACTCCTCCTGTGTGTCAGCAGTGAGGCCCCAGCAATTGCCGGCGTAATATCAGGAAAAGTATCGGGCAGCTGTCAATTTTAGCAATCGCCTGGGATTGCCAAGGCTATTGTTTTTAATAGGACTATTTTGTTTGTCAGGGCCTTGGCACTTAGGTATATCTTATATTTCCTTCTCTCTTCAATCTCATGTTTATCATGTCTTTCCATATACTTAGTGTCACTTGGTACTGAGAATGAAAGAAGGCAATTACAGGCAAAAATTACATATCTAATAAATAGTAAAGCATGTTGTCTCCTGATCTTACCTCTGTGCACTGATCTGAGCCTCCTTCTCCTTTTCATATTAGCTCTTCTCTGCTGTCACTGTTTTCTTTGATGAGCCCCCACATTAACCTCCTTGAAAACTTAGTGTTCTTGTGTTGTACGTAAAGCTGTAGCAACACATTTATATAATCTGTCAGTTGAAACAAGGAATAAAAATAGAAATAGTCACACAATGTATTAGTCATTCATAAAACAAACTACGCAGCTTTGCACCTAGGGATGGCATAGTAAGAGGAAAATTCACTGGGCTGTGGAGGGTTCTGGCTTAGCAGTTTTCCAGTTGCACCTTCCTTGTGAAAAAAGCACTGAGTGCAGCTGGGTGGGAAAGTGGTGGAAGCACAGCGGCTTCAGCTGTGCTGGCCAGGAAGGGCTGTGCTGGGGGATGCAGCAGCTGCCCTCCCAGCTTCGGCTTGTGCAGTGAATTTTCTGTTTACCCCAACTGCATCAACAACCAGGAGACCCAATTCTAGCTGCCACAATTGACACACACATGGATTTTCTCCAGAAAAACAGTTACATTCTACTGTAATCTAATATGACTTTCAAACTATTTATAAGCAGCTTATTCTTTTTCTTCTATGACAGTGCTTCTAAGTCATACATATTTTACAGATAGGATTTTAAGCCATAAAGAATGGAGCAATCTGTACTAAGGTAACTGGAACCATTTAATTTGCCAAGTTTATCAAATCCTTTTGTCTGCACAGAATTCAGATAATATTTAGGGAAAATCAGGAACCTGGAAGGGGATGGATCTGGATTAGTTTTCTGATGATGCATGTGTCTGTCAATTGGAATATTATAGAGGCCTTTGCTTGCATTAATTAAATTGGTGAATGAGAACAGATTAGTTGTGATTCAAATGCATTACTGCTGCAAAGCCCATCAGAAGATACTGGTGGGAAACCTTTTGTGGGTCATATATATATTTATATAAATAAAATGGGAGAACATGCCACACAATTTCCTAAGTTCCTCTCCAAAATGTGGTGGAAAAAAAAAAATCAGGACTTATGCAAGAATGTCAGTTTAAGTCTTAAGCTCATGTGTTGAAGTTCTTAGGTACCCAAAGTGGAGCATTATTAAAGTTTTTAATTGTAAAGCCAAATTTTCTATTTCAAAATTTCTTGCTCTTTATACACAGTAATATGTCATTAATGTGGTCAAACAAACCTGATTTCAGCCTCTGAAGTAAATTTACTTTTTGACCAAGATGTATATTTTTATCACTTAGCATTGCAACATCAAACATGTAAAGCGCACTTCAATGAATGATGAACAGGCTAAATGGTAGATGTAGTTTCTCAATAAATCTGAGAGGAAGCATTAAAAATGGGATAACACAGTGATTGGTAGAATATGAAATAACAGGATGAGTAGGATATCAGAGATATCCAAGCTACTTGCTAAACTGATTAACTGATTCATTGGAAAAATACACCTTTAGGAACAAGGATTGCCAGCTACATGTGTGGAAAGGGGCACCGTGCCTATTGTTGAATATGACAGGCAACTAAGGCAATATTCCATGTGCAACTCCCAATATGTATTCATTTTCTGTGGGGAAAAAAAAAATCCACAGATGGCTACAGGAGGCATAATAAATAGGAAAAATTGAATGATACTGTTTTGTATACGTCTGGTAAATTGGTATTGGGGAAGATGATGTGATCATGGTTTAAAAAAAAAAAAAGGAGGAGAAAAGTTAAAAAAAAAAAAAAAAGCAACAGCTAGGAAACAGCAGAATGTGGTAAGAATTCCCAAACTGATTTAAGGGCTAGAGATAATGCCTTCCATGGAGAGGCTTAAGGAATTCAATCTATTTAGTTTATCAGGAAGAGGCTTGAGGGGTGACTTGATTACAACATATAAATACTTTAATAGGCTCTTGAATAGAGTGGAGAAAGGCATGAGGAGGATCATCAGCTGGAAGCTGCAGCCAGATGAGTACAAATACTGAGTGAAACAAGAATGTTTAAGTGACAATGATTTACAATTGGAACAAGGTATCAAAGAAAACTATATATTCTGCTTAAGCATCCAGTTTCTTAATGACTGCCTTACAGCATAAGGTGCTTTAGTCTGACAAAAAGTTACCAGATTCAGTTCTGGAGCCTTTAATAAGGCTACAAGGTCTGGCTACAAGATCTGCTTGTTTCCCTTCTGGCCGGCCATTAACATCTTTCTCAAATATATACACTTGTATATTGGGTAAAGAACACTAGAAACTTCACTATGTGGGTATAATGATGAACTCAGCACATTCCGTTACTGTATAATAAGTTTAACAGGCTGAAACATTTTATCTTCTGGAAAAACAAAAAAGTTTGAAAGTTAGAAAAAATTCTGAAGCTTCCTTTAAATATAGTGTTGATAAATTCCTTCTCCCTCTCCTCAAAGCTCTGGTAAAAATGGGGTGTCTTCTGACAAAACATACTTAGATTTTTTTAAAAAGTATTTTCAAAGCAAAGACACTGAAGAGGATTTTAGGTGATGCATTGGAGAATCTCAGATAGCTCCTGATACACATTTGCCATATGGCAAAAGACATTTGTGGCATATTAGTTATCACATTTCAATTTTGTGATTTGTGTCTTCTGAAAAGCCCTGCATTTTCAACCCCAAAGCCAGGTAACCAAAGTCATGTGTGCTTTTGCAGGGCAGCTGCACTGAATTAGCAATACTGTAGGTTTTCCAGTGTTTCAGTCCTGACCACAATAAACCACCCATTGCACCGAGACTATTTTTATAGTTCCAGAATCATTCACTGACTACTGCAGAAATTTGCAAGGCAGGCAATAATTCATGATAATTGTGATAAATTTCTGTGTCAATATTTTAAAATAAGCGGTCCTGAACAATGTGCTACATCTTACATAAACCACACATGGTGCATGCAGATTGGGAGCCATACCTTGCTGCAGACTGGGAGCTCTCTACTGATGCTCCCTTGCCTTTAACTATCTCTCAGAAACATTACAGCACTGCAGTGTGTAGGCTTCTCATCACAGTGAATGCTAACTTTTGCTACATACGCTGTGAAAAGAGAATGCCTGCCTCTATGAATACACTGAAAAATTATTCATCTGAACCAGCAAGTCTGAGATAAAAGGCTCAGTATTATTGTCCTGAGTTAGTTCACTACAAAATATGTTTGCCAAAGCACACGTGTGAATGTGGGGAGAGAGTCCACAATCTGAAGTTGATCCACAAATGAATTTTGGTTTTGTTCAGAAAAACACGACCTCCCTTTTTGTAAACCAGATGTATATTAATTTGCCAACCATTCATGTCATCCAAATTTGAAGCCAAAATCTGCCCCGAGATGTGAACATGCAAACACTGTTCCTGGATAAATCAGTGTCAGAGATGCATGAGCTTAAAGGCTGAAATGGATCTTTTCTGAATAGGCTTGGAGTGCACTCCTAAAACGTGTTAGTGGTTCATTGCAAGGCTTGCTTTGATAGATGGAGGTTAGCCTGTGTATAAGCACAGTACTGAATCTGCTAAGACTGATTGGGGTATTTAAATAAACGAGACTGAGTGTACAATTTTATGAAGTTTGAACATTACACAGAATCTTCCTGCTAATAAAATTAATGAAAAGTTGTTATCTTGTGCACGAAAATACATGTTAAAGCAATTATAGGATAGAAAATAAATGTTTACAGAGGTTGCAGGAAAAATCTCACAATAATATCTTGCTCTGCAGAACAGAGATTCATGACAAAACCGTGTAGCAAAGTGATCTATTTAATCTGATTTATGAGTACTTTTCTTTAAAAAAGCAATCAAACTCTATGAATATGATTAGAATCAAAATAAATGCTAAAAGGGCAAATATTTATATGGGCTTCACAGAATTTTATCTGTGATGAGGCCAAAATGAACATATTCTAAGAGCCAGAAATCTCTGATTGTATTTAGAACAATAGTTTTAAACAAAACAATCTGATCAATTTACTGTATGAAAACCCACAGCGTGAATCAGTGCCGACATTTTATGCTTGAAGAGACAGCATGGTCTCAAAGTACTAAATAATGGGGAGTTTCTAAAAAAGATCCTAATAGTGAAAACGAGGACACAGAACTGTCCCTTTGCAGGCAGAAGAAGGAACTCAGCAGTATTTACAATGAATCTGACCACAGCTGAGCAGCTATAGCTGTGTTTGTGAGCGCAGAAAATGGCTGCCTGTGTGCATTAGGCACCTCTTGCATGCAGCAAGTCTTTAGATGAAAGATTTGGAGGCTGAGGTAGAGTTCTTTAGTTGTTTCCCATGCGCAATCTTTCTTTTTCTTGGAACACAACTGTGGAGGGAGATGGAATGCTATTCAGACAAGTAATTGGGGTGCAACTGAAGAAGTATGAATACTCCAAACAAGAAAGCAGGAAAACTGTTTTTGTCAGCAAAGTAGCTAAACATTGGTTTGAACCTAGACAGCTTTTTGAACACCCCATGACTTATGCTGAATGGTGATTCTTCTCCTTTTCATCCAGTTTTTATTGTTATAATGAGCAAAATACACCTTTGTAGAGCTAAATTTTTATGCTAGGCTGGTTAGGGGCTGTCAGTTCTGGGGCTTCCCCCAGCACTTTATCCAAAGTTCCTGCCTTGGCAAAGCTGCAAGAAGAGATGTTGGGCTCTTTCACCTTCAAGTGCTGCCCTGACAGCCCTTACAGCTGTCCCCTGTCTTCTCAGCTCCAAAGTAGCAGCTTTGGCTGAGCTCCCGCAGCTTTAAACACATTTCTGGTATGTGTTTGTTTAAGCTTCTCTTTAAACACTGCAGCATTTCTTTCCTAGGTAATTTCTCAAGGGCTTTGCTATATTTACTGTTGGAAACATTTTTATTTTTTTTTTATTTGTAAAGTGGTGGGGGAAAAGGTTGAAAGTGAGTAAAGTGGCTAAAGGTGGCTTCTGACATAATTTTCCTCTTAGTGTATTTGCAACTTGTTTGATATGAGAACACAGAGTATCATTCCAGGATTTGAGGGTCATTCCTTAACAATCTCAGGCCAGCAAAAAAGGCAGTTTCAGAGCAGAAATAAAGCCTATCCTTGGCTCAGGTTTCCTGTCCTGTGTCTGAACCATTACAAATCAAAATTCACATGCTCCTGATGCACAGACACATAATAAACCACAAATAGCAACATGCAGGAGTTTTGTTACTGTCTGGGAAAAAAAAAATGCCACAATGCCCTCAGTGGTTTTGGACTTTTTTCTTAGTTTTACCTCATAATAAAGGCCTCATACATTAAAAATGACACATACTCTGAGATACCTTTTTACCCACAGTTTTCTTTTTGTAGACTATGGGAGCATTTTCAGTCTGAGCAGTGATTTCTTGCCAGAAAAGCAGCCAAAGGTAGGCTTAAGCTTTCATGGCTTGTCTGTTCCTATTTTCCACCAGTTGCTTGAGACTGAAGTAAAAATACTGACCACCCAACTTGAATATTTCTAGGACTGGTGTGCCTTTAAAAAATAACATTAAGAGCACTTTATGTAAACCACAAAGTTTAGTAGCTGCCTTCCCCCCTCTACCCCAACCACAATGTATAAAACATTTTGACCTCACAATACTCTCTACCAGCATCTAGCTTCATCATTCAAATTATTTCATATTATGCTGGGGGAAAGAAAAAAAAAGAGAGATCATAAACAGACACTTTAAGCACAGGGCTCAAAAGGCTAGGAGAGGCCTACAGGTAACTTTGACTCTGAATCATTTATTTGGGTCTGCTCAAGCTCAGCAGGTTGTGCAGCCTCTTTGGTAGCTTATGCACAACGTGGTGCTCCAGGATGTACCGTTCCATACAGTTCTTCTATAAACTGTGTGCAGGGAAAGGTGCTGCAGAAAAGTCTTATGGTTAGCTGGGCTTCAGTGTACCTTTGAGTGGGCAGATGGATTATATAGCACCAAGGACATCATTGCCTGCCGGGCAATGCGGATTGGCACACTGCCCTCCCCTTCTCCCTTCCTGAGTGCCTCCAGGAGCTGCAGAGCAGTGGGGCTAGCATCTGCCATGCACATGCTTTTTCCCCCAAGCAGCAAGGTGCGTGCAGGAGAAAGTGTTGAGGGTTTATATGTAAAATATCCCAGCAAGTAAAATTTAAGATGGTGATGTTGCTAGGGTGGTCTCTGAGAAGCCAATGCGAGTGCTGGGGGCAGAGCTGGCAGAGTGCGTGCTGGGAGGGCTTGCTGCAAGGCTCTTCTTCTGCCAGAGTGGTGTGCCTGCGAGCTGTGAGCTCTCCTGTCCCACCACACAGAATCTTTTCCAGGCCAAGGGACTGGCTGTTGATGTGATATGATAGAGAAGCTCGTATATATTGGTAGCTGAATGGTCCTGTTAACACTGCAGAGCATGTTAAATATCTTTCAAACCCTTCAGGATAAGAGATGCCATGTAAATGTAGCAGACTTGTGTGGAAAAATTCTTATCTGTGCTTACTGTATAGGTCTAATTCTTCTCCCTTAATGCCAATGAGGTGTCTGACTCCAGTAGGAGCAGGGCAGGACACTTTATTTTTGAGGAAGGTATTTCTTTGTGATGTATAGCGCTTGTGGAATAACACTGCTTTGACCTGCTCTTTTTGTGAAAAAGACTAGTATGTTTTACGTTTATTCGTTTGGTCTGAAAATATTTTTGCTTGACCTTAGCAAGGCACAATAATTGAAACCTCCCAAGTACTGCCACCTTTGTACTAATTTTTGTCCTGGATGCAGACCTGGACATGGGTGATTCCCTTTGGACTCACACACTGTGACTGTCCTTACCCAGCAGTTGGGATTCTTTCAGCTACCAGTTTTCTTTCCCCTTTCTTAGCTATGCGGTTTGTATATCCTTTTGTCTCTATGCTGTCACAACAACAACACAGAGCTGAGGTCAGATTTTACATCTGAATGCTATCCTCAAACAACTGGGTACTGTTTTGCCTCTCGATTCCACAAATTGGTACAATAAACTTTATCAAGCACTATATAACGATTCCCTTTTTAAACAGCAAAATGTTTTTTCTGGCTCCTGTTTGTGTTACTCCTGGTGACTCAAAGGTCTGTAAAGTTGCTTCCCCTGCCAGGCTCACTCTCGGTGGGATGCTTTAGCAGCCTGCAGTTTGGATGCATGCGAACAGACATGTGCTGTTTTCCAAGGCAAGCACCCATTTGTTAGTGCTAGCCGCTCACGCTCTCCTCTCTGCGGGAGCTCTTCCCCATTGAACTTTTGAACCACTGAAGCAAATCGAATCGTGTAGCTCTACAAAATGGGAACCAGCGTTTGGGCTGTGTGAAGGAAGTGTTCCAGCTTCAGCCCAGTTGCCTGGGGAAGCAAAGCCAACAGAGAAACACATTGTCCTGGATGACTAAAGAATAAGGGCCTGTTAAACAAGTCTTGTCTCTCAAGTTTCTTATGTCTTTCTTGTGTCATCTCTTAGGCGTGACCACATAACGTAAGATGATAAATTTTTGAAGCATTTTTCCTGTTTGACTGTGCTGAAATTTGTGCAGTACCTGCTAATACTGTTTCCAGGATTGGTGAGAGAGTGGGAACCAGTGCCAGAAATAATAGCCCTACATTTATAAAGGCTGTACAATCTTGTGACAAGGGTATGTACCAGTTCTTACAAATGGGTCTCCTTTAGACCTCTCCACTTCCCAGACTCCCTACACACCACCTGCCCCAAGGCAAAGCACATGTGCTGCCCTGTGAGCCAAGCAGCTCCTCTAGATGCATCAGGTCATATGTGGGGGCACGGCAAGAAGCCACAGAGAACAGAGGGGGATTTTGGATCAAAGGGCCTGGCATGCACGGTATCTGTGGGCTCCCAGGGCAGCACCTCTCCTCCCCCAGCAGCCCAAGCACTGGATGCGGCTGAGCAGAGGAGGACAAGAGCAGTGGCAGTGCACCCAGCTGCCAACAACAAGTCTAGCAGCAATGCTGGGCAGATGCGGTGAGGGAGGATTTCATATGAGCACACTTCAGTCCTGATAGGTCAAGTTCAGTGAAAAAATGGAGGCAGGATAAAAAAAAAAAGAAAAAAGTTTAAGCCTGTAAATAATAATTGAAGAAATGGATTGATCTGTTATTGTTGAAACATCTTGTTAAAAATATTGCCGTGAAACTGCCCTTTAATGTACATTTCAGACCTAGCACTTCACTAAAATGAGTTTAGAATGACACCACCTGCCCTCAGGAATGCTACGTCACTGGAGTCAAAGTTCAAAAAGAAATCCTAACCAGAGGCACTTCTATGGCCAAGCTGAATTGTGTATTGGAGTAAAGAATACTTCCTAACTGATTTTTGGTGGATTTCTTTTCCAGTAACACATTATCTCAAATCCGGTTGCATTTCAAGTCTGCCTTCTTCAGAACAATGTCCTCAAGCTAGAGAAGACAGCACAGATTCAAGTGGGCTCATCTAAATTGCCTTCATCTTTCATGCAAAGATGTTTACAGGCTTACACAACAGCAGTGAGTCATTCACATAGGGTCATGTTTTTATTCACACAGCAAAAGTAAAACTGGTGTTCTCTTCCCCCAACTCCAGCATTGCTAATACACAGGACACATATAATGCATGTGTTTTATGCCCTGGAAAAAAAGAATTATTAGTGGGTAATGACACCTCCATAGTGGACGATCATTCTGTCATTCATTAGTATTAACTTATTTTTCCTGTTCCCTTTCCTTGTTTCCAAGTGGAAATAAATCTGAATGATATTTCTGTACTTCAACAGGGAGTAGGAAAGGTCAAAGCTGCTAAAAGCCCCTCTAATATGTTAGAGGCACTACAGCTGTCTGTTTGCCCTTTATCCTGAATATGGTGTTAATTAATCCTGTTAAGGATGGCATATGATTTATACAAGCTTTAACAAGTGAACATCAGTCTATCTTTTTGACTCAGGGCATGATTCAGCAAGTCCCTTTTGCATTTGCCTGACTGTAAGAATGCACTAATCTCATGGAAATTAGCTGCAATGCATCACTGAAGTGAGGTATTGGGGCTGGGTCAAATCTGTAAAATTAAGCAAAGTTGATTTTAAGTAAAATCAACAGCTTTCACTGCAACTGGGATTCATATCTTCTGTATTTGGCTGTATAAGTTTCAGGTATGTAGCCAAGGTCAGCCATCTAGGTGGAGCTGGTCATTGGAGAGGATTCCAAGATAAGGATGGGGTAGAATGAGATGCCTGTCCTACACCATTGACTGTAGAGGGAATCTAGATAGTTGTTAGACTAAATCTCTAATGGATGCATGTCTATACATGGCCAGTGAGCTGAATCCTACCTAACTCGTTCTAGTGATCAGCTTATGTCAGATGTATAATCAGACCACATTGGTTTTTTGTTTTTGTTTTTAAAAGAAAAGAAAAACAAGAAGAAAAAGTTATATTAAGCAAAGGATATATGGCAGCACAGTATGTGGTCTTTGTTTTTTAACCAGCTCTTTGTTCGTTTCAACTAATTAGCAACACCACAAGATAAATTAGCTTTTAATTTTAAATTATTTTTAAATATCTAGAAATAGCACATCATGTTTAAGTCCAGTAAGCAGCTATGTTATAAAACCCTTGAAAGCAAGGACATTCAGATTTAATGTAACATGATTTAACAGTAATTTAATTGTGTTCAAGTAGAGATTTCTAAATACTACAGACTTGAAGACAACATAAAATAAATGTGTCCTATACCAATATAGTTGCTTAATCATCTTCCTGGAATTATTCTGTACTGAATGACATTTGGATCTACAGATCCACTTCGTGTTATAGCAGATTACAGGCAACAGAAAATGTGTGCTAAAATTTGATACACAAATCAATAAATAATGTGTCCCTTTACATATAATCAAAGTAAAGGCTCATATTGATCTACATCAACTCTGATTAGAGTTGCACAGTATTCTCTTTTGAAAAAAAAGCAGAATAGCTGCTGCTAAGTGAATTGTAGGCATCAGATATTACATAGCTAACTCCAATTGCGGTCAGACAGAGGAGCCCAAACGAGTAGGGAGCCATAGGGCTTTACCAGCTTCTATAAAATGGTGTCTGTTTGAAAGCCGAGATTTTACGCTGTATTTTCTACAGTTGAACTGTTCATTGCACTTTCCGTTGGTAAGAAAAAGAAAAAAAAAGAAAACAAACATAGAAGGGAATCCCATCTCTGAGCTGAAGAAACATTGTCATACTTAGCAGTTGATTTAAGGTTTGATTTTAGGGAAACTTGCTAAGTACACAATGACAAGACCTATGGTGCCAAAATATTCTGAGGAGAAGTAAAACTCTCCCCAAGATAACATCTATCTTTTCTGCGACAATTTTTAAAATAAGGTATCTGAATGATTTGCACACTTACATGCACTAATTTGCTGAATTGTGCTGTTCTGTTTGCCCATGGATGCTAGTTGTACCTGCCTTCTGCAGCCTTCCTTCAGCCTCCTCTGTGCAGGAGAGATGGTGTAGGTAGGACAGCCTGCCCCAGAACAAAAGCTTGTCAAGTGCCAGGATATCCAGAAAGGCAAGAAGTCCAAAATCCTCTTTGGCTTCCTTCACAGCTTGTTAATTCATACTTCATTTTTATTTGTGACTTTGGTTTAAACATAATATATATCCAGATTATCTAGATTGGGAAGACTTTGTCATCAAAACTTACTATTGACTCACTGTTATTTTGAATTGCCTGTAAGTTTTTATTTGATTGTCTTCCCAGGGCTTGTGCAAGGTGGTGTTTTCCAAAGTGATGTTTCAAAGAGGACTGTGGAACAGAGAGAAGGCAGTTGTCAGACTTGTAGGGCACATAACATACCCTCTGTGAGAGAAGGGTCTCTGGAGGTGGGGATATAGGGCAAAGTGTAAGCCTTCTCTGTGGGCTCAGGGTGCATGCTTACTAGGGAAATTCTGCAGTTTGCTGTATCCCAAAGAGTCTGCAAATGCCTACATGCATTTTCTCTTCAAAATTACTATCTTGCATTTAAGACAAGGATAGTGATCACTTTCAAAGAGTAAACAAAAGCCTGGTGAGAAAAAGGGGGAAGACAGTGGTTGAGCAGCGGTTTTCTCCCTCTTCATTTACTCTTTCCTGTAAAGTAACAAACCTTAGGTATGGAAGTGAGTGCTGCTCTGCACTTTAGAAATATGCTGAGGTAGTAATGTACAGCACTACATGCAGGACTATAACAGTTTCCAGGGGCATCCCATCAACTATTTTACCATTGCCTGTTCTTGTGAAAACCAGCATTCCTCAAAAATGGAAGACCATCCTCTTCTCCCCAGACAAAACTTCTCTAAATTTCTTTTAAGACATGTGCAAAAAACATGGAACAAGTCTGTAAGATGCGACTTGTGGGTGAATAGCAAAGCAGATCTGGCTACAAGTTCAGAATGCCCCCCACTTTTCCTTTTGGAAAAAAAGGCTACCAGAACCAAGCATCTCTCTTGAGCATATTACCTGACCCTGAAGAAGATTGTGCTTTCCTCTAGCATTGGATAAAGTAAGTTACTACAGTAAACCTAGCCTCTCCCTACTTCACTGGTGTGTTTTTCCTCAGGACTTTATCTCACCCCTTCTCTTGCTGTACATTTAGAGAGACAGACGAATTACTATCACGTGTAGTACCCTCACTGCTACGGCTATGCCAAGCGCCTTAGACTCTCTCTTAGCGCTGGACCATCAGATAAATTCTTACTGTGTTAATCATTAGTCAGTACCATAGCTCAGCTCAAAGTGCTGCTTTGGGTTATCTGTGGTGCTGTCAGTGCAACTTGCACCAGTGGAAGCTCCAATTTCATGGTACATGTTATCAAAGGATATGAGGTCATCCTTTACACACAAGCTTTTCACAAGTTAAATCTGTACATTCTTCAAAAGGCTCATTTCCGTGGCATACCCCAAGCAAAACTGCTTTCCTGACCCCGTGCAGGACTACTGACGAGCATTTGTAAGGATGGAAGCATACATTGGTATATTTTACTTGGTTATTTGGAGCTTGAAATGGAGGAGCATGCATGAAAGTGGGATGCCAGTGGATAATGCTCCTGGCTGACATTTATACAGAAAAAGAATTTGGGATTTACTTTAGGAATGGAGTGTGTGGGTAGGTCTCTTCTCTGTCGCTAAGAGTAGCTGAGGAATGCTGTACTGTTCATTCACCACATCTTCAGATTTTTCTCATAATTCTCTAAGAAATGTGAGTAAATCAATTAATAAAAGTTGCACTTTGGAAAAAGTACATCCTCCTTCCCTTATCAGAGGGAATTTTGTGTGCCATACCTCTGAACGTACTAAAAAATCCATGCTTTTTTAACATCGACTATTCTTTGTGTTTATTATTGAATTATTTTTTACACTAATTAAGAAGTACTGGCTGCCCACAAAAGATTAAGAATCCATACAGAACACTTATCCAAGCTCAAATCTTGTATACAATTAAAATCCTCCTGCAATTTTTGCTATGCTTTGAAATTCAAATGGATTAAGAGAAAAGCTCCTTCAGGAGATTGCAAAAAGTTAGATATTTTATTGCATGTAAATTGTACATACATGCTTACAGACAGATATGCATAATGTGATAGTGTAGTTTGCTTTCTCAGAGTCATAGGTGGATTTAGAAAAGTCCCCAGTTTCAAACTAGCAGAAAGTTACACAGGACCTCTCTCTCCGCTGCAGATAAGATCTGTATTTTCGCCTTGTTCTTGAAAAATCACAGATATTCAGTGTTAGTTTAAACTCATGTACAGAGGCTATGTTTCATGTCTAATACCCTTCAGAGCAGCACATTGGAGTAAAGGGGTGGAATGCTGCTGAAATTCAATAGGAACTGGGCAGCTAGCTCTTTCAGACTCCTTGGAAAATCCCTATCCAAAGATGGAGGAATGAGACAGCTGCAAAACAGATTAAAACTTACTTGGAGTAACTTTTTTGAACATCTGAACGTGAAGTATTTTTAAGGCCCTTCCTGTCTCAACTCTCCCTTCTCATTCAGCGCTAAATGCATCCTCAGCTCCGTGGAGCAAGATGCTGTGCTTTAAAAGCCATCACATTGTAATGTATAGAAAAGTTGGGGGTTTTTTGGCCCAGGATTGAAACTAACTTCTCTTGGGCTTTAAGGCAGAGTTAGTTTTCAAGAAAAGGTCTATATTTTAATGTAGACAGCAGACTTGAAATGCCAGCTGTCTGAACCTGTCTGAACAGTATAAAACTTCAGAATATGTCCCAAGACAGAATGGTTACTGGCCAGAGAGTAGAAAGGGTAATTAAAGGTGTTTAATAGATGCATTTATCAAATAGCTCTGTGGTTTATCACATAGTTCTGCAGTTTGTCACAGAAATATCACTTCCAGGCATTCCTGGCTGTACGTAAAATATGCATGCTAGCCCTGGCTTTTCTGCTCGAATATAATGTTTCATGGAAACAGCAAAATCTGTAGAAGTCAGAGATCAAAACTGAATGTTATTTCCAAAATACCAATGATACACAGAATGCTGTCATGGAAACCTTCCTTACAGAGCCCTTAGCATAATCGGCAATCAACCCACACTATGCTGTGGAAGTAGTGTAGACTATGTAGTCTATAAATTGTAGTCACAATAAAAATACAGATTTTTGTTGCATGATACTGCTTCTCATGGACAAATGGTGCAGCCTGCTTTTCATGCCTGAATATCTGGCTATACATTGCAAAGCTATGTGGGATCAGATGGGCTTTGTTTCCTTAAGTGTCATGGTTTTACCCCAGCCGGCAGCTAAGCACCATGCAACCGCTTACTCAGTCCCCCTTGTTGGGATAGTGGAGAGAATCAAAAGAGTAAAAGTGAGAAAACTCGTGGGTTGAGATAAAGACAGGTTAATAGGGAAAGCAAAAGCCATGCACAAGCAAAGCAAAACCAGGATTTCATTCAGCACTGCCCATGGGCAGGCAGGAGTTCAGCCATCTCCAGGACAGCAGGGCTCCATCACGCACAACAGTTACTTGGGAAGACAAATGCCATCATTCTGAACATCTCTCCCCTTCCTTTTTCTTTCCCCAGCTTTATGTACTGACTCTGATGTCATAAGGTATGGAATATCCCTTTGGTCAGTTGGGGTCAGCTGTCCTGGCTGTGTCCCCTCCCAGCTCCTTGTGCACCCCCAGCCTATTCACTGCTGGGGTGGGATGAGAAGCAGAAAAGGCCTTGGCTCTGTGTGAGCACTGCTCAGCAGTAACGAAAACATCCCTCAATTATTCAACACTGTTTTCAGCACAAATCCAAAACACAGCCCCATACTAGCTACTATGAAGAAAATTAACTCTATCCCACCCAAAACCAGCACATTAAGAAAACTGGAATTTCCTCGTTCCTCTGAAACCCATGTTAATATCAAAAGCTACTGTGATTTCATGAATACTGTTTAGCTTGCTTCTGACTTGGGATACAACTCCTACTTGATCATGTCCCGTTAAAATTGACGTTTCATTGCTATTCACAGGTAGCTTTGTTTATCCTTCACAAAATCCTTGTGGTTATTACTTATATTTCCTGAAGTCACGTATCCTTTTCCAGACCATAAGTAGAGACACTGTACCAAATTTCCAGACAATGTAAAGCAACAATTTCTTGTCTTTATCAAGTGCAAAGTATAGGAAGATTAACCCATTACAAAGATACGACATGACAGTGATATTTAGACTGACTGTGAGAGGCAGAAGTTGCAGAGAGTTTTTGTATTTATATGAAAGATGAGATGAAGTTTTACAATTACATAACAAAAGGGTTTGTATTGTGTCAGATTCATTTCCAAACCACATGCCTCAGAGAAGATCCAAATTCTTGAATGAGAGACCACAAAGCTATTCAGATAGATAAGCTATGAGAATGCAGGTGTCAGCTTCCTTTGGACTTGCTATATTTTAGTGAAGGGGACAATACATTTAGGCACGTGTCACAGTATGGTTTTAGTTGCATCTTCAGTTTTCAAGTGGAGTAGAAAGGCTGAATCAGGGCATTTGGAAGTTATTACAGGGAGGAAAGAGGGAAATCATTGATCTTTTTTTGGTTTGGGTTTAGATTGTTCCCAGTAGCTGATTCCTACAATATGTAAGTGAAATTTTTTCTATGCCTTTCAGTGCTGGTGATTCAGTGCCTAAAGGGAATCAATGAATATTTAAACAGATTGCACTAACCAGAATGTATAGTAAAAAAAACCAAACCAAAAACCTCAAAATCTGCTTGATGGAAATATAGTGATTTGTAAGCCTTAGTTATCATAAAAATGATAAAAGAAAAATAGAAAGGTATATTCTCCTCTATGCCTATATAGGCACTGGAATTAATCTCTGTTCCCCTTATAGGAATTGTATCTTCTGAAACAGTTGCAGGAAATGCTACAAGTCATTCTAACCTAAAACCTTATTAAGATTGTCCATTATTGTAGGTCTACCTCTAAATAAAAAGCCAAGTGAATGTCAAATATGTCCTTTCTCATGCTGCATGTTTGCAATCAAGTGTTAGAAATTAAGTCATATAAATTACACAATTTGGTGTAGGACTTTCCTAGATCTTAATGCACAGTAAATAAAATTACAAGAAAATAATCAGATGGGCTACACAAAAATGACGATCATATAAGATCCTAGCACAAATAAGAAGCTGCCAGAAGTTAGTTCTCTGTGAGTTGGGCTCCAAAGAAAAAGAGCTAAGAGTAGGAGATAATGGGCTTGGGAAATCTCACAGAAGTTAATGGTGCTTGTAGCACTGTGTGGTATCAACTTTGCTCTGTGGCCTCTTATAAAATATTGTCACAGCGCTACAAGAGGGACAGGGAGGGAGATGGCATCTGTGCATTGTGGGGTAGTGGGGAACACAACAGAGTCTACTTTTCACTTTGGTTTTTGGTCTGACGTAGCATTTGTGATTCTGCCTCTTCCCACGTCTACTAGATCTGTTTTTCAGGTGAGTAAATAATGAATACTACTAATTTTTACACCAAAGATGTTCAGGGATGAGTTTCCCGTGTGTTTCTGTGTAAGTTGGACTAAGTAAATCTTGAGAAAAAGAAAACTCTTAGTTTACTTTCAGGCTGAATAGACATATCTGCCATGTTCTTATTCCATGTTGTGTTGCTTTCTCCCTAGCAAAAAACATTTTTGATTACTCAGCTTGAAAGATCTCTCGGTACTGACTGACCACTGACCCCAATTCTCAACTTCTGTTTTAGTTATATTGCGATGGTTGCAACAAAATGAGATTTAAAAAAAAAAAAAAGTACATTGTATGCGTTTTCCCTGCCAGATTTTGGGCACTTTCCTCATCATATCAGAGAGAATACTCATCCTACCTGACTTAAAGCTGTACATGGGATGTATTGGGAAAGAAAGTCTCTTTCTCAGATCTTTTTCCCCCTAAAAAAGAGATCCCAAATAAGAGTTTCTGACTTTCTGTTCAATATTTAAATCACTTAGAAGCTCCAGTAATTTTTGGAGAGGTCTTCTGCCTTCTGCTTTCATTTCCTCCCTTTTAATAGGAAACTCTTTGTTCCTGCATCTGAAAGTGAAGAAAAGTACACTTCATTAAGCCTGCAATTGTTTAGAACTCAGAAGTGTAGATTGATTAGCAAATACTCTACAATAGCTCTTATAATGGAGAGCTTTAAATAAATGGGTTTTAAACTATTCTTACAGTTTCTAGTGCTTTTTATACAGTCTAAACATGCTGTGTACACTATTCTTTGACTCTGCTGTGTTCCTGGAGGGGAATGAATTGGAATGTTCTGAATGCCTTATGTAACGTATTTAGAGAACTTTTTTGTTTGTATCTTTGTTTGAATTTCTTGGACGGAATTAATTAATGGCAAAGTATAAAGGCCAACTTTGAAATCCTAGCTGACTTATACACTAGAGCTCAATTTGTATTCTACATCAAGGAAATGTTTGGATTTGGAAGAAGGACACCATTATCAAAAAGATTTCTGTAGATGGCTCTGTTCTTCAGAGCGCCATCTCTTTGCCACAGAAGTGCGGTTTTAACATTTGGGTAATTCAAAAGGAAATTGATTTTTTGATCAGAGTACATGTTTAATTCCTTATTAAAAATTAAATGCAGAGCAGGAAATAGAAACTGATTTGGGATAAGAAAAAAAATTGTAAAGGTTGGATTTGTTTAAAACAATGTTAATTTCAGAGGAAAGGTAAAGAGAATAAAGTCTGTGGCCTGCGCTTTTATGGTTCCGTAGAAATCTGATGGGGTGACAGCTTTTAGGAAAAAGTAAGATTCTTTTCATATCCATATTTGCATTGCAATTTTGTAACTGTATTCCTTCGTACAGTAGTACACTACTGTAGTAATATGTAAGGATTAGTTCCTCAGTGGGTATAAATTTGTCTAGCTTCACTGAAGAAAGTGGAATAAAGAGAATTTACATCAGCTTCCAGAGTCTGATCAGCTGATCACTGCAGCAATGGGGAAGTTGGCAGGGGAATCCTGCCTTTTATCTTTGCAGAAAAGGGGTTATTCATGAAACACTGTGTTATGTTTTACAGACAACTAAAGCACTGTCTTACAGTATGTTAGCATGTGTGTGCTTCACCACTCTGCCCGCTCCATTGTGAGACGGGCAAAGGAGAACAGGCAGAGGTTCTGCTTGCACACCTACACTTTCCTAGATTTCAGGTTCTACACTCAGGAAGGGCTTTCCTTGTAGGCAAAGCAACTCTGCCTAAGTAATAACAAAAGAAATTAAAAAAAAAGTAATTTGGGGCTATAATACATACACCAGCTTCTGTTAAAGCTACTGGAATTTCCCCAGAGTATATTGTAGGAGCAATATCAGCTCTTGGTCTGTATGTGGTGGAGCCCAAGGGAAGTTTGACATGTAGTATTTGCAGAAGACTACACCAATACCTGTGTTACAGCAGTAGGAGGCAGGATGCACAACAAGGAAGGCCAGAGGGTTTCAAGTCCATGCATTGAATTCAGGAAGCAGGAGGGAATTTTTTCCAGTTTAGAGATCTCGAAGCTTGGAGAGGGCCAACCTTGCTGATTTTTTTTCTGATCTATTCCTTGTGTTCTCAGGCATTGAAGTTTGTGTGGTCACTCAAATCTGTGCAAAGCCAGTGTAATGCTTTGGTAGCTCATATATAGTGCCTAGCAGTAGGGTATTAAGACTTCTAGGTAGATGAAAGATCTTATCTTTATGCTTTCCAGGATTATCCTCCCTGTCAAAGAGAGATTAGACAGGAGGGAATAAAGAGTTGATAACATCTTTTATGCTTTTGAATATTTGTAGGGTAGAGAGGGGATTGGTTGAGATGGTCTTTTCTGGTTTTAAAATCATATTTCTCCTCGCACTAGTAACTCTCTTTTTTTCTTCTCAAACGTTATGTATTTTCTGCCTCATTTATTTATCTCTGTGGCACCTTGGCATGGTCCTGAGAAATGTTAAACACTGTCCAGTCTGTGTCTTTAGAAACAGTGGAGCATTTAAGACAATTTTGTAGCATCAAACTCTAAGTGAGAATATTTATCGCAGTCCCATCATATTCCTTTGTCCAATTTCTCTGATACCAACAAACTTCCATGTTCCTACAAGAGACAAGGAATTAGGATACGGACGGTAGCTGGTGCACAGAAAGTAGTCCAGCTTCTCTGGCCTATTTGACACTGGGCGATCATGGATTTCCTCCAGAGCTGCCAAGAGCGCTGTGGACAAGCCCGTGTTTATATTCCTGCAGTACAATGTGAGCAGTGGCACAGAAAGGCTGCTGGGCTCCTGCCAAAGGGCCCCACAAAGGCAGCCAGATCATCTTCCTGCAATGCAAATACGATGACCGTGGCAGCAGGGGAAGCCTGGTTGCTCAGCCACCTCCTCCTCGCTCCTGCTCACCCTCCCCAGCTCTGGTACCAGGAAAGTATACGTACTGAGAGGGAGGCGACCAGGAACGCTGACTGCAAAGGGCTTTTGGGACGCATCCTTCCTTCAGAGCTCAAAGCTCAGACCTGTGTGACTTTGGGATAGGACTAGTAGCATCCCAGGTCCCTTATTGACCCTTCACTTTGGGTGTCTTTTGTGTTTGGCTAGTGGCCAGAGTGGGCAGGACTGTTCCCTGCATGAGGCCCCAACACAACTTTCAACAAAACCTCTCTTCTCTGTGCCCAGATGAGGGGACTGGTAGGAGCTGGGGGAGGAGCACCAGGAGGGCAGTGCGGAGCCTTCTGCAAGGGGAAGGGCCCACGGAGAAGTTGCCATCTCCAGCATGAGCAAGGGCGGCTCCTCAAGCAAGGATCCCAGCCGATCACCCTGTGCGCGAGGTACAGCAGTCCTGGGGCAGAGGGAGACTGGAAAGAGGGAGGAAAGGGAACTAGAAAAGAGAGAGCAACTAGGAGAGGAAGGTGATGAAGACAGCAGAGAAACCAGGATGAAGGGGCTTGGAAAAACATGACCCACTGCCTGCAGGGAAAATGAGATTCAATGAGAAGTTCAGATATGTGGAAAGTAAGGAATAGTGATGTTATGGGGAGCCGAAGGAGAATTTATCGTAGAATTAATGGCTTGATGCAATTCTGAGTATGCAATGACTGAGGGATTTGAGTGGGAATATCCATGTTATACAGGCAAATATAATGTGCATTTTTAAAAAATTTTTACTCTGCTCACGTTAGGTATATTTGTCTGGTTTCCACATGTCTCCAGAGTTTAACAACATAAAATTGTATTTTCTTCTACATTGCTGATCTTCTCCTAAGCCATAAAGTTGGAAAACTGTCTAAAAACAACTTTCAAAACCAAAAGTTTCCCTTCCTGAAATCAGCAAGTAAGGGATTCACTACTTGTCAGTCCATTAAGTTTCCCATCTGTTCAAAAGGTTATGGCTGCTTCCATGAAAGGAATACATTTTTTTATTTATATATTTTTGGAGGAGAGGAGTACATGATTCAGGAACAAGAGGAGGGCGAGTACATGATTCCGGAATAAGGTGTAAGAGATGGTGTCCTTTTCTGAAGGGATGGTTAGATCTGCTCGCATGTGAAAAAGCTCAAATATGGTTTTTCTCTTGGACTTGAATGCCTTTGGATTCCGGATGCTCGAAGATAAAGGTTTTCTTGTTTGTTTGTTGCTTGTTTTCTGAGTGGAGTCTTATTTATTTATATATGAGCAGAATGATCTATTCTACTGTGTGGGATGTCAGACTGTTTATTTTGGTACCTAGTTTGACAAATAGGTGCATTTACTGTGCAGCTGAAGTGGTTTTGCTCTAAGTCCCCTTAGGATTGTAAAACCCACCAGAGTAGTGGTTCACTGCAAAACAAAGAGTGAATAGTACTTGGCTTTATGAATTTCTCAACACTTTCCACACTCTGTCAAATTCGTGCATATAACCTTCCATTTTCATGAATCTCACATGGGTCAGCATGCTTGGATTTACTGACTTTTTTTTTTTTTTCCCCATTTACATTCTTATTGGAAAGCTAGTTATGAAGGGTATTAAGTTCCAGATGTCTTTATTTTGATACAAGATTGTTTACCGCTTGATTAGGAAAACTTGTCCAAAACAACACTGTATATGTCATGGCAGAATACTTTCTATACAAAATGTTATTTTACAGTATTCCCTATTCACAGTTCTCGTAAGACTTGCTTGGTACTTGGAAGGCATGCTGGAGACAGCTGGCCAGTACAGCCATTGCTTAAGCCTTATCCTATCGTTATCAAATGCACAAAACATACAACACCATATACAGGATAGGATGTCTATCCATGGAGTGGCTACAAGCCAGACTTAACTCGCTGGGTAGTATCTGCTCAATAAGAGAAAGCAGAGCTGGGAACAGCAGATATAGTGATGCATCTCAGCCATCTCTGAGCAATGTGTGAGTATATGCATTCAGGCTGATGGGGCTCTCCCATGTCCCTGGGACACTGGAAACACCCTGGGAGAGAACAAGTAGTAGATTCATCCCTCAACTTCTTTGCTGTCCAGCCAGACTGGTGATGGCTGCATGAGGCTCTTCTTTCACCTCTTTGGTAAATACAAATGAGGCAGCTTAAAATACAGCCTTAGTGTCCAGCTGGAAGAGAAGTGGTGACTTTGCTGGGAGGTCATGCTCTCCAATCCTCCGTCCTGCCTAGGGCTGGCCTGTCCCCATGAGCTCCACGCTCCTCTCAGGCAGTGGGCTGTAAGAAATTATCTGCCATGGTCTTTCTTGACTGCCTGCTGCTAAAATCGGTCTGCTGATATCTCACTTTCCAGAGCAACATTTCAGGATCTTCATTTTCATTCAGAAGGTGCAATTTTGTGTTTTGCTTTTTGGTGTGAGGGAATGTTGTGGTCTGATATTTCTCTGCAGATATAAATTTCAAGCTTTTAGGCTTAAGGGATAGGGTGGAGTAAGTATCTTCCTTTTTCATGCTTATGAAAATAACTGTGAATGTAAATAGCTACATTAATGAGGCTTATTGAAAGTATTTTATTAGGGAACGTGCAAGTCATTAACTTTTCAGTAGGAAGTGTAAATGGCCTTTCTTACATTTGCATGTGAAACTATAAAACTTAATTTCCTATGCATATAAGAGCATTTTTGTCCATCATAGTAGCCAAAGCACTTAAATAAGTAATTTTAGTTTGAAATAGTGCTGTCAATTAGTACTGTCATTTTTTCCTCCACCACCTTAACATTCCCAAATTCTTTCTGAAAAGACAGTGTTGTGAATGTAAAAATAAAAACATGGGTGATGTTCTGTGGGTAGAATCCTCATTTTTGGAAGCTGGTTTGGAGTGGATAAGCACCATTACTACTGAATGGAAAATTTTCTTTACCCAAGTAGCCAGCTAGTTTTACTAGTGGCTTGATAGGATGTTTTGTTGCATTTGTTTTGGAATTTGTCGGTGTTAAAAAGCATGCTTGCTCTGTGATTCATGTGCATGTTAGCAGCAATGTAATAGTGGACAACGTAGAAAGAAATAAAAATGAGGAATTTATTAACTTAGGCTATTTTCATAGGTCCTGAAAATAAATAACAATTTTATATCACCTTACTAAATCTAATTTGGCTGTTCAAATTGATGATATTTCAGTTGTTGATATCATGAGAAATTTTTATTATAGAGAACTTTCCCCTAAGTGAATGTATATGGCATAAAGTACAGAGCATTGGGCTCTGAGAATTATTCAAAATTAGTAGCTGTGTCGGGATGACACACAGAAGAGTAGCAGTGGTGGACTGGGGCACAGAAAGAAGGTCCACAGAAGAAGGTGCAGAAAGAAGGGTAGGCACACTGCTTACAGAGAGAAATGTCATGGCAAAATGAAAACAGAACGTGACTAGAAGACAGAAACCTAACACCAGATAATTTTTTTCCTAGTAGAAGAATGTAGTGAATCTTTGTGTAAGGGTTGTAAGAGATCCACAGGAAGAAATCTCATGGCAAGAAACATACCCCACTGAGGTCTAGTGCCATTTTTATCTACAATATTGTCTTTGTTGTTTAACTCCAATAGTTGTGAAATGTATCAAATTCACATGAAACTGAAACAATTTCCTTAGTCCTAAAACAATGATTTTAACATCCTTCCTATTTCTAACAGCAACAACAACAACAAAAAAATGTTGGAAATAATTTAAGAGCTTCCCTTTTATGGATGCACTTGTATATAGCACAGAGAAACCAAGTGTCATTGTAACAAAAATCATCATGTGCACTTGACAACAGCAGACCTTTGTGTTTTTCCTTAAGGCTTGAGTCAGCTGAGAAAAAAATGCCATGTTGAGCATTACACCATTTTTCTCTGGATATTCAATGTGTGAATTATTTCACTATTATTTAACTGTTTCCTTATATACTAGATTTCAAGAAAGCGATTTTATGTGTACAGTATTCAAGCACCCAAAAAGGCCTGCTGACATTTGCAGGGATTACACATAAAATCCTGCCGCAGATGCAGAGAATACTCAGCTTCTTCCTCCAAAAGGCTAGTCATGTCTTCACATATGATAAGATATTTATTGAGCACAATGTTAACAGCTACCATATTGCTGTACTCCCACGTTGACGCAAATGTTGGCAAAAGCTACTGTGCCAGCTGCCCACTTAGACACTCTAGTGGCACCTTTGCTATTCCTCAAATCCACAAATTGCTATTCTCATCCAATTAATGCTCAAACACTGGTGGGTTTTTTCTGCCTCACGTATTAGCAGATTTCTGTCAGAAAATAAAAGATGAAAATGGATTCACAGGAGCCTGTCAAACCAGACCAAACCCAGCAAAGTTAAGACTTTTCCAATATCAGAAAATACCCTGGAGTGGTCCATGGGAATATTTTGAAAGAGAACCAAGGATTAGAGCAGAGAGGAGATTAAACCTTAATTAAAATGAGCACTTGTATACAGTACATATGGTAGACAACTATTCTTACAGCTGTAAGAGAGCAGAAGTTTTCCTGCAGTTACAAGGTCCTACCTCACATCCTGCCCAAGAGTGGGTTTCTGCAGTGGCTGCTAGAGGACATATTGTTTAGGTCAGTATAGAAACATGCAACTGCAGATGACTCCCCATGGCATGGTGCTTCTCTGTAACAGGATAAGCTGACTTCCACAATCAGCATTTGTATCTAAACTGCACGTATGGGTTTTACCCTCCTGCTCATAAACTCTGCTCCTCCAGACCATGATGGTATGTTTACTATCAAGCCAAAGCATGGGGGCTGCATTCCCCTCCTGAGTGCACAGTAGTGGAGGTGACAATCATTGCTGGTAACTTTTCATCTCTAGAAGTATTTATTTCAGATCTATGATAGTCTCTGCCCACTGACCTCCAACAGATGCTGCAAGGCATATTGAAGACTTACATTTGTATCCCTTTTTATTTTTAAGTATGTTTACACAATTTGCTAATGGAGTTATATTTCTCATATTTAAAAAAATCAACTTGATTTGGTGCATGTCATCTCTGTGGTTGTGTAATCATTTTTCTCCATCCATGAAGCTTTATTTTGATTATCAGGAGGGATTTTATATTCTATAGACTTGTGATGAACAAGAAGCATATAAAAGATCATACTGGGGTGGTGATGATGATCATCAAATTGTGAGGAAAAAAACCCTGCAACTTTTGATATACATCCTTTCATAACTCAATGGCCACTTCAATATTTTGACATAGAAATGCAGAATACCAAAATATATCTAAATGACATGCCAACACCTTTCCAAAATACCAGCAGTACCAGTTCTTGTCTGGAGTTTGTGTACTAAGTCAAGAGGGGTTCTTCTGGAGTGTCACTGTTTGAATGCTTTCAAAGCTCCTGATGTTGTAATCCATTGCTATCCAATACTTTATTATTCTCAGTACGACAGTTATTAAAGAGGTGAAACATGAGTAGACCATAATTAATCCTTTCAGCAGTTCTAGTTTCGTACTCGCAGTCTGCATGGAACTATTTACTCTTAAGTAGAAACCTGAAGAGTCTCTGCATTGCTAGTATTCACCAGTATTCCTTTCTGACCTAATCTGTGTTATGGTGTAATGTTATTTTAGGGACATGTTTGATAGTTTAGGAGCAAAGTCTAGAAATGGATATCCACTTGTACATCTCTTAAAGCAGCGGGGCTTCTGCTGCTCAGACTCTCTGGTAACTTCATTCCTTTGCTTTATTCAGGGGTTGGTGCACATAAAGCATTCCTCCAGATCATTGCCAAATTATTTGTTTATAGTTTCAGGGCATATTATGTTTAAATTACTTGAGATAGTGTCATAACAGGTATAAACTAATTATTCTAATCAATGTTGAAATACAGTACCGTCAAGTTCCAGGTGTCATTTTAGAATATCTTCCTGTAAAAATCGTACTGAGGCTAATTGGGATGGATCCTTCTGTTTCAACCCCTGCGTCGAAGTCAGTGAACTTCCTTCTTGCTATCACTCTGGGAAGAAAGAACATAATCTCTGTTTTAGGGGACTTCATAAGAGATATTTTATCTTTACAGTTTTCCTTACCCTCTATTCCTTACTTGGCAAATAAATAGGTGTTATATATAAATACATAAGTATTTATACTGCATATACTATGTTATTAGGTGAATGAATTAAAAAGGCAACTCAGCAAAAAGGGTTGGGGGGGAGTGAAAACTATGACTTCGGTGCAGAAGGAAAAGCAAAAAGTTTGCAGAAGCAGAGAAATACTGTTACTTCAGAATTCTAATAAGCAGTATTAGTGACTTTTAAAATAATAATGTCTGCTGGGGCACGTACAGAGGAGCACTAAGAAAGCTCAGCTATCTGGTGACTGCCAAATGATCCTGCTTTGCAGCCACTGCCTCCAACACAAATAGCTCAGCTACATTTAAGTATCCTTACTGGAGGCAATCAATCACATATGGAACAGAGAAGTTATAAATAAGGTTTGCTGTTGATATACATTCAGTTATTTTTGCAGATAAGCTATATTTGCATCCAAAAGAAATATTTGGATAGCTGAATGTCTCCCTCCTAGGAGGAGTGGAGGAAAAAAAGAGTGCAAATTGTCAGCATAGGTCAAGAAATAATTGAAATTCATAATTCAGTGCCTGGATGCATTTCATCTTCGGAACCAAAGCGTTGCCACCCTGTGCAACCTTTCGAAAGACATTGGTGCCTTAGGCTTAAGTACCTAATGTCACAGTGAATGAAGAGATCCAGACAGCCAACTTACTGCTTGTGATGGAAAACAACACAGCAAGTGGAGGGAGGAGGAGCACTGTAAGAATACTATAAAAATTGCAGAGATAGTTTAAAGAAAATTGTTTATAGAAAAGGTATCTTTGAGCAGAAAGTTAGCTTCTTGAAATTCCCTATGTCTCTGGGTTTCTCAATGTGACAGTAGCAAAATGCTTTAAATACATTGATTTTTTTTTTTTTTTTAGTATTTTTGCTATCAATGTCTGCCCCACAAAGAACAATTGTTTGAGAAATTTCAGTCAAGTATTTATCTGCACACTGTGGGTTACCAGCTTTCCAGAACTATCTCGAGGAGTCTGTCTAAAGTATGATGAACTGGGTTGCATATATAGCACCAGCGAGACACACAAACAGATAACTTGCTGGGCATAGGACAGCAAAGCAGGAGACTCACAGTGCTGACACGTGCCACAATAGCACTGAGCAACAGAGCCAGAGAGCTCAGTAGGGCTAATGCCATTAGCTGCTGTGGTGACACGTCTACTCACAGTTAGTAACTCAGCAATAAACATGTGAAACTCTCATTTTCTTAATTGACTGAATCTAGTCAGAAGATTAATATGGCATCACTAGTTTTTCCCCATGAAACAAGAACATGCAGTATATCTTCCACTAGTTTGGGGGGGGGGCGGTGCGTGTCTGCTTACTTTCCCTCTTTTTGGACATTCTCTCTACCTTATATTTCAGAGCTATTCTGCAGGGCTTACGCAAAGACAGGTGCAAGTACTGTGTTTGGATTTCTGCCTGTGATATTTCATTGTAAATGAAGCCAATGTTAGGAGCTTTAACCTTTTTTTCCTCCAGTTTGGCCTTGATCTTACTGCCAAGGAAATACATATTAATCAAGGTTTTGCATTTTAAGGAAAAAATGCAAACAGGAAAAAAAAAAGACAAGTTTTTGATAAAATATGCATGTTTAGGCTGTGTTTTGTGTTTGAGAGGCTGATAAAGTCCAGCATGAAAAACATGTAATGTTAACTAATTTCAGAATTACAGCTTTTGAATAGAAAAAAACCACAGATATGAGCCCCTTTGTTTACACATAGTGTAGCGACAGGGCAGAGGTGAGATTTCCTTAGTTGCTTCTATCTTTAAGAATCCAGTCTTCACCAATGCATTATTCCAAATCCTTCACTGAATAATTTGCATAATAATTTCAGTTTCTGGGAGTCTCATCACCAGCAAATTCATTCATTAGGATGTATATGAAGGACAAACATAGAAGGAACAGAACACAGCTGAACTGAATTCATAAAAAAGTTTGAGCAAATGCTGGTGGATTTTTTTTCCAATATTTTCTCAGCTCTCTTAAGAACTGATTCAAATCTCATCTAAAAGCAGTGAAAAACCTCCATCACTTACTGAGTTTTGTAAATCTCTGAGCTTTCTATATATACCTCATGCTCAAAAGTAAAGACAGGACAGACCTCCTGATTTTGATGTTTTTTCTGTAGGTATGAAACTTGTTGAGGTATTCTCACATTACTACAAACAGCCTCCACCCATGAACATTGTTAATCTCTCTGGTATGTTCAGGTCTTCCGTGTGTTGGCTTTTTGCCATTTTATTTGAGCACAATGTTCTTAAAGCTTGCAATATGACACGTGATATAGCAAAGGAAGAAAAAGGAACAGACAGTAATAAATATGAATGAACAGGGTAAAAGAGCCTCTTCACTTTTTCCATCCATTCTGCTACTCTTGCTTCTTTATCTTTTGTTTTACATTCTCCTCTCTCTGCTATCAAGATTTTAAACATTTTAAGTCATTCCCTCTGTCTTTCTCTACTCCAAGCAGGAGTTATGAGGAGTGAGCAATAATGAATGAATGCGCTTTTCCTTAGGAGCAACAAGCAATACACTTAGAGCAGCGGCTGCTGATGCAGCACATGGGGAGACTTTGAACAGAGTAGCATGACATGGTTTCATAAATCAGCATGCAAAAAAAGTCAGACATTGTGTGTCACCACGTGGTAGCTGGTTAGGAAGAACAACGTGTTTTTCTCCAACCTGAACCTACCCTAGGAACAACCCATTTGCTATCTCTAGGCTCCAGAGTTTGGAGATTTTTGTTCAGTTTTGGTTTGGTTTTACTTAGGATTTAAACTTCCTTGCTTAGTTACCTGCCATTTCATTCACTGAACATCTGATTAGCTAAATACCAGGTAGTGGATTATCACACAGGATTCTGTGATGAGGTGAAACTCTATTTAAGTTTATTGTGTATATTTAAAAGAGGATGAATTGTATTTCTGTTGGCTTTTTATTAGCTTTGGATATTCAGAAAAGACTTTCAAGATTGCAACACCTGTGTTGAGCTCCAGATCCTCTGCTGTTTTGCCGTTCAAAGTTTGCTCTTTATGTGTTTTCTTTCTCAGTCCTTACATAAGGAGATTACATAAAAGAAGACTGTAATCTTCAAAATCATTTACCATATTAAACAACAACTACCATCAACGGATCTTTATCGTTTGCCTGAAGCAGAAAGGAGACACATAGCTGTACATTTGGAAACCAGTTGTTTACAGTACTCATCAATGCTTGCTGCCAATCGTGGGCAGATGTCATCAACAGTCGTTACACAGCTCTGAAAATAGAATCAAATTTGACCTGGACAGGTCCTCAAACAATTGATAGACTGCCTCTGAATGATGGAAATACATGGAGTCCATTCTCTCCACCAGCTTCCTGCTGCTCGGGGATCTTGCAGACTGAGAGCTAGGGTGGTGTGGGGAGCGGGTACTCTGTTGGGGTGTACGTGCCAGGTACTCAGTCAGGATGTACATGTCAAGCTGAAGTCTTCTCACCCCTAAGAGTACGGTGTCTCTGTGCATTCCTGATCTGTCTTCATGGAGAGGAGCATGACCAGCATGTGCCTGCTAATCCCTGCAGCAGTGCTGTGTCATCTCTGGAAATGGCAAGTTATATTTGCCCCTTATTGCTCTTCCTTTTTCCCCCACAAAACACTGGTAAGCAAAGAGAGTGAGCAGGAGAAAGCACTTCGGGGAGAAGGGCAAAGAGGTTTTGAGAGTTCCTCTGCCGTATGTGTGCTGCTTTGGCTGTCCCTGCCACTGCGCTATGCCCCAGGAAGGGAGCAGGCTTTGCCCACTTTCCCAAACTGTGTGAACTCTGCATTGAGAGCTGGCGTCGTGGCTCTGACAGAACTCCCACAATTGCTGTGTTGTGTGGAAGGGGACAACCTGCCATGATCTCATATTCATATGTTTTCCCAAATCTGGCTTCCTCTGCTTAGCTCCCACGAGAGGATAAAGAGTACAGAGAGCGGCTTCCTTTCCCTTTCCTTCCCCCTGTCCTGCCACAAGGCTTGAGAGGAACACTGCCTTCTCCTTTTCTTTGAGAAGTGCTGGCGAGCATGGGCTGTTACAGTCCACCGCACACAGTGCCTTGGCATCAGAAGCAGTCAGCTGCTCCCATGCTCCTGTTTGCTTGCTGGCATGTGGCAGAGGGCATGAGAGAAAGGCAAGCAACACTATACTTCTGAAATGAGGCATAGCAAGCGTTCTGTGCCCGCAGCTCCAGCCCAGCCTGCCAGTGTTTGTCTGCTCTTTAGTTAGCAGGTAGAACATTACAAGTGACTTGCACTTAGTTGCTCCCCTGTGCAAACCCCTCTGATCTCCAGCAGGCGTGGGAGACATGATTTAAGGCTGTAAGAAATGTGTTGCTTAGCCTTTTTGGAAGCGCACAGCTAGCATTCATGTGGCAATGTTATCTTTGAAAAACAAGGCTGTTTTGTAAAGGCTACCAATACCACTAAATGTAATTTTTAAAATAGGTGTCTGCCAAAACAATATTCTGTTTGTCAGAAATATCCAACAGTCCTCCCACAATGAAAGAGGGCTGGATATCTCTTTGCAATTTGCTTCTGCTCCTTTACAGTCTCTAGAAGGGTGCACGCAGAGGGGCTTTCTGTTTGTCCACTTTCCCAAAATGAGAACATCACAGCAATGATCTTTTGGTGACAAAAATGTTGGACTGAATCAAAGTTTGTTATGAGCTATATAGCTGAACATACTCTTATGCTTTATCTGTGCAGGGAGTGATCTCTTTATTTCACAGCAGTTGCAGCAACAGAAATGTTTTTGATTTTGTGCTTTTCCGAGCATTCTCCTTCTCCTTTTTGATTGTTGTTGAAGTTGTGACATGAGATCAGGGAAGCTTAAGAGCTTAAGTGACTTCTTAGCGTACCATCATTTCAAGATGAATAAGCGTTCATGAAGACAGCCTGCAGGAAGGGAATTGATGTACTATTTGAATGCCCTGACTTTATAATTCATACAAAACTCTCTCAGCAGGAGTGTGACCGGTGCTGAAAACTTTACCTTAGGGTTCAGATGGATCAAGCAGTAATAAGACTCCATGGCTAGTTGAGGGGGAGGAAGAGGAGAAAACAATTTAAAAGCAATGAAAGAAGATACCCACGATCATTGTTGTAGCAAAGCTTTTGCTCCCACAGCCTGTGGAACCACCACACAATAGGTTGGAGAACTGACCCTGCTCTCAGTTGCCTGCCTTGCAGCTGCACGTAGAGTTGCAACGATGGTTTGGGAACAACTGGCTGAAGGAGAGGCAGCTGGCTGCTCTGCTCAGCTGTGTTTTGAGATGAGCAATTTTCTGTTGAGGTCAGCAAGAGTTTGACAGCATAAAGAGTTCAGACTATCATCCCTAGAGAGGGTGGAGAAATCCAAAATGAGAAAATAGGGATTAGACCATACGTTCTCTCTAAAACTGGTTGCATGTTCTATTTCAATCTGCATATATTTGTCCATAATGTGTTTTTCCCAGCAAGAAACAGGAAGGAGTTTTTACTCCAAGATGAATTCACAGTTTGCATAAAGCTTGCATAATATTTCCATTTAGACAGTGCTGTCAGGCAGTCATTTTAATGAGTGCTGAAAACCCCAAACCAACTGTAGTCTAATCCCACTGCCTGCTCCTATTTCTGTATTGACACTCCTGGCACCTCCCAGGCATTTGCCTTCTGCAACCAAACAGCCGTACATTGGGAGTGAGCATCTTTGCCCAAACTGTCTGCTGTTTAATAATGCTTGCTGATAACAACTGTTCTCATCGGTTCTAGATGGCACGGTTTCAAATGCTGAAGCACTGTGCACCAAAATAAAACCCATGTTAGCCATCAAGTTCATTGCATATTTTTTTAGATGATATTTTGCAAGTTTTAATTGAGAAGGTAATTTTGAACTACCTAGTGGGAGAAGTGGGGGACCAATCTCTGCTTTCACAGCTGGGTTTCCCTATGTGTGTCTCATTTGTCAGTCGGCATTCCTTATCCCACTCAAGCATTGGAATAAGCCCTGAAAACATCTTGGAGCACCTTTCTCTGTTTTCTCCCTGAATTATTTGCTGTCATGTTTTTATCGGACATCACTGCTCCTGTGCTGGAAGCAAGAAGGTTTGCTTGCAATTCAGGTAGAGGCCAGTCATGTATTTTTGGTGTTTGTGATAGCCCTGTTATTAGCTCCTGAAGGCGTAAGACTTAGTGGTCAGGCTATAGATAGCCTATGGGTCTGATAACTGCTAATCTCATTAACCCTTGGACTTAGCTTGATTTATACTTCATTTGCTCCACCTGGTTTATGGTGATATATTACTCAACCTCAAGAAAGAACAAAACCACAGGGTAGATGATAAAAATGTGGTCATGGAGCAATGTTGCTTAGGCCTCAAACTCTGCAGAGAGTGGAGGATGTGGATATAATTTAGTGCCACTGGCACTCATTTCTATTGCACTATTAGGCAAACATGAATAGTCCTTGGTTGTTGCTAAAGAATTTCAGTTTTCCATCTCTCCTTAGGCTGACTCTGTGCCATATCTGTCTTTTCTGAATAACTTTGCTTGAATAAATTTTAAGAATGTAAACACACATGTAGTAATAAGTTTCTAGAGTTTTTACTATAAATGAACATTTGGTTCTGCTCCAAGAATACACACGGGTTTCAGTACTGTAGTAATACCAGGGCTAATTCATTCCTGGCAGGAGCTGTTTAGTGGTATACAGAAATTAAGAGGGTTTTGTGCTCAGTTTTTGTATGGCATTAGCTGTATCACTGTAGACATGTATAATTAGGCTGGTGCAACCTCTACATTAATTTGATGGAGCTACAGCTATAAAATATGTGTAAAAGAGTAGTGACTGTTCTAAAAATTTACGGAAATAAATTTTATAGCAGTGCAGCTATTGCCCACACAAAATAGTAGGGCTAATCTAGATGACTAGCATTTAAAGTACAAAACTGTATAGCTCTGCTTACACCATTGCTTTTGTTGATCTGCTGGATCTGCTATTGTAAAACTTTTCCGTCACTTAGATGCACAAATTCATATTTCCACAGCATGACAAGGAATATGTTATGAGACTGATAAAATCCATGAAGACAGCTTTCTTGTCTAGTGGCAGCTATTGTAAATAGTTATGCTAAGGACAAGACACTAGAAAATTTAATTTCACTAAATAAAAACAACTACTTCAACATAGAAGGCAATTTTTTGCCCTTTTGCTATTCTCTACCTCATTTCCCCTCCCTGCTCCAGAAACGACCAGGTGAATGTCATGTGGGCAAACCTAAAAAAAGTACTGTCAGTGGCTAAATTGAATTTATGTGGAGATATATTCATCAGAAGCTGACATAGAGACAGATGGGAGTAGATGAGGTCAGACTAAAAATGGAGAAAAGTAAGAACAGAGAGAATTAAGAAGAAGAAAAAAAATACTGGTATTAAAAGGAAAAAAGAGAAATAACTCTAGTAAATTTAGTAAAACTCATGTAAGACATCAGGTTAACAGTTAACATGGAAGAAAAAGAGGAAATTAGAGAAAAAGAATTTATAGGTGATGGTCTTCTGACATGAGTTCAGCAGGTCACAGATAAGCAATGATCAAACAAGTCTGAAAACAGACCTGTGTTCCATCACACAGGAGCGACTGTCAGACCTTGTCATTAGGCAACAGCTGTGACCGGATAAATGACTGCTTGTTCTGCTTCGCAGCCAACACTGGCCCTCTGAGCGTGTGTACGTTAAGCCCCCTGAACTTTGGACAAGGAGGTGAGGGGCTAGTGTTAGCCAAGGAGAGAGAGTCTTGCAGTATTTGTTTGCTGTTCTCATTTCTCATTCCAGAGTATATTGCAGATTATCAGAGTCAGCTGTTGCAAACACATATAAGACTAATTTAGGAGACATTCACAAAGACTACATTTAGCCTTGGGATGCTTTTCTCCCCCAGCTTCCTGTAGCATCAAGAGAAAACAATTCCTCTGGGCCAACCCAGAGGACCTACGATGAGCTCCAACTGAGACACTCTGCTGAGGATTTTATCACTCCCCACGGGCTGTGGGAAGATCCTGAGGCAAATAAGCTCCTTAGGCTAAAGGTGGCCTTTGCAACTGTCCTCCTGTGCAGCCAGGTTTAAGATCCAGGAGCAGTGAATCAGGCACTAACAGATTTTTGAGTCAGTTCTATGATTTTCAAGGCTCACAGAATGCCTCAATTCCTTCACTGACTTTAAGCACTCTGGGGCACTGCATATGTACAGCAACTGGAAATCCGTAATGACTGCTATAATATCAATAAATAACATAATGCAGGGCTGCCATATATTCAGAACACAAGTAACAGTGATGGGACACAATTCAAAGCAGAACATGGTTTAATTAAAATGCTTGTGGATGTTATTAACAAAACAGTGCTATAAACTAGCGGTCATTTTATTGTCTATTCATGTACTCTCTCTAATCTGCCTGTATATGGGTGCTAGGTGGGCATATATTCCTACCAGAGCAAACGCACGTAAAACACAGCTCTTAATTGCTGTTTCTAATGTATTTCCTTGTGAAATTCTAATAGTGGATCACATATTTAAATGATCATAGATCTGAAAGACAGTATAAGAGCTTGTAGTAAGTGACTATGATTCAAGTGAGTGAAATTTAAGACTAGTCTCGCTACACATCAAGGCTCTGAGCCAAGGAGAGGGAATGTCTGGATGTTCCTCCTGTCATTCATTTAACATAATTTCCCTTCTGTTTCCTTAGCAGTTAATTAGTTGTGTTCACGGTAGCAGTGGGGGATAAGACAATGGTGTCTTTCCTGTCTTGCCTTGTCACCTCAGTCATACATAGCAGATCTTGATGGTACAAAAGGTGCCAGGTAGCAACATTAATCTAGCATGACTGTCTTCTGCGCTTATCCAAAAAAATCTTAAAGCTCTATAGTTGTAAGAAAACTAGATCATTAGATGACATTGAGGAACTAGCCACTTAGACTTTCTTTATTAACTTCATGTATTACTGAACTATACCTCCTTCTTGGCTGTTTTTGAAAAGTTTTGATGTCATCCAGTGAAAGGATGTAGTATTATGAGGAAAATCTAAGGCACAGGATCAGTTGAGAGAGTTTAAGAAAAGCCTTTGTGGAAAGGGGAAGGGCAGTAGGAAAGACTCTAGAAGATACTGTAATGGAAAGCCTGCAGAAATGTGTCTGGTTCCAGTGAAAATGGGAAACACTGATGGGAGAATGGGTCATTGTGAGCTACTTAAGCAAGTAAAAGTAAAATATGAACTGCACTGGAAACAGAAAACTGGAGGGCCACCAAAATAGGCTTTTATATTCCAAGTTTAGTGCATGTGAGAAAAACAGGGACAGCATGAGGATACACTGAAACAGCTGCCAAGAGGTTAAAGATAATATGAAGAGACTGTTATAAGTCCTGAAGGCACAATAATGCAAAATTACTTGACCAAGAAAATATTAATTGTAATTAATTTGTAACACAAAGATAAATTTTGAGACCAGTTCTTATTCCCACTAAAACTAATTGGACTTTTGCCATGAAGTTTGTTGGGAAGGGGATTAAATTTTTAATAATATCTTGGTTAAGAAATCATTGATGTAATTGTGAACTGCTGGGAGAAAGTAACTAAGAATACATAATGAAATATCATCATTTGAACAAATGCATCTGAGGTGTCCCTTTGGGTATTTATAGAACTGATAGAACAACTAGTTGCTAAAAAAACCCACAGAGAATTGAGGAAGCATCAGGAGACTAATAAAGTGTCAGCATGTCACAAGTCTTTAAAAATTGAATTAAGAGTAACTATGGAAACTATTGTCTAATGGGCATGGCTCCAAATTGAAATAAATAATATAAATATTAAAGCAGAAGTGGAAAATGTATTCATAAGGTGGTGAAGAGTATAATGAGAGCCAGATATGACACAGATGTACTACAGTAATCTAAGGCATACAAATTAGAATGTTTATCCCTCCACTTCTTTTTAAGATGAAGCCAGAAGATTAGTAGGGTACAGAACAGCATCAAGACTTCACAAAGGCATTTGACCTTCTGCCACATAATATCTTAAGGGACTTGCCGAAACAAGTCAGCTTGAGCTAAAATTCACTTAAAGGTATCACAGGCTGGCCACTGAACTGTAGACAGAAAGTAAATCTGAATAGCAGTCAGCATTGTCAAGGATAAGCAGCCAGCAGTATCCTTTAAAGGTTAAGATATGGTCCAATATCTGGAGGAGAAAGCACTAATTAAATGTGAAAATGATACTAAAGTAGGAAGAATGATCTACAGCACAAAGAGAAGAAATACAGAAGGTTCTAGTTGTTCTCTAGGGATATTGTGGATCTAATAAAGTGAGGCTAAACTTAAAAGAAAAGCAAATTAATAAATTATAATACATTAACAGCACTTTGTGTCTATTAGGCAACAAGTAAATTTTATGAAGCTACAAATACATTCTTTTTGTCTATGAAATAATTTGTCTTTCTTAAAATCTTATTCAGGCTTTATAAAGCTCATCAGAAAACTGAAATTTAGAAAGCAGCAGCATAAATAGCATTAATAAAATGATAATCTGCTTGGTATCTTTCTGTTTATCTGAGAGGAACATTTTTAATTGTTTACATTGCTCAGAGTAGGTTGGGAGTTGCACAACCAGACGTTGGAGGGCTCCACACTCTGAAGTGTTCACTATGAACGAGGACCATGTGGTGGTGGTGGGTGGAAAGGAGTGAAGGCTTAGATACCAGGGTATTTCCTTCATTGTGCTGGGTCAGCCCAGCATAGTCTCCTTACCAGTGGCTGAAAATGGATGTTTACAGAAGATGAGCAGGGCAAGCACATGTAACAGTCTTCAGTAACTCTTCCTCAGACTCTAATAATGTTCAGATTAGGGACTGAATCACTTGTGGGTTTAGTAACTCTAAAGGATTTCTTTTCCATGAACTTTTCCAGCTTCTTCTTGAACAAATGTAAACTTTTAGCATCAACACTATCCTTTGACCTCACAAGTGTAACATCATTTGCATGAATTACCACCTCCTTCTGTTTGTTTTGAAGCTGGTTGCTATTAACTGCGTTTGACACCCTCTAACTCTTGTACTGGGAGACCTGGCGAACAGTCAGACTTTGGCTACCCTGTTTGTGCTATTCATGCTTTAGTGAATCTCTATCATGTATCCCCTTGGTTGCTTTTTTTCATGGACTGATTGTCTTTTTATCATAGTAGACGACTAGATTTTCCCCATACAGAA